>NW_020194441.1:0-452407 GCF_003013735.1 Candidozyma pseudohaemuli | reverse complement strand
GGGGGGGAGGGAAAAAAAAAAAAAAAAAAAAAAAAAAAAAAAAAAAAACCAAAGCCCCCCTTCTCACGTACGTCGTGCGACATGTAGCTCGCTCGAGCCACGCATGTCTCTTTCAACCCCCCAAGACCACAGTATAACCGTATAAACCCGTGCACCACCTGACTGCCATGGTTCAAGTTGAACCGAGAGGCGGGTCCCGAAATCAAGCCCAACCCCCATCGCCCTGGTGTACGGATGTTGGCACCCCCCAGATGTCTGGATCTTTCACTGGTACCACTATCGAAAAACCATGGATGAGCTTCTAGCACGCCATAAAAAGGAGCAGCGGGATTTGGTGAGTCGGATTACGGGTCTCAAGAAGCAGGCAACCAAGAAGAACCGGAAATCCGTGAATTCACAGTGTGTGCAGCTTCAGAACGACCTCGATGCCAAACACAAGCAAGAAATAGACGACTTCAATGGCGTAGAGCCGGAGAAAGACGTTTCTCCTGAAGAGCTATTGGCTTCTATGACCATTGAAGAGAAAAACGAACCCCAAGAAGCGGTTCCAGAAGCAGGCCCAAAGAAGCGAAACAGAGCCAAGGAGCGGTTGCAAAAAAGACAACTACAAGAAGAGGCCATTCGGAACCAGGCACGAGAAGAAGCAGCTGGAGAAACAGACTACCGTGCGATTGAGCAGGAGCTGATGAAGAAGGTGCTAGCGGCCAATGGGCTCGAGCCCTGGGAAATCAAGCCTGATGGACACTGTCTTTTTGCCTCGATCCAGGACCAGCTCAAACAGAGGATTGGTACGGATGTGCTGGTGGAGGAATTACGAAAAGAGGCTGCTGATTTCGTCAGAAGCCATCGTGACGAGTTTGTGCCGTTTTTGTTTGACGAGTCCACCATGTCGTTACGAGACGTTGATGAGTACACCCATGAGCTTGAAACCACGGCGATGTGGGGGCTGGATATGGAGATATTGGCGCTTTCGAAGCGCTACGGCGTGAAAATACGTGTTTTCAGCGCCGGCCTGGCGCCCATAGACTTTGAGCCTTCTGGATCAGAAACAACCGAAACCACAAATTCCGAGGGCACTGGGAATGTCGCCGTGCTCTACTTGGCGTTCTACAAACACAGCTACGGCTTGGGAGAACACTACGACTCCGCCAGGGACGCCTCCCGGTAGAGAAAAAGCGTGAACAAACCCGAGGCTTGGCTAGACGGGGTGCCACTCGCTTAAGGCGGTGTTGTGCTGGCTGTCACGGTGGAAAAAGGGCCGTGACGTGCTTGGCGGCTTCGGTGTTGCTATAAATGGGCCTGTGGTGCTCGAGGATGACGAAGTGGTCAATGGGTGGAGGCGCTTTGTCTAAGCATTTTCAGCTTTAGCATGTTTAGTTTGCTGACAACACCAGGGACCCCGGCAACACTGAGGACGGGGTCCTCGTGTGGAGAACGATCGAGGCCTGAATTGGGCATTTTCTCGAAGTCCGGACTTTGCATCCCGAGACCATAGAATACCCATTATCTCAGCTCCATTGAGCCCTCGTGGCGATATTGTTGTCTCGGTGCCCTGATTTGGCAGGTTTCGTAAACAGCAGGGATAATGTCTCTCTTTGTTGCCAGGCCCACCGCCGGAATCCATGACTGATTCTCCCTACGGGGGGCTTACACCGATCTTGCCCTCTAGATTGCACTATTTTTTTGGACTTGCGCTGGAGCAAACGCTTTTCCTACAAGACGCCTGGAAAGATCAGTTGTCCGATCTGTGTTTCCCCACGGCGCCGAGAATTGTCGTACAAAAAGGGCTTGGGGATGATCTGGAGAATGGCCCCTGGATTCCACGTTACAGTGGGGAACCCACGGCCCGCTTTTTTGGAGAAAAGCCTGGAGAAGGCACCATTCTGGCTTATGCCCCTAAAAAAAAATGATCGAGAGAAGTGGGGAGAAATCTACTTGTTTGAAAAGGGCCCCGATTCAGCGTGACCTGGTGATCCCCTCCTATTCTGGTAAGGTCTATCACATGGACCGCCTCAAAGGTCCAGACATGGCGATTTTTGCACTTCCTGGCATATCGAATTATTCCTTCGCTGTGGCTCGAGATCTGAAAATTCGCTGAATCGGACAAATCGCTGTTTTCGGTGCTTATTCCAGCGAAGATCTTTTGTGATTTGCGCTCGCTCCGAATAATGTGGTTTCTGAGAACAAGGCCCCATTGTTCTCCTCCTTTGCTCTCCTCCAGGGAGTACTACGGTTTCCGGCTACACTTGCAAAAAATTCGTACATCTAGCCGATCTCAGCACGGCTATATCTTCGGCAAAACTGACTCTCTTTGAAAACGGCAGCATCGCCGAAAGGGGGCTTAGGGTGACGTGATTCCCGAAAAGAAGAAAAATCCACAGCGCCTGACCGAGGCTCAAAATCAGGCTCGAGCTGCTGTTTTCGGGACCTGCAGAGGTTATTAGCGGAAGAACGTTTCTGTCACGGTGGTTAAGCGTGTTACCTTGACGAAGCCAAGCTTACATTGGCACGGTTTTTTCTCGTAAATGAAGCGAATTTCGGGATTCAGCTTTCGGGAATCCCGTGGGCGTTCTTGGGCGTTGTGGGCGACCTTTCCAAGGAGTATCCCCTATTCTGCAAGCTGAATGATGTATGCGAGGGGAGGATTCTGATTTCGAGATTGCAGGACGAAGCCTCACCCAAATCACCGGGTCGCGGGTAGCATGTACGGTTTTGTGGCGGGAAGAGCAACTTTTTGTCTCAGGAGGGCAAGTGAAACACAAAACAGTTTATGCGCTTTTAGAGACGATGCAAATTGGTAAATGTGGGTATTATGCTGTAGCAAGCAAGAAGAATCTTCCATGCGTCGTGGGCATGAGGTGGCCCCTGTATACAAAGCCTCGTTGAAGCTCGCTGACGCGTGTGAAGTTAGGTCACTGCGCTGCGTGCAGTCTGCGACGGATTGGCACAGGGGGCGTTGGGGGCATTTTGCGTCAGCTTGCCGCGTGTGTGCAGTCCGACGAGAGGGTGAAAAACGTCACTTGCGCCTTGCCTGCACAATGGTCCGATTTACGAGCGTGGCCGCGCGCGTCAACCACTGATCCGGTAATTGTTCCGGTTCGGCTGTGCGGCTCTCATTTTCGCCTAGGTGTGGCTGGAAAGGTACCGTGCGCATAACGCAACCAACAAGGTCGAGATAAGGAAAAAATTTTTTACAATTGCAGAGAAGTTTTCGTAGCAAGTAGGGGACCCTGGCAAAAGTGGGTCCAAAAAACACGTCTCTCTGAAACACCCTTTTAGCGACTTGCCTCGACACCTCATTCGATCCCGCGCCAAAATCCCCATAGCAAGCATGGTTCATGACGTTCATTGGTATTTACGGGCAGCCAGGCTCCATGAATCCCAAAAGGCAAAAAAAACCACAAGCTCAGTGGACCATTTAGCCGCCCAGCGGGAGAATGTCTCAGAATGTGCAGTGAAAAAACGCCGAGGTCTTTGGAGGACCACTTGCAAAAGGTCCCACGGCTGACCAGCTGAAATCGGTCGAGTTGGTCCCACTTTTCCTTTTTTTCATCGAAAAAACCCATTTTCTCGCCACAACGAGCCCGTTCCAAAGCGCCGCCTTGCAAATCCCTCTTGTTTCTCGGTAAGCCGCTGCGAAAAGCATAGGAGCGGAAAAACAGCGCCTAGGGGCCGGCCCAAGCAAGATGTGCTATTTTCACCAATACGCCTGGATACTTCCGACGGACGTAACGTGCTGGGGAATCTGTGGTGGGAATTTGCATGGGGCCTTGGGGGAAGAAAGAGGCAGCAGGGTGAAAAACGTAGAAAAAAATTTCAGATCACCAAACGGCCCATCGGATGAAATTTTCAAAAATTTTTTCCCACCGATCTCGACGTGGCCAGTTCTGTATTGGCGATTTAGCAAATTGCAGACAACGTGAAATTGTAGGAGGGAGTTTTTGCCGTAAAGAGAGTGCGATTTTCAGCGCCGCTTATCTTGGCCTGGTGCCGACGACACTAAGCCGCTCCAGAATGCCATAGCCCAGCTGGCGGTGGAAATTTCGCTATTTTTGGAAATTGGGGGCTCACGTAAAAAGAGCCTTTTTGTATGGATTCCCCTGTGGAAGCTAATTTCAAATTATGGCTCCTCTGGGGCCTAGACGGCCTTGTAAGAGCATGTTAATTACTTGCATGGGCGACATAGATAGGAGTTCCTCCTGCCGACGTCCGGAGATATCCCCGAGGGTGCCGACCCGGGGGTGCTTTTCAGTGTTCTACTGACGCTTCCTTTTTTTTTTCGCTCGCTGTACCCCCGGTGACTCTACCCCCGGCTTAGCCTGCGCTGACTGCTGACGTCGATGTCGCGTCACGTGACCTGCCCTCGGAATTCACCAGCCGCCGGTCGTTATCACGAAAAAGCCCCCGGTGACCCGTATTGTCGGTGGCTGTAGTAAGAGACCCGGTCGGTGGCCGGCTGACGAAAAGAATTACACCCTGGGGCTTAACCCGGGTAAAGTTTACATACTCTAACTCAATCAGGTTATTCCACCGACACAGTTATTTTTCTCAACGACACACGCATCGCCCCACAAGTGGTGTGAGGAAATTGAGCCCAGCGAGCGGCTCCGCGACATTTCTGCCTACCAGGCTTCCACGCCTCTTCGATAGACATTGTTCAAAGTGAAAAGCTAGAGACTGCCTGCAATAAAAAAAAAAACCAGACATTTCAAAAATACCAGCAATCAAGTACAGTAACGCCCGATTTTAAACTTTTAGGCTTGCGCCTGTAGGCGTCATGCCGGTTTACGTGGGGCTGTGAGGCGAGCGATGCCTTGAACGTTACAGTGCGGTTTAGGGCTAATAGACAAGGTTGCTAGGCGTTTGGGGCGTTTGCTAGGGCTTAAAGTCGCGAGGCTCTGGTGGTGGGAGTGGGCAGGGTCAATTGAAGGGGTTGTGTCGCCAAAACGGCGGATTCTGATTGGTCAATTGGTTCCAGAGGGTCCAGGTCCAGTGTAGGTTATTTTTGGTCCTGGAGTCAGAAGTAGGTTTACGGTAGAGGGTAAGGATTTTGCAGCAAGCGGTTACGCTGGGAATTGTAGGTTTAAGATTCAACGTCAGAGTCTAACCTAGATGAACCGTCTTTAACCTTACATCAATGGATTGTGGATTTCAATGGTGATACTAATTATAGTGCCGGATCAGGCCGACCTGGGGCTTGGTCAATTGACTAAACGATGACCGGGTAGTTGGCTTTGTGGGCTCCTTTACTAGAGGCTCAGTCGATCGAGAAAGCTTAAAGGCGGTTTCGGATTCAGGGTTCTGGAGGAAGACGAGGCAGTGTATTTAGTCGGATGTGCCGATTCGGAGTTAGCGGCGACGTGGTACCCAATCACAATGGAAGTCTGTTTGAAAAGTGAAGTCTGTTTTGGAGGCAGTGGTGGGATTGTGGATTTTTGGGATTTTCGTGATTACGTGATGGGGAGAAGAGTCGGGAGGTATGGATTGGGGAATAGAAGAGGCGGAATTCCGTGGTTATGGAGGTTTGGGGGGAGTTGGAGGTGTTGATATGTGTAGAGTAGCAATCACCGTAGGGATTTGGAGAGAAAAGATAACGGGACTTCCCGAGAATAAGGGCTTGATTAGGAATTGGAAATTGGAGATTTTCTTTAATTGGAGAGATTTTCTATTGGAGAGATGTTCTATAATTGGGGAGAAGCAATGGTCTACTGTTGATGTGGGGAGTTGATCTATACTGATTATGGATATTCGGCCTGGGATCAATTCGAGGAACTTAAATGCAATTGTAATATAATTCAATTCAGAGTCTATAATATCATAGAATCCATAATTCCATAGGTCAACATGGACCTCCCCTTCCTGAAAATCCCAAAAACCAAGCTCCAAATCAAACCCACGGAATTGACCCACTATTTCGTGAATCCAAAAATCAAACCAACCACCTCCTCCCCCCAAATCCAATCACAATGAACCCCCAGGCTAATCCCTCGAGGCAAAACCCAATCACAAAGTAAACCCAATCACAAAGTGTTTCTGAGAATACACCCCGAGCTATCACAATAGCAGCTCGTAGTTTACTCCGAATCCAGTCGCCAGTGTTTCACGACAATGCCGATCGATTTTTGGCAACTTTTCCCCAAATGCCACCCATTTCATCCCCTAAAACCTCTGCAAAGCAGCCAAAGCTCAACCTTGTTTCCATTGAACGCAACTTCCGAGGGCCCACGGTGCCATGGGCGTTTCCTATTGTGATTCGCCAATTGTTGCTCCATGCTTCGACGCTCCAGCATCAAAGAAACGCTCTGGAGCTCACAATTGGGCACTTTTAGATCCCACAGTGGTCCGTCCATTGATCCACCATCAATGGCAGAGTCCACACAATGGAACAGCGCCAACTCCGCCGCCCCTGATGAAAAGGCCCCAAAACGTGTATGAAAAGGTTGCAAAGGGCGAACCTTAAAACGCTGGACCGCAAGAACACAGCGTAATTAAGCTTTTGACATGGTTGCACAAAACGAGAGTCGAAAAAATTCCCATGTCCAAGACGCCAGACCAATCGCCAGCCGCCGAGCCCTACTCCGCTGAGAGAACAATCAACGGCTTCGAGTCACGTTGTGGTCTGATTCTCTGGCGTTTTTTCTCCAAATTCCATGGCATTGCACAAGTGCTGTGCATCAATGAACAGCCATAGATGCTGGCAGCGCCAACGTCGAACTTGTGGGGTCAATGGGCCCCAAAAAAAACGGCCTGATTGTCGTGGGCCAGTAGAACGCTGGGTGTATTGTTCCACCGCTCTATCAGCCCACCATCAATACAATACCAAGCACCACTTTGTCCACAGATACGGCTCCTGCCCTGTTCTTCTATTTTCTTTGGCGTGTTTTTCAAAAAGACAAAACCGGTCTCGGAGTCGTGTCAATGGACATTGTGGCGGGGCACCGTTGGCAACGTTACTTTCCATCGCTTTGGTGTAAGCGCATGTTGTAGGGGACAAATGCCGTGGACATGTACCACCACGGTTATCTGTCTCATCATGTTGCCTGGTGCAGCTGGTTTGGAGAAACAGCATGTAATTTTTTTTTTCCGAAACCTCTCGTAACCGTAAAGCCGTTTTGCGGAGTGTAACGGTGAACAATAATACGCCCATCAGGCCATTCTCCACAATCGAAGCTCCACAATTCGAGAGAGCTATTTTTTTGCACAATTACGCTGCCGGGTGTCGTGATGCATGGCCGTTTAACTGAAGGTGGAGCCGACGACATGGGGATCCAGCATTGTCGAATGTCTGCTGTTTCGCTGGTTTTGCAACTTTTTCAAAAAGTGTTGGGAGCCCTCCCCAGCCGCAAACGGACGATACTGCTTCGATTTCTGGGCCCCTCCTCCAGCGGAACAATAGAGAAATGGAAGAATGAAGATCGAGAGAAAGATGGTGAAAAAAGAGCCGTCCAGATAAGCTTGTCGGCAAGGTTTGGCGGTTACGCTGGTCGCTTATTCGGATAAAATAGCGACACAACGGGTTTAGCAGCTTGTACGATTTGTCACGTTTTGTTTTATTGTGGAATTGGCCGTGATAAGCGATTTGAAGGTGGTTTTTTTTTTTTTTTTGCAATAAAGGTGCCAAGTGCCCAGATGGTGGAACAATAGGTTCGTGAGGCGGTCCTTAGCATCGAGAGGAAGGCTGGCGAGAGTGAGACATTGCAGAGAATTGAACAATTCAAATCGTAGTTTAGTTAGAGGAAGTTCTTGAATTGTTCTTATCATGATGGAGGTGGTCTACGACATTGGCTGGCTTGTTAGGGGCTTCTATTATACTGGCGCTGTACTTGCGGCACGACGACATGGCATTGTGGTATAGGGACAAGTCGGTGAGACATTAGGGTCGACATGGGTTCGGGTTTCCGGGGGCAGCCGCACCGGGGGTTGGATGGTGAAATGGGACCCCGGTTGGTGTTAGAGCGAGGGCAGACCGGGAGCGACTTCCGAGGGCACAATTTATCCAGCGTAAATGGTCTCTTGTCGCACGTGCGGCTGGGGGCCGGTAATCACGTGATCCGAGCCACCATTACCACCATGTGACGACATTTTGGCGTCATCAAGCCACTGCCTAGTGGTCCATTTTTCAACGGCAAAAAAATAACCAGACTGGGGGTGGGCCCACGCTGTCATCGTAAGCTTCTATTTTCGTAGGTGCCCCAGGTCCCCAGCATGTCGTGGCAGGCGGCACGCACGTAGCTGGAATCCGGGGGCTGAGCGACACCCACCCTCGGCGAGTGCCGGCTACCCCCGGTTACCCTCGGATCTCAATCCTCAAGCACCGACCCCAAAACCAGAGTCACCGGTCCCCTATTTTCCCCGGAAACCACAAAGCCAAACATCCACAAATGTCCCCCCTATCCTAACCGCCAATCCAACCTCCCTTAGTCACCGTCGTCATTGTAACACCCCCGGAACAACCGCCGAAATCCACCCAATGACGAAATCCACCCCCGACCCGCGCCAGAACCGGTTTGCCTGCTTTGGGAATAACACAAGCCTATTCGCTGAAGGCCGCTTTTTTGCAGCCATTCTTTCCAGATTACGCGCCGGCCAGACTCGGACAAATTGGGCGATATCCAGAGAATCCATTCCACAAAAGCCTAAAACGTACTTAATTATGGTCTCTGCCAGCCGAGCACGGTCTTACAATGGCCGCGGGGACACACGACGAAATCCCTGTGAAAGGGAGAAATCTGGAAATTGTGAAAAATTGAAAAGTCTGGAAAACCATATAATCAAAGAAACCACTATACTCTATAATCTACATCCTCCACATCCTCTATCTTTCTCAGAAGACAGGCCGGAATATCCTGGATCCGTGTGCCAGCTTCGCCTGGAATGGTGTGGCTCAGCCTTGTGTTAAGATGCTCGTCAAAAGATAAGCCTCTGTATTGCCGTACCAGGCTACATTTAGATGAAAACGGACGTTTGCCTCCTCTTTCGGGCACCATTTAAAAAACGTCTCCGGGAATTTTCTTCGTTATCTGGTACTGGTCCGGACATGCTGGTCCACATTCCTCTAAATCTTTAGTTCTGTCGTCTTCTGTTTTAGTCGAAACAACGTCACTGCGTTCACGTCGGGGCTTGAGACGCCAGGGGTTTGTTCAGTGCCCGCTGGTTCCACCGTTTTTGGAGGATCGGATCGTCAAAGTCTAGGCAGAAGGATCCAGGCGAATTGACGAATTGACGGCCACCTCAAAAGTTTCACGACTTCTCTAAAAGTTGCACCGTTTCTCCAAAGATGCAATTGCATTTGCTGGATTCGTCGATGGTTTTGGGAATTGACGTTTTGGCGTTTTGCGTTTGGGCTTATTCGTGCAAATGCCGTTACCTCATGGAAGGCTTACCATGGAGGGCTTACCTTATTCTATGGCGTAATATCGTTTACTGCAATTACCTAATTTCCAAATCTCTCTCCATTGGCTTGACTCTCCATTGGCTAAACTGCCAATTCTCCTTGACTGCCAATTCTCCTTGACTACCATCTACACCCATTCACCGTAACGCAACCCACTATACCATTCTCCCACGACATTGCACAATCCGTATTCAATCCTATTCTTCAGTCGTACCCTCTCTCAACGTCAATTCTTTCCTTTTCCCCCTGAACCCGTAAGAAAGCTCGTTTCGGGCCCTTGGCGTCGCAATCCTCCAGCCCTCATTGTCTGCCAAACCCGCTACTCTTCGGTGCAACACTGCCCATTGTTTCGTGCCACCGCAACCACTCTTTTTCGGGAAAATCAGTTGGAACGTTTTGGCCAATCACCGTCCGCTGCAGAGTCTAGTCTTCTGGCAGAGAAGAATCGAAGCAACCCTCCACAAAGACCGTTTTCATTGGCACAGGTACCAGGGTGTCCGGAATGGGGGGGCCATATTTCCACCCCATATTTCCAAGAATGCTGGAATAATCAATTGACCACTTTCGTGAATTCAGTGTGGAAATTGAACAAACCATTAAGTGTAGCACTGTGGCACTAACTGTAGTGTAGACCTTTTATTCATCTTCAATGAATGCTGGCCTTCATGGACCTGGATCCTGTCCCCCATCTTCGCTGTTCCTGTAATTTCTTCTCTAGGGGTACTCAATGCCCATTGTGCCTGGCCTCATTGCATCCATTCATCTCCGTACATTCATCCAGTGCATTCACCACACCATTGACCCCCACGAAGAAACACTTACGATACAATAAAAGTGCCCCAACCGGCACCCGCCTCGACGTCGTTTTTCCCGTTTTGCCTTATTTTTTCAATTTCCCCAGCGGGCCGCTAATTGGGCTGAATCGTCTTTGTCTTCTCGTTGAGCCTCTCGATGCAGACGATCTACAGCGCCCCCACCGGCTCGAAACAGTTTTCTGGATTCGGATAGGGGCTTCGAGGCTCGAGATTCAGGGTTTTCGGGTTTTTGGAGCTTTTGGCGGCGTTAGGCTCGATGGACCTTTGGCTGAAACTTTTCCACTTTTTGCGATGAGCACAAGTGGACTTTCAGCTACACCCACACCACGCTAAATCGGGAACACTGGGGATTTTCTCAACAAGACACCAGCGATCGCCGGATTATCATCGACTATTTTTCATGGGTGGCTGGGCTGGAGGCTGGGGTTGGCTTGGACGTCGTGGTCACGTGATTTCGGGCGACACACGGGTCTACGAGGCTGAGGTGGCGGACATGGGGCGGTGGGCATGATGGGCTGTCAAACGGGCTTTGAGACGTGTTGGCCGGGAAGGTGGGCTTTGGCTGCTGGGAAGGGTTTTCGGCGTTGTTGGTGGGTGTTGGTCACGTGATGGTGGGTCACGTGCAAAATGTCGTTTTGAAAAAAGCCATCTCCCCACTCATCTCGTGTTTTCAAGCCAACGTAGGCTGTGCGTTGGGCTCGTGTTTTTACGTAGATAGTCTAGAGCCAGGGATCAACCGCGATCGGTCGAAAAAATGGCACATATGCTAGATCATCTCGAGATCTCTTGTGGGGTTGTATGCAGGACGTCGATTAGAAACGATGGTCTTCAAGGTCCAGCCAGCGATCTGCCTGCTACCTCTGCGTGATCTCGACAGTCTCCACCATCTGGCCACCCAAGATCGCTTCCAACCTGGGGGATAATCTCGAGGACTATGAGTGCCTGGAACTGTGCCCTATATGCAGTATTATTTCTTTTCCAGCCAAACGTGACCTGCGATCACGCGGATGTCACGCGCACACCTACACTTCCCGTCACAGCTCATCATTTCAAATCAACTACTCAACATGGGTTGGTTTTGGGCTGATACACCATCGAAAACATCTTTCAAACCTGCAGCTTGTCCGGTGAAACACGACGTTTCGTCTCCTGCAGCGTGCCCCGTCAACTACGGAAAAGGCCCCCTGAGCGATGACGATGAGGTGCTCAACCCCATGAACAACATGCCCATGGCCATATCCTCCGAAAGAGCCCCCGGCCAGAGAGTCGTGCTTTCCACAGAAAGAACCGTTTCGTCCATTCCCCGGGGAGAGTCGGGAGACCAGGGTTTCTGGGAGTATCCGTCTCCTCAGCAGATGCTCAATGCCATGCTCAAGAAAGGCAAAGGACAGGGCGTTCCGGAAGATGCCGTGGAGCTGATGGTGGAAGTGCACAATTTCCTTAACGAAGGTGCCTGGCAGCAGATCCTCGAGTGGGAGTCCAAGTACACCGCTCAGCTGAGGATCGAGCCTAGATTGCTCCAGTTCACAGGAAAGCCCCACGATCTCAGTCCCAGGGCTAGAATGTACTTGGCGCTTGGAAAAGTGTTCCCCCTGACTTTCAACACACAGCCTCCTTTCGACAGGCACGACTGGACGGTGCTCAGAGCCGCCGACGAGGGCAAATGGGACCAGGTGCGTTATGTGATCGACTACTACAGTGCTCCGGACGACGAGGAGACGGGCATGCCTGCGTTTATGTTGGACACGAGGCCGGCGTTGGACTCGGTGCAGAACGCCCTGGACCGTTTCACACACTGGGCGGGGCCTTTGTGGAAGCGTGCCATGGGTGATTTTGACTAGGTCTTAGTCCTAGTGGTCCTAGTGGGGCTTAGTCAGCATGGAGCTGTGAAGAGGAGCCTAGGATATGAGAAAGAGGATGTTCAGAAGGATGATGTTTCCGGGAAAATGTTTCTGGGAAGATGGTTCCGGAAGATGTATCATGAGAGACTTTCATGAGAGAAGACATCTTATGAGAGACCATATTTCATGAGAGACGATGTTTCATGAGAGACCATATTTCATGAGAGACCATATTTCATGAGAGACCATATTTTATGAGAGACCATATTTTATGAGAGACCATATTTTATGAGAGACCATATTTCATGAGAAAGATGTTCCACGAGACACGATACTTCATGAGAGACCATATTTCGTGAGAAAGAGTTCCATGAACAAGGAATCGCCATCCGTATGTGGATGCTGAACGACACCCACAGAGAGTTAGCGACGATTACGAATCCGCCGCCGTTAATTGCCAGGTGTCGGCGGCCCAGGCGGCAGTACATAGATTGGGTTTGGCCGGCACAAGTTGATATTTATTGGAATTGATGCATATTGTTTGGCAATTGTAGAACCAGCAATTTTCATTAATCCTAAAGCAGGCACAGGCTTCCCGCCTCCGTTGTTGTATTTACAGTATTTACAGTCTGAGCTTCGCCACAAGTGCTGGATCCACTCTGAAGTCAGCCTTCAAGGAGTCCACCAAACCGGGCAAGACGTCACCATACGTCTTCAAGTCCGCCTGGGCAAGCTCCTCAAGCGTCCACTTGACCTTCTCAGCGTTATTGGTCTTTCTGAAGTGAGAAAGCAAAAAGTAGAATGTGTAGGCGTTGGGCTGCACACCGGCGGCTTTCTGTGCCTTCATCTTGTGGAAGTAGTCCACCGCAAGACCAGTGTCCTTGGACAAAAGGCCTCTGATCATCATGTTCCACATCCGAGTGGTGTTTTCGATGTTCTTGACGAAAAAGTCAAAATAGGCCTCGGCGTTGTAAACAGAGCCAAACGACAATTCAGCCCGGATCATCGTGGCAGCCATGGCTGGAGAGTACCTGAATCTGGGGTTTTCGCTGGTGAAGTGCTTGTAAACGGCTCTGGCAGCGTTCAAGTTGACGCCAGCTCTGCACAAGGTATCAAGAATGGTGTTGACGGTGCCCTGGGTGAACTCGAGGTCGGTTTGTCTCAACTTCTCCAAAACCAGAGCAATGTCAGGCACCTGGCCTCGGGAGGTGATGAGCTTGAAGTAGAAGTCGATGGCCGTGGTGACGGTGGCGACGTCCTCGGGGATGTTTTTGCGTTTCATGAACTCGAGCAATTTTTCAGCATCGTCGAAACGGCGCTGTTTCGTGTAGTGTGCAAACAAGGTGTTCATGGTGTAAGTGTAGGGCGTGAAGGCCGGGTCCTTGGTCAAGAACTCCTTGAGTTTCTGCTCGGCCTCCTCGATCTTGTTGTTCAAGGCTAGGCCAATGAGGATGTTGTTTTTCGTGGCGTCGATCGTGGTGAAGTTGGAGTATTTCTTCATCAACTCGTCCACACGGGCGAAATCGTTGGTATTGGCAAAACACGCCACCACGTACGCCAACGTCTTGGGCGTCATTTTGCGGCCCGACGCTAGCATGGCTTTGTAAGTTGCATCGACGGTTTTGGCCTCGGCAAGACGCTCTTTTTCGTTCATTGGCTTCAAACGCTCCGGGTGGCCCATGGCCTTGAAAACAAGGTCAAACGAGTTCTGGTTGGGCTGGGAAATGCCGCCGGCAAGCATGCTCCGGAAAATATCGAAAACCCGGTTGTAGACGCCGATCTCGATGAACGCAAGCATGAGCTTGTTCAAGGTGTGCTCTGACACAGGCTGTTTCAGCTTTTCGGACGCCTCCAAAATCATCAGGTACACTTTCTCGAGTCTGCTGGCGGAGCGGCTCTCCACGGCGTTTTTGATGTGTCTGTTCACGTCGGGCCCGTTGGGTTCTCGGACCTGAGCCATCATGGCATTGTGCACCTTCTTGAACGCAGCCATATCCTCAGAAGCACCAGCTCTACGCAAAGCCGTTTCAACGTGGTGGTAGCGAGGAAGATTCGACTCGGCTTTGCCCGCAGAAATCACCTTGAGGGCGTCCTCCACGGTCGGCTGGACCCCTTCGGAAACACACTGCATCACAAACGAGTAGTAGGCCAAGTCCTTGAAGTCCGCCCAAAAAAAGCCGTGCTGCTTGTACTCAGCAAGCTCCTTGTTTATAGGCACCTTCTCCGCGTGCATCGTCTTGTCGTAGTCCAAGAACTTGAGCCACAACTGCAACACAGCAGCGTACTTACCCTCTCCAGAGCCCTTGATCACCTCTTTGGCCAAATTCGAAAACAACGCCCCGTGGGCGATCCGGTGCTCCACCAACATGTCCAACACGTCCTCCTGGCTGCGGCCACCCATATTGGAACCCGCCATCTTGCCCATCAAAATCGCCAAACTGGGCTGGAAAGCATCAAAGAGCTCTCTTTCCCTGACCCTCTCGGCCACCTGCACCTCTCGAAGATACGACACGCCTTCCTCCAAAATATCAATCGCCTCGGAAAGATCCGTGGGCAGCGCCGCCTCGGCCAGCGCCTGGACCTGCTGTGTGATGTCTCTGACTTTCCTGTTGACCCTTGGTTTGAAAGGTTTGGGGTTCAGGTTTTGTTGTTTCGACGGCTGCTGGGCCGGCGTGGCGGTGGCGGTGGCCTGGAGCCGGACAAACGGAAGCCGGGCCACGCCGCTGCGCCGGGCCAGAATCAATGCCGCCCGGAAGATCATGGTGATGGTGAAGTAGTAGTTGGGATTGGGTCGCACTGAAAAATTTGCGAATTCCTGGGGTGGTGATGTTGGTGATAATCTGGGGGTAAGGGGTGGATTTGGGGTTTTTTGGGTGGAGGGGTTGGAGAGGGGCGGGATGTAGGGTGGTTTGGGGGATTTTGTGTTTTTGGGATTTGTGGGTGGGTGGTGCAACAGGTGAGGTGGGATGTAGTGGAGGTGGATGGGTGAGACATGAAGTCGATGGCGCCGGAATTTGGTTTCCTGGGAGGTTTTTAGGCTTTTTGGGTTAAGTCTCTATCGAAAGAAAATCTAGTTTTGGATTTGAATACCCTTGGTGTGTGGATTCCATTGGGTTTCTAGATCAACCAGTTTGGCTGCGAAATGAGGTTGTGAAGGTAGGTAAATGGGCACAGGCTTTTGGTTCAGGCTTCTTCTTTCTCAAAATTTCTTTAAACACTTTCTCATCAAGTGAACAATGTGTTACATCAAATTCAAATTTCCCTTGATTGCAGCTGGTTTCGGGGTCTCTCGATAGTGGTATGGCTGCGAAATGAGCTAGTGAACGGGCGCTATAGACCAGGTAGGACATGAAGGCGAGTTTTACTGTGATGTGGAGGCGGGTTTAAATGGATAAGGAGGCGGGTTCTATCAGATTTGGGAATAAAGGCACATATCTGTCATTTTGTCCCTGAAGATATTTAGCTAGAAGGAGCCCGAAGCTGGGACCAGTCGTGCTAGATCAAGTGGTTTTATGATTTTGAGACAGAGGAGGTGAAGAGACATGTGAAGTTTTGATAATTGATGGGACCATGCTTCCACATTTGGAGAGTAAGAGAAAAGAGCTCGTTGACTTGCCCTTGAGATATCAACTTAGACGGTAGAAGCAAGAAGTAAGAGATACAGAGACAACATTCAAATCCAAATTTCCAAAGCCACTAAAATTCTCTGAGAGTTCAAATTGTTGCATGGATCACTAGACAACACAAACAACCAAATCATCCAATGGGCGTTCTGATCATGATATCAATACCACTATCTATTGTTAGTTGTTGATCAAGAATGATGCACTTCAGCTGTCTAAAACTAGTTGGTCTCATTAACAAAAAAATCGAAGAGCTGGGTTTATGCATAGTCCATCTGGACAAGTATCATCAGGAGTGCTAGGCCGAAACATACTTTTGGTGTGTAGTTGGTGTAATTGCTGGAAGTGAAAAATTCCTCAAGCAGAGGATATCAGTGTGGTGCACGGGTGTGGCGTCCAGAGCCGTTAGGGCTGGATCGATAAACCGAACTTTGGGGAATGAGAGGCTGAAAATTGTGGATTATTGGATACTGGCTGTAGGAATTGAAAAGGAGTGGGATTTGTGGGAAAGAATAAGGCGCCTTTCAATTTAAGAGTCGGTAATTTGTAGATTTTGATATTGGTTGCGAAAAGTGTGGTCTCACTGTGAACATGGTCGATATTTATCAAACCCATTGACTAAAAAATTCATTTTCAAACCAACGAAATCATAGTTATCGGAGAAAACGCCAGGACGTAGCATGAATGCCTATTGGTTGTACCTAATAGATACTTGACGTAGCTACCTGTCAGGGATTGTCCGTCGAAAGCATTCAGCATAGATCCACGAAATCCACAAATATCGAGCTCCATTCAAGATCAGCTTTTAACGAAAGAGGTTTTCAATAGGGAGAAGAGAGATAAAGAAAAGAGAAGTCATCAACAGCGGTTCCAAAGAGCAGAAGATGTGGCAGATTAGCATCATCGAATACTCATAAGCAACGAATCAACCCGATACGGCGATACCCCCAAACCCAACACAATTCTGGACATGCCGATAAGCAAAGCACCTCCATATGTCTACAACAAATAACCTCCAATTCACATCACTGGATGCTGCTTTATGTTAGTAAAGATCTCTCAATGGTGCCTCAGCAAATACTAGTCTTATCACAAACAAAATATCAAATGAGCTGGGTTAATAGCGTGTCCGACTGGACAAGTATCATCAGAGGTGGCACTGCACTGGTACATACACTAAGAAGAAGAAGTTGCAAAGATTTAAACCTTTTTTTCAAGTCGCTCCCATCTCTATATATTCAAGGTGCACGGGTGCGTCACGTCCCTATATAAGGGTTACCCCGATCCTTCCAAGTTCCCTGCTGGATCTACCGAAGTAAGATGGAGGGTATATTTTATTGAAAAGTTTTTTGTTGGACGTTTCGAAAAATTAAATAGCCCTTCATCGGCAGGTCCAGCAGGGTTCGTGTTTTTGGCATTGGCTCTTGTGCCTGTGATCCAAATCTAAAACAATTCGATTGTCACGAACTCGGGCTAATTGCTTCAGCTGAACCCCCTGAGGCATTGAAGCCTGTCATGAACTCAGCTTCTTTTCCGTTGACGAAGCTACATCTCACTTCTGAGGAATTGGGCTAATCATGACGAACTTTTTTTTTTTTTACGATCAGATATTAAGTGGAACCCTCCAGGGAAATCCTGGTCAGATCTCAATAGAATGCAGCACATTGGGATCGTTGAGGCCTCGTGATCTTTTCTAGGATCGTGGGGTCATCGCTGCTAAACCAAAGCTACCTCACATACTGGTAGCTAAGAGATAGCTTTGGAAAGTCTTCCAGGGGAAGGTGTGACGAGACCCTACCTTGAGGCTTCATGCTACTACTTAAAATATCGTCATTGGATGTGATTGTTCATCGCCTTCTTCGTTGAGTTGATTTACAAATAAGCACCAGCTACCTAACCCGAGAATTATGCTTCTTTCGCTGAAAAATCGTCCACCTGCTTTTACGTTTTCCAATTTTTGTTTCTGCGGAGTGGGTTCGATAACATATGAATTTCCAGTCTGACATTGCGTTCCGTCTCTATCACTTGTTCCATACAATGGTGTTGATCCCCACCATTAGTGAATTGAAGATCTTGGTATTCATCTTTTAAGCAGCTATAACAGAATCTGACATCGTCTAAGATCTGTGCTTGCTTCTACTTGTTGCTTGGTAACATGGCAGTTAGCGGCGTATTCTCGGGTGCGTTTACTACCCACACCCACGGCTCGATGCTATTCTTGATCTTTCTTTATTGATTGAGTTCTCACTCAAGATGATCGGGCAATGGTTGGTGTGGGTGTAATAAAGCAGGCCTTTCTTTTTTTTTTTTTTTTGCTGATAACGTTGATTAAAGGTCGCTTCGGGATCGGTGTCTCACTCACCTACATCTTCAAAGGTCCTGCTGCCACACTGTGTGCTTTTCTTATCATTTGTAACCCAATGTCAACGAACACGGGCTTATTAGAGCTTCTTGATGTTCATGAAATCCACGCAAACCTAGTTTGCAAAAATCTTCTGGTGTTGTCCGTACGTCTTTCTTGCTCATATAAAATTTTCGATTTATCGTCCATGTAGCGCTAGTATAGAGTGTGAAAGCTGAGCTATTTTAGAGGTCTCTAATTTGAAGTAGTAATACCGTCATGAATGTCTTTTGGTTCAATGGTTGCAAAACCTACCATCCTGCACATATTGACTGTATGTTAAGTAAGTCTGTAGTCAAATCGCGAACAAAATCTCGAATATCTCCACAATCGCTGGCTCAAATTGGCTCAAAATTTGTGAGCGTGATATTGAGTACACAAGACATCTATTGAAATAGTTCAATATATCAAAATAATCAATCCCAAAAACTACTGCTACATAGTAAACCAGCTGCTTCAACTTTCCAGAAGCGGTTTCGTGGTCTAGTTGGTTATGGCATCTGCTTAACACGCAGAACGTCCCCAGTTCGATCCTGGGCGAAATCATCTTCTTTTTTGTACTCCACAACACCATCCATCTACGCCTTTTCCCACGTTTATGAATGATCCTTCTACAAAATATGCCGAAACTCTGAGCACGCTGGTTCCTTTTTTCAACTACCACGAATTCCTAGTGGCTCCCAGCAACCCTGGTTCTACCCTAGTGTCCCAAGTATCAACACAAGAGAAGCACCATGATACACCCAGCCTTGTGGTGAACCATTTCCCAAACATCTATGCTCCTCAGGATTCGGAGTTATTCAGAAACACCAGAATCGTGAGGATTCCTCGGGCTTACGAGGACAAGGACTACTCCTATATGATTCCACAGTTCTCCTTGTATACCCCAGGAGAGGAGCCTGCTGCTGTTTATGGAGAACCCACATTGGGGCTTTACGATGGCAATGTCTTTGGAACAACATCAAAACCTCCCTTGGTTCCGCTGCTTCTTTCGGCTCTGGAGCTACAAGATATCGTCAAGACAGTGAATGCCATTTTGGCGGATGCCTTTTCGTTGCATTCCACGTGGACGTGGATGGACAACATCGTGGAGTTTTTGACGGGCACGTTGTACTCGAGAATATGGGGCTGGCTAGCGCTAGAGCCGTATACGAAGCGGGAGTTGGGGAGGTTGGACCAGTATGTGGAGGAGGTGAACGGGACGTTTTTGGCGAAACGGCACCCGCAGCTACGGTTGATTCTGGTGAGGGAGAGCGGCTTCTTGTCGTTGGATTTCCAGATCCCCAAGCCGTCGGAGTAGGAGGGGGTGGGCAGTTGGGACACTGAACGCTGAAATGGACCTCATGTCGATACAGAGCATGGCGCTTTTTGGCGCTTTGGAGGAGCTTGAAGTGGACTTTCACGGAATCAGACGGCTGGCCTTCCTCTGAGTCAGACAACTGGCCTTCCACTGAAAAGTTCCAAGGAAAGGACACTAGGATAATTTTCTTTCTATGGAAGCACACAACCACACTTGGCTTTTTGATAGTTTGAGCTCTCTGGTGTTGACCAAGGTTTCAAAGCCCAAAAAACTCGATCCAATATCGGAACTCTGGACAGGTTGACTCAGCAGCCTGAGATACCGGTAGGAGTGGACCAGGTAACCAGACTCAACCTGATTCGGACACTCAAAGCACCACTCAATTCGGACACTTAACACACCACAAAACTCGACTTTACAAGGTCACTACTAATATCAACTCAATTGCATGATCATGAAATCGTCTCGTGAAACGTGGATGATACCATCCACCGTAGACCTCCACATCGCACCTATCTTCAACCAAACATGCCCAACAAAGACAAAGCGTCTCTTCCACAACTAAACCCATTTCCCCTACTTCTAGCCAAATTCAACCACAAACGGCCATTCTGCCTTTTTTGTGCCCTATCTCACTCCATAATCCATATAGCCTACCCTCCAACCGTATTTTGCAGCCACTCCGAACAACCACCACCCAAAACCCGAATCCCCCAATTCCTCCAAAGTCACCGTCCACCCATCTCCTAAACCAATAATCCCCAATTCCCTCGAAATCTCTTCATCCCCCAATCCCTCACCAATTATACTACCCCCACCCACCCCATCGCCATCTCAGGGCATCGCGAAAAGCCATGTTCAGATACCTCCCACGAAACATGAATGGAGTATTTGCCGTGGACAAGCCTGCGGGCATGACGCTGTCGGGCGTGGTGGCCAAGCTCAGTAAGCTTTTTGACAAGCTGGACGTTTTTGCCCACGATCTTGCTGAAGCCAGGAGAATCAAGCATGAACAGCTTACGGCTGGTACCAACTGGAAACCCACCAAAATCCAAAACAGAGTCAACAGGCTCGGCATCAAGGTGGGCCACGGCGGCACGCTAGACCCTATGGCGCAGGGTGTGTTGATAATTGGCGTTGGTTCAGGAACAAAGCAGTTGAGCCATTTCCTAGGAAACTGCAAGAAGACGTATGAAGCCAAGGCCATGTTGGGCCAGAGTACTACTACGGGAGACTCGGAGGGCGAGGTTTTGACGAGGACGGAAACGGAACACGTTACGGTGGAAAGTTTGCAGAATGCCGCTAGAAAGTTCACCGGTAAGGGGAAACAGACACCTCCGTTGTTTTCAGCATTGAAGGTGGACGGCATGCCTTTGTATGAATACGCCAGAAAAGGGCTCCCGCTTCCTCGAGCCATCAAGGCCAGGGAGGCGTTTATCCACGAGTTCGGGGTCCATGGGCCTTTGGCGGTGGATCCTCAGTATAAGCCGATGAAGTTGGAGACCGACTCTGACGGGAAAACACTCGCCAGCATGCTAGCGCTGAACCTGACGCTCAACGACTCGGAATTGATCTTTTCTGACGATTTCATGGCGGACGAAAGCGTGCCTGATCTGGAAAAGGTGACCCTCATTCGTCCCAGAATGCTTCCTCAAGATGCCCCTCCACGAGACGAACTCCCCGTAATCGGCCTCACAACTACAGTCGGCCTGGGCACCTACATCCGAAGTTTGATCAGCGACTTGGGCCGTGCCGTGGAGCTGTCGGCGCATATGGTGTATTTGAACCGAACCAAGCAGGCCGAGTACGAGGTGGGCAAGAATACGTTTCAGGTTCTGGACTTTTTGGAGCGTGACGAGAGGCTCTGGGGGCCTGTTTTAAAGCGGGCGCTCGACCAGGGTCTGGACATTGATGTTGCTGAGGAGTTTGTCAAGGTTGAGGAGAAGCTCAGGCCGCTTCTTGAGAAGGAGGCCGAAGCGGAGGCGGAGGCCGAGGCGGAGGCCAAAGAAGAGACGATAGAAAATGAAGAGACAGCGGAGAATGGAGAAACTGTGTCTACAGAGGACGAGGGCCATGCATCGAAGAAACAAAAGGTTTGAAGAAACAAAAGGTTTAAGTGTATATAGACTGGAATTGCCAGATCGAATAAATGGAAATACGGGACTCAAGCCTCGGCAACCTGTAAGCAGCTGTGGAGCTGCAAGGCAATCCTGTCCGATTCCAAAGTGTTGAGTCTCCTACCTTTGTGGTCCGTCAAGGCTTGATCAGGTACACTGTAGTTAACTGCAAATTGTGCAATTGGATAATTTGCGGCAATGACATTGGCAGGAGTATTTTTCAAATAAAACACTTTCTCCAAAACGATCCGTTGTCCGTTTGCAGCAATGCCACTGAGTTTTCCGTACCCCTCTGAAATTGTCCTATTGCCAAAGGCATCCTTCAAGACCTGGCGGTTTCTCACAAAGTCATAGAGTAAGTTTCGGTCTTTGACAGCATGGCGTGTCGAGCGAGTAGACCAGTAAAACGTGGGTTTCAGGGGACATTTAGACCCATCAAGATCAACATTTAATGTTTGTTTCTTGGGACTGGAGCTCTTTCTCTTTTTCTGTCTCTTTGAGCATTTTCTGCCTTGGTCATTTGCCCTTCGCTTCAAAACCGGCCTGGGCCTCAAATGTGGATACTTCACCCAACAATGCTCTTTTCCATGGCCTATTTTCCAGCAGTGGGTGCATCTTTCCTTGTATCTGTATCTCGCATGCAAAGCATCTAGAAACAACCTGGTTGACGCAAACAGTGGGGTGACTCGGTCCGCAAGGTTGATCTCCTCGACGCCCAAACTATTGAAATATTCCGCAATTAACGATTTCTGAAGAGTTTCAGAAGATCTAACTTTTGGGGAATTGAAGAACATCATGAAATAGTGCTCCTCATTGGTGAAACAATTTGCAGCCAAATACTTCATCGTTTCCCGCAGGTTCAGCTTACCACTCCAAGCATTAACAGCAAGCTGATCAGCCCACTTACAGATATACTCAACGAACAGTGAAACACGAAATCTGAAACCCGTTTGGTGCATCTGTCTCCACTTTTCCATATCTGACAGGCAACCACGTATCAAGGAACGAAGTCCATTGCTGATGCCAGAAGAAATAAGCGCACCGACTACTTGAACACAGTGGTGAATGATCCATGATATCTTTTCTGAACTGTACTCTTTGGGCAAACTTTCCTTAGCAGCCTCTTCTCCATCAATGAGGTAGTGAAGAATGTAATTGAATTCGTCTTGCCCGAGAATACGACTCACCTCCTCCAAAGTCCCATGAAGCCAAGGCAAGTAGTCGTATCTGTTTTTAAGTTTGAAAGGAAAAGTGAAGTTTCGACGGCAAGACATGGTGTTGCCGTTATGGTAGATATGCTCGGTGACCGGTTCACCAAACGGAGGGAGGTCTGTCTTAGAGGGGAGCATTATGATCGGGGTTTATTTATAATTGATAAATAAATCTTTGTATATGGGAATTGGCCTTTTATATGGTTGGCTACGTGGTGGTGCAGAAGATGAAACACTTGTGGGGGTATCTGAAACATCCAGCCTGTTTCATACCTGTGTGGTCACCGGGATGCAGATATTAATTTCATGAAGACAACTTCTTGATTTCAATGGAAGACTGGTTCATTTCGAGATTTCAGCCGTAATCACTTTGGTAAAATGAGGTAGTCTGGTTCCATATTCGCATCATACCACAATGGGTGCAAATCCATCCATCAAAGAGCCCAACTGACGCACATTACTGAAAACCCAGGAAAGCTTAAAATTCCATCTCCGGCTAATCTATCTAATTTCTACAGAATTGCCTACTTTCAAAAAACTCCATGATTTCTTAGAAATTGAACCACCCCGCAATCACCACACCAATGGCCTACATGCTATTTCGCAGCCATCTCACTCCACCATCACCATCTTCTTTCATACCACCCAGCCAAAAACACCAAAACACCTCAGGAGCCGCTGTCCTGTGACGATTCAACAACCTCATCTTGCATAAATTCGGAAACTTTCACTTTCCTGAAATTATCACCTTCAAACACTTCATCAACCACACCCCATGAATACAACACTCGGAGCACTCCGCCGGTTTGGAACGTCACACACGAGCCAGGCGGCCTTCTTTGCAAGAACACGTGTCACCCCAAACCTCAACACCACGCTTTCACCCCCGCAAAACCTCAATGCCAAATCTGCCTTGTTCCTTGCCACTCCTTCCAGTTTGCCTATTGCCATCGAAAACGCCATCAGTCTCCACCAAATCGCCAAAATGCAGGTTGTCGTGGCTGGCGTGGACTCTGTGGTGCCAAACGGCGTAAGAAGCGGGCTTTCGGAGCTCTGGTTGGACGAATACATGGACATTTCTGGACTGGTGCATCTCCAACAGAAGGACCATACACATCCGCCTAGGGAAAGCGACGGCGTCCATGTTGTGAGTGCAAGAGAGAATTGGAAAACCATAGATGCCGTTTTGCGCCTCGGGGTCGGTTCAAACGAGATCGTGGACTTGTCGTTGGCTAATACTGCTTTTTCTACAAATACGCTAGCTACGCTCTTCTACTTCCAGCCAAAGGAGCTACAGGAGAAAACGGGCGATAAAAATATGGGAGAAACGCTTTGTGAACTCACGGTGAAGCTTCCGCAGCTTGAACCTGCGCTTTCTTCTCCTCAGTCGATAGACAGATGGACCCCATTGAGCGAAGGCGACAACTTGGAAATCACCCAGTGCACGGGCAATTTGGTGAAGAAGATCAACAACGTACCTGCAGCGAAATTCCTCGAAAACAACGACGCCTTGATGAGCCTCAAGAGCAAAGACACCAAGGTGTATGTCAAGGTGCACCAGAAAAGTGGCGTGAAGAAGTACGAGGTGATAGCTGGAGGCGGCGGCTGGGGCGTCAAGGCCGATCTTTTGGCTATTTCTCCTGAGGCGAAGCTCAAAAAGGGCGATAAGCTTGAGTTTTTCATGGTGACACCAGAAGACCGTTTCCTGGATTTCAAAACGGCGGTTGTTTCAAACCAGATTCTCTTTGAGTGCACGCCCGAGGCGACACTGTACGAAGAGGCGCCCAAAGCTGAGCAGCTGGTGGACAATTTGTTTGGCTGTGGCTGTGAACACGGCTTTTTGCATAACGGAGTGAACTGCAAGAGTCCCGGCGAGGCTCTTTCTTTTAAGTTTTGAGGCGGTGCAGCTATTGATTGGGGGGTTAAGATATAAAAGGACCTGCTCTGCTGTCAAGCTAATTACATGGGGAAATGTGAGGATGCTGATGGTTGAGATTACGTTCAAGAAAGCCATGAACAACTATCTTACTACTCCAAGCATTTGAGATTCGTTTAAACCATCTGTCGAGGAAGTACTATCGAAATCTTCATAAAACCCCCTCTTGTCAAGCCAATCAGCAGTTACACCTTTACAGTACCTCCATTTCGCATTCTACTGACCCACCAACCCAGCCAACACCACATCATACTTGCTATAATTCTTGTACATACTTGCGCCAAATCGAAAATCATCATCAGACAATAACCAAATTTCATTTCCCACAATCTTTCCCTATACTACCTGATGTAAACCCATACCTCCTAGGTCCACCTCCACCTACATCGACCTGTTTGCAGCCAAATCGCACCCAGACATCCTACCACCCACCATGCTTAACTACATCAAAGGAGACCTTTTCAACCACAATTCCGTCAAAAAAGCAATCCTAGCTCATGCGTGTAACCCCCACGGATCGTGGGGTGGCGGAATCGCCGCCCAATTCCGTAAACGCTACCCTGACGCTTACACCAAGTATGCTGAACATTGTAAGCAAAACGGACCCCTGCTTTTGGGTACAGCGTATGTGATTCCCGTGGAGGACAAGTATGTGGCTTGTTTGTTCACTAGTAACTTTGAGAATAGCGTGGGGGAGATCGTGGAGTACACCAGACAGAGTTTGGGGGATCTTGCTGGAAAATTGGGGGAGTTGGGGGATGTGGAGGAGGACCAAACCGGCAGGCCGGTGGTGAACATGCCCAAAATCAACAGCGGTATCTTTAATGTTCCTTGGGAAGAAACCGAAAAGGCATTGCTCGATGCGGACATTCTGGTCAATGTCTATGAGTTCTGATACGGGGGTGCGGCTTCTAGGTCATCATTAGTTATCTAAATAATTAAACGCTCGACACAATCTCGCTGGCGTTCTTCAATACCTCTACCATCTTCAAGCACTCCTTTCTCTTTTGCACGGTGGCCTCGTTCTCCTTGACCAAGTCGGCCAAGTCTGGCGCACTGTACAACTTCAGCAACAACTCCTTCTGGATCTCATCCTTCGATCTCGTGATCAACTTCAACATAACAGACTTTGGCACAAGGTCTGCAACTGTGCGCTTGACAATGTTGAAGTACGAGGAAATCAAGAGCTTGATCACCTCCGTCTCCATCAGCTCACGCTCCGTCATCTGACCGGTAGCACGCAACACTGGTGGTGGGGCCTCCATCTGCTGTAATCTCTTCTTGTTCTTAGAAGAGAAGAATCCGCCAAAGAATCCGTTGGACTCGTCCTTGGGCGTTGCCAGAGGCTGTGGCTGCTGAGCAGGAGGCAATGGCTTGCCGGTCTTGGGGTCAACGGCCACCTGAGGCTTAGGGTGGAACTTCTCCTCCACCATGGCCATGGCTTGCGAGCCCTTCAACAAGTCAGGGTGGGCGGTGTTAACGTAAGTCTGCTCGGCGCTGATAATGTCGGTGACAAACTTGTTGGTGGGGATCAATTCCTCACGCAAAAACTGAATAAACGACTGTGAAAGACGGTCCTTCAACATTGGGTATCTGGAGTACTGTGGATGGCTGATGATTTGGGTCAAGATACGGGTCAACTCGTCAAAGATCAAGTTCACACAACGCAAGGAAGGCTCTTCCAAACGGTGGATCTGCTGCTTTACAAGCACCTCGAAGGCCTGGGTGCCCACAAAGAGGGATGGGGCAGAACCGGAGGTGTTGTGCATGATGGTACGAATGTCGGCGTCCTTGATCTGGTCGAAGGGGTCAATGGAGTTGACACCGTTTTTGTAGATTTCGTGGAAAACGAAGGAGATACGAGCACCACCGCTCAATTCCTGCGAGGACAACTCCTTAGCCTCACCGTTCAAGATCTCGTTGTAGTCCTTGGCGAAGTTGGTGATCATGCTCAAGGCGATGGAAGTGGGGCTCTCCTCCATCTCTGGGCCCAAGACGCTCAATTCGTTCTGGTAGCGCTTCAAGGAGTTCTCGATACGCAATTTGATGTCTGGCAAGGTGCTCTTGATGTGGTGCAACAATATACTGTTGAGCTTCTTGGCCAAGAAGGCGGTACCGCAGTACTGGGACTTGGCCTTGTAGGATGGGTGGTTCTCGAAGAAGGCGGATTCGTCGTGGAGGGCAGCACGGATGGTCTTTTTCAGCTCGATATCTCTCTGGCCACGGTTGATGACGGGGATGTAGCCGAACTTCAAGGGAATCACTCTGCCGGCGAGAATGTCCACCACGTCGGTACCCTCGTCCATCAAGTCGACCTTGGTCAACACACCGATGGTACGCGATCCCTCCGGGTCGACCTCTCTGGCCAACTTAAGACCGTCCGAGTTGGCCAAATCGGTGTTGGCGGCATTCACAGCCAAGATGATGGCATTGGGCTTCGAGATGTACTTCAACAACATCTCCCTGATCTGCCTCTCGATGTCCTTGGGCTGGTCGCCCACAGGCACCTTGGTCAAACCAGGCAAGTCCACCAAGGTCAAGGTCAACACATGGGGCGAGTAGATTCTCAAGTTGATGGGCACCGCCAGAATGCCCAAGTTCTTGCCTGTTTTGGCGTCCGTCTCCCTGACAATCTCCGCTCTGATTTCCTCGAAGTTGTAGAACCGCTTGTTGGGCAAGTGCAAGAATTCACCCCACTCCTCCAAGTTGTTCTCCAGCTCCTCGCCCTTGTCGGTTGTTTTGTTGATCTTGTCGGCATCTGCCTTGTTCACGCCCGGTCTGCGGTTGATAAGCTGCAAAACCAACGGCCTTCTAGTCACGATACCAGTTCCTCTAGGCAAAAAATCTCTACCCACAATGTTCTCCAATACCGAACTCTTACCACTCGATTGGGAACCAACCACGGTGATTTGGGGCAAATCAACAGGCAGCGACAGACCTCCACCAAGTGGGGCAAGCGCATCCTGAAGCTTGTTGATGGTTGCAATGAGCGATTCGTCCATAATGTGGTTGTACTTGATTGCCTCCGGAGACTGAGGGTCTGTTGTCAAGATAAAGCGGGTCGTGCGGTGCACAAAACGGGCGTGGTGATGGTGGCGGTGGCAGTGTTGAGGATGTGGGTGTGCTACTGGATGTGTGGATTTTAGAGGGGATTATGGGAGGGTTCTTTTTTGCGGTTTGCGGTTTATACTTGTTGGTGTTTATGTGTTGTGATTCATGTTTAGGCTGTTTACTCGGTGAATGTTGGTTGCATGGTGGTGCTGGATGGAACCTCGCAGCACTGCCAAGATGGTCCACCCGGAAGGCGGTGTAGTTGACGAAAAGGGGGTAGTTGGTTTGACGCAGATTCAGTATATTTCTGATGTTTGACGGGTTTCTACCCGAAGCCGTGAAGCACGGATTCTCGATGGCTGCAAATTCGGCAGCTGTATGGTGAGCTAAGTATGCCATCATCGTGGAAGGTCAATTCACCACCGTTCCAGATCAAACACCACCAAGCGTTCAAAATCAATGCAACAAACGATCCACCACCTGAATGATCTCCTGGTAAGTGACCTGGGCTTCCACTTAGCTGGAACCGTTACCTCGGCTCTAACACCAATCAGACCAGCTAGTCCGGTGAATCGGCCCTATCGTCCTTGAACACCACAGAAGTGATTATGAAGCTATCTTCTCCAAAGTCAACCAGAACGTCCAAAGTTGTTGTTAGGCATGGACAGTATCATCAACGGGGTTTGGAGAAGCCTCTACCTTCCTCGCGAAGGCTCCAGGCTTGCGACCGCCTCTTCTTCCCCTTCTGTGGTTTCTTTCCTTTCTGCGCTCCAGAGCTGGTCTCCACTCTCCCAACGTTCTCTTATAAAGATACACCACTGTCTCTACGGTGAACTGGCTAATCACACCAACGGCTCCACCTAGGGCAAACTGTCTGGCACTGTTTCTTTTCTTCAGTGCAAAGTAACATTCCATCACTAGGAGATAAGGGAAAACCCACAACGGATTTAGCTTCCAACTGAGAGGGCGGTTTCCTCGTACAACCCTGTTGTGGCGGTAGTATAGACACCCCAAAGCGTGGAGCCCACCATTAGTCAAAAAGCCAAAGAGGATGACCGGCTTGAATTTGGCCGGTTTTGGAGCCCATGTGTTTGTAAGGGTTGTAGCAATAAGAAGGGCACAAAATAGAGAAAGAAGTACCAGCTCATTATACTTCCTCAAACGTTTCCATTGCCGTCTCACCAAGACATTCGTCAAGAGATAAAGCAAAGCCATCATTGCAGAAAAGCTCATGAGACTGACGAGTGCCGGTGTACTTCTGTCCTTCTTACCGTCTGTTGGAACATTATATGCTTTGAGATAAAAATCAATGGTCAAAGAAACTGTAAGCAAAGTACCCACAGGTCCAAGCCATGAGAGCTTGCTGAAATAGCGTGACTTTGGAGGACCATGGGGTCTCGCTCCGTAGACATTGAGGATTTGCATGGATAAAATAATGTGGTAAAGAATTGAGGATTTTAGGGATATGCTGGTGATTATGTACTATTCTGGTAGGCAGGCACGCGCCGCACGGCCTACAGGTCGGTGAATTAGTGGAAATTAGTTCCAGGAACGTAAAATTCTTAGCGTTGACGAAATTTTTTTCTTGTTTCGAAATAAAATTGATTACCGTGCGGTGGTTTATTGTCATCCATATCTTGGATTATGTGAACAATTTCGTATTTGGGCTGTTACGTTAGGCATGGCACAAAGCCTCGTAACCATAGTGTATCCCTGTCTTGGTTAGGTGCTTTTCCGAATTCGGAGGAAGGCTCAGGAATACCTCTTTCTAAACATTTAGCTAGAATAAGCTAGTTCCTAGTCTTACACTAGGGAATTGAGTGTGTCAAACACTGATATGCGCGATCTTAACATGTTCTTAGTCTGACGGCATGATATCTAATCGAGGTACTGTGGAATTGAAATAATGAATTAGTCGCGGTCTCTATGGAACCCACGATATTCTCCTGGCTTGCTGATAGTTGTCCTAAGAGGCGATGATCCGATTCTTGATGGCTGCGAAACATGCTATTCTGTGAACATCAGCGTCAATGCATCGTAAAACGATCCTTTCTAGTCAATGGCTTCAATAATTGATCTTTAAAGCCAATTGAGCAGAAGTATAGCCTTTATGCCATCGCCACCCTGATCTTTGAAATTATGTTCCGTCGTTCCTTGAATACCAAAATCGTATCGAAAAGCTGGACGTCGAATTGGTCACTGTGACCGACCGCCTCAAGCGACAAGTCCAAGATTCACAACACTATGGTAACTTGGAGGAGCCTCGGGAGCTTTTTCCTCGGCCATCCTGGGTCCCTCTTCAACAATCCTAGGTCCCCATCCACCGTGATCATCGTCGTCTCCTCCGTCTCCTCCAGTTCCTCTCCTGGTACTATTTCCTTGTCTCTGCTCCTCCGCTGGTTTCCATTCTCCTAACGTCTTCTTATAAAAAAAGATGACCGTTTCCACCGCCAATTGACTGACGAACCCGATGAGCCTTCCCATGTAAAGGGTGGTGGCAATACGAATATCACCCGAATTTGCACTGGCGTTAATAAACATCAGTAATAAAAACCAATTATGAATACTTAAATTCCAACTCGGTGGATAGTTTCCTTTCACAACCCTATTGTGGCGAAAGTATAAGCATCCTAATGCATGAAACCCGCCTGTGACAAGGAAGCTGGCGACGAAGTATGGGTCTTTAAAGTGAACAATAGGTTCGATAATCTTGAAGTTTGGGAAGCTGATTATGAAGAAAAGCGCGAGAAGCAACAGCTCGTTGTACTTTCTGGCCCCTTTCCATGAATACCTCACCAATACATTCGTGACAAGATAAAAGAAGCAGACTGATGCTGCAAAGATGGCTAAACTTATCCCGGCAGCTAGGACATATAGATAAGCAAATCCAGCGTTCTCTTCATTTAACACAAAACGAAAAGATGCATAAAGCCGAACAAAGGGGATGAAGGCCTTAAACCCCTTGAACTGATCTAGCGGATTCACGCTATGGCGACCGTGGGGCAATGCCCCGTATATATTGAAGATCCCCGTTATGATAGGAAGTAATTGCATCTTGAGAAAAAAAATGTAGTATACGGTTGAGAATCTCGAGGATATGCTGGCTTTATATATGTGCTGCACGTCATTGCATAAATATGAGCCGCACGAGCCAGCATTCGCTTAATGTAGATTAATGCGTAAGTCGGAGGGCATCTTCAATTGACACTTGAACGTTTTTTTGTCATCTTTTTTAAATATTGATAAAGTGATATTTGGTCAAATCAAGTAAACCACGTCTGTACAATTCATCCAGTTTTCTGAACTGTGGACGCGACGCGGGTGTTAGGTACCTCGTCTAACTTCACAGGATATCCCTTAATCTTTGTTATCGGAACCTCGGCAGGCCTGTGATTGAGCCTTCCGAAACCGGGTAATTGACGAATACAAAAAGCTGAAACTCCTCTAGTTGGATTTTGAAGGAAGTTTTATGTCTGTTATGTGATTTGGATGCGTTTCTAGGGATACTGACATGATAAGGGAAAGTGTACCACCCTTTTAAATAAATACCAAACGGGTTGTTCAAGTCCAGGGATAATTGTGAGAAATAAACGCTGTCTTCATCTTTGTAAGAATCATTCATTCTCTTGATCATGGTGAAAAACTGATTTGGTCCGATTCGGATCTGCAGAAGGACCAGGCATACAAGGTGTCTAGGTGCATATGAACAATCGATATGATAGATCACGATCCACGAAACCCAGAGCAAGCTAACTAATCTATTTATTTGAATTGCAATGTAAAATACTTATTCTCATAAAAGTTTCATTGTTGAAGGCGTACAAAGTAATCTGACAGATCTGAAGATCGAAAAGTGCCTCGATTTGCAGCCAATGACAATGAGATATAACACTAGACCACATCCATGGAAGCATTCAATTCCTCATTAGATAAATACCAAACTAGTACCTCTACACTCTGTCCTTCCCATAAATATATTAAACGGCCCGTTGGGCCGACATAAATATCAAATTAATCTATCAGAGGCTCCGGTTCCAGGTTCCTCCGCACCCTAAACGCTCAAATCGTTGTCGAGCATCCGGAGCTGTCCAAACTTGTCTATGTAGCTGCCGCTGGCGGCGTAGCTGAATCCCTGGAAGAGCTCCTGGACGTTTCCACTGGCCTGGGCAGTGGCCACCTCGTAGTCGCTCACCTTCATCGAGGTGAACTCCTCGGAGAAGTTCTCGGCCATTTCGGGGTCGGAGATGGTCGGAATTATGGGCGGCACCACGGACTCGTCCTGGTCTACGAGCGCGGGCCAGTCGATCTTACGGAAAAACCGGTGCTTCATGAAAGTGTCCCACTTCTCGTCCACCTGAAACCGCTTCTCGGGCTTCTTCTGGAGAAGCTTGTTCAACAAATCCCTCGCATCAAGCGAGAGGTAGAACGGCATGTTGAGCTTGGCCAGGAGGATCTTCTTGGTGATCACGTCGTGCAGTTTCCCTGTGAATGGCGGTTTGCCTGTCATCATATCGTAGATCACGCATCCGAGCAGCCACCAGTCCACGGCGTAGTCGTAAGCCTCGCCTTTGATAGTTTCTGGAGCCATGTACTCGGGAGTTCCAATAATGGAGCGACACGCGCTGTCGTCGTCTGTAGAGATGGCCTTGGAAAGACCGAAATCCGTGAGTACAAGGTGTCCAGCAGCGTTGAGTAAACAGTTTTCCGGCTTCAAGTCCCGGTACACTATACCCAACAGGTGCAAGTGACGAAGGCCTAGCGCCATTTCGGCCGCGTAAAACGCAACGTGGTCTTCCTTGAAAACATTGCCCAACGCGTTGCCCAGCGTCAAGTGGTAGAACAACTCTCCACCGGGAATGTACTCCAAAAGCAAGTAGAAACGGTCCTGGTCCTGCAACGCGTAGAACAACTTGACGATATTGCTGTGGTGCGTGACCAGCGTCAAGATCTGTCTTTCTGCTAGGGTTCTCTGGACATGGCTCACGTGGACTCCCTTATCGTTTCCACCCTTATCGTCGTGGAGATCGATCTGGGGCTTTCTAATCTGTTTCTGCGCGTAAAGCCGCCCGTTGTGTTTATCCTTGACAAGATGCACCTTTCCGTAGGCACCCTGGCCCAACACTCTAAGTGGAACAAAGTCACCAAGGCTCTTTTTATGTCCGTTTTCGTCTGTATAACCCGAAGGAATCGTGATACCTGCCGTGGATCCGGTCAGCCGGACGGAAAGACGGCGGTACACGGACGAACGGCGCCGCGTCCGGGCGGTGTTGCTGTGGAGGTCCTGGAAACTGCCTCCTTTGAAGGAACCTGCCTTGAAGGACCCTGTTTTGAAGCCATCGTGGGGTCCAGCCGAAACCAGAAGCGAGTTGATCAGCAGAGGCTGAAGGAGATTTGCATCTTTTTCCTTTTTGGGAATAGGGATCCCCACGGGGTCTGGAGGTTCTGGGTCCTCGTCAAACGAGAAGAGCATGTAGTTGATGTTTGATGAGAATACGGCATACACCTGTGTGGCTCGGAGTGTCTCAGAGGCTTGTGTGGGGGCCGAGGGGGTGGGGGTTTTTCGAGAATTATTTTTTTGATTATTTGGAAATGCCGTTTTTTCGTGGTTTACTTTTTATATGTATTTTTGGTGTGGTTGTGCTGATTCACTGGGAGATGCCTTCAGAAACGTGTGCGGCAATTGGGACCCTGTATAGCTCTAGGTGGGGGTGCATCAACAAACACCACACGGCAAATGGGGAAATTTGAGGGATGTGGTGGTTTTGGACAAAGAGGTGGAGGACTGTTTTCTTGGTGCTTTCGGGAGTTGGTTTGTATTTTGGGAAAATCGGGGTTGGTTGTTGGAGGTGGTGGCTGCAAAGATCTCCGATGAGCTAGTGCATATCTGGAGAGTCTGTATTGTGATGCCCTTAGGGGAGTTATATGGTTTGGTGAAAGTGAGAATTATGTTTGTCTGTTGGTTTTGACGTTTTGAGGAATCTCTTGAAATAATCTACGAAGGTTTTCAACATTAGGAAGTCCAGTAGTAGTAGAGTATATTGTAGTGACTCGGATCGTGGATTAACACAGCTCCAAAAGAGTAATTATGACCATTTGATATTTATGACTTATTAGTTGAGAATATCATCAGTTTATATGATTTGCGTGATTGGCTTATTGTTTCCAGTTCTCTGCGATCCAAGCTATAAGGTTCACAGTGGAGGCACTCACTACGTCATATTTCGCAGCCATTCACAAAACCTGCGGAATCGCTGCTTTCGATGATAAAAGGGCTTTTGGTGCAAAGGCATTGATTAAGCACGATCCGTCGAATTTCAAAGTATCAATTGTCGAAAAGAAAGACCACATTTAATTTCAATTAAAGAAGTCAATGAATCAATAGGAACTATATTACAGCTGACTGCGATGGGTGAAATATCTGAGACACGCGGAAACACACGGAATGAAGCCGGGACATAAAGTTACATTTTGGCAAATTTTTTAAACAATTTGAATATTTACCTCGATTTACTGACTTTTGGATTTCTACAGAACTTTTCTTCTCGATATTGGGAAGCTGGTGGGGTGGCACAGTTGAGGCATTTCTTTCGAGTGACCAGTCGTTGAGGCATTTACCAAGTTGCACAAACCCGGGTGCACCTCTATCAGCCCGATAACAAAACCCAAAAAACACTAAAACCTGTTTTGCGGTGGCCTTTGTAAGCAATTCAGCAAAACCCCAAAGAATCTAACCCGAAAAAGAAACAGGTGTCAAAAAAGCTTAATGTGCCTGCGATATGGCTGTGCTGCATTGGCGCATTTGCACCCAAAGCGGAACCCCAGAGAACCCTGTCCAATGCTTCCAATTCCACGATTAAAGAGACTTGATAGTTTCATAAAACACCTCTTTTTTGCCCTGCCCTCTTTAAGTCTCCACGTCTCGACCTCTTTCTTTTTCCATTGTGCTTCTTTTAGTTCGTGTGACTTCTCGAACGGCTGTGCAGCCAAGAAAGCCGGAGGCTGCTAATTCCAATAAACAACATCGAAAGTCGGCGAATCACCCCATGGATCTTTTCAGAAACAGCTTAATCAAAATCAGCTTCTAAACCGAACTTCTAAAATATATCTCTCTTTCTGTACACTTACTCATCTTCTACTGTTTTGCACCCTTGCAGTGCTCAATGAGTCATGGCACCAGCTTCCACACACCATTTTTCAAAAACCACTAAAAACTCCCCTTTTCTCTAAATCAACCCATTTTCCCCCTAAAACCCCTACCTTCTGGCTTTTTATCCAACACACTCGCCTCAACCCTAGAGGTCCCCTATCTTCCCCAGGTTTCCGCAGTGACGTAGTCTGAGTCACCACCGCCAAATCCACCACCACGAGAATCCAGAAAAAACCAAAACCAGAAAAATTCCCAGAATCCACAAATCTATTCAATTATCCACTTTTTAAAGAATTTCCCCCCGGCCCCACCTCCTTCGATCAACTTCTTCCAAACTTGCTTGGCTGGCACACTGCAGGAGTGAAAATTTGCTCCAGAGCAACCATCACCTCCGTCTTCTTCTGAAGAAACACCACCGTTTTTTACAGATTCCCGCTGTCTCTGCATCCCGACAGCGTCTTTTGAGCCCCCACTTCGCCCCCGCCGGTTTATGCCCAAGAAACCCTCACGATCGAGCCTAACTTACTTGTATAACCAGACCGTCGAGCCCGGATAACACCCCGAGTTCCATTCCCACGCAAACTACGCCGTTTCTCTTCACTATCGGTTGTCGACCCTCCCCCTTCCGCCGCTAGTGAAAGACCCCACCACCGTCTACTTTTATTCATCGCTTTCTAGTGCACTCACTAGCATCGTTTTCTAGTGAATCGTCTAGACCATCCACCGTCTAGTGCCCCAGTCTAGTTCCACTAGCAAGCTTAGTTGTCCTTTCCACCCCGCTAAGCTTTCTGCATCCGCCTGGCCTTTGTTATGGTCGCCTCCGAGGACTACGTTGACCATGTACTTTCTGCGAACTTAGATTCAACCTTTGCCTTTGAAGGCCCCGAGAAGCTTTTGGAGGTGTGGTTCTGGCCGCTGCCTAAAGATGCTCCGGGCGAAAACGGCCTCCGCAAGGTGCCTTTGGCCAAATGGGTCAGCGTTTTGGACTTGGTCAGCTGCAAAGTGCTTTCTGTCAAGCTGTCCCGAGACGTCGACGCCTACCTTTTGCTGGAGCTGTCGCTTTTCGTGTTTCCTCATAAACTCGTGCTCAAGACGTGCGGAACCACCACCACGTTGGCGTGCCTTGATCTTTTGTTTGAGGTGGCTCGGGCCGAGTTGCTGTGTGACATCAGCTCCAAAGACGTCCACCAGGTCTTCTACTCCCGCCGCCTGTTCATGTTTCCTGAAAAACAGAAACACGTCCACACCGACTGGAAAAACGAGGTGCAATTGCTCAACCGCTACTTTGTCCAGGGCAAGTCCTACGTAGTGGGAGACTTCACTTCGGACGATCACTGGTACTTGTACATGGGCGGACGCCAGGAAGGCCTGCCTGTGGGCGGTCAGGATCAAACATTTGAGATTTTGATGACCCAGTTGGATCCACAAAGAGCCCGTTCTTTCGTTACTTCCAGAGAACCCGGTCCTGATTCCGTAGTGACCCATTCCAGCGACGAAGAAGAACACGATTTGGGCCACGACCAGGGCTTGGAGACCATGAGAGACACGGGGCTTGAAAATGTGTTTTTGCCTGCTAGCACTGCTTATGCTCACGGCAACTTTGCACCTTCAACAACCTCGCCCTTTCATATGCCGCTGCCTCAGATGAGTGAAAACATGGAGCTTTCTGACGAGGAGGACGACAAGTGGGAATTTGCCCACGACGCTTTTGCGTTTCTGCCTTGTGGATATTCGTCCAACTCGGTGTGCTCGAAAAACGGCCATGGCTACTATTACACCTTGCACATCACTCCCGAGCTGGGATGGTCCTACGCCTCGTTTGAAACAAACTATCCCTTTCTGGCCACCTCGCCTGTGGGCATTGTGGATGTGTTGATTCGGGTTTTGCGTATTTTCCATCCTGGCAAGTTCTCCATGACCTTGGTGAACGAAAAAGCACCCGAGGAAGCTGCTTGTTTCACTCAATTGGCTTCGTGTGCCGATGCTGTGGCCAAACTAGGCTACGCCAAACAGGAAAAGGTGACCTACGACTTGAAAGGCGCCTACGATTTGTTGTACTTGAACTTCGAGAAGTCCACTTCTTGATCAACAGAAAAGTTTATATGTGCCCTGCCGGTGAATCTTGGGGGATATCGGTGTGAAACACATGAGAAGGGGGGCTACGCTGGCGCTTTGGTGGTTTCTAGCGTCTTGTGCCCATGTCCTTGTGTGTTGCTGCCGGTACATTATTCGCCTGGCTGACACTTAGTATATGATTTTGGAGATAGCCTTAGGCGTGTTGCCGTTGTAGATTCATTATGATCTAAATTATTTTTTTTTCTTTATTTTGGCATATACCCCAGTCTGTCCGTATATTGGTGGCTGATGTTGCACGTGCTTGTGGTCACGTGACTGGCCAACTACGTAGGACATCCCCCAAATCACTCCGATAAGAAATGCAAAAGCCCAAGATCGGCTGCAGAGGTCCGGGGATTGACTCTGAAGATCAGGGGTCTCGAAATTGGGGGTTTTGTGGGAAGTGAAAAAATCACGTGCCCAGAATGTCGCTGGCCAATCAGAGCGTGTCAGATAACCTCTACGCGGTGGAAAATTTGGTACAACACATCACATTAAACTAAAATTTATATACATAAGAGTCAAATGTAATGTTCTCTCAATAATTTATTCTAAATACACTTTCTAGTGGACTTAGAACTTCTTACCGAACAAGATAACCTGCAACTGGTCGTACAAGGAGATAACACCAGCACCGGCAACACCTCTCAAGATGTTGGCACCGCAACCCTTGAACAAGGAGTAGACACCCTCCTGGGCAATAACCTTCTTGAAACAGTCGAAAGCACCGTTGTACTTAACGGCAGCACCAGAGGTCATCATCATTCTTCTTCTGATGGTGTCCAATGGGTAAGAAGCAGCACCGGCACCGGTGGTAACACCCCAACCCAACAAGAAAGAAGCAAGGAAAGAACCCTCCAATGGACCAACAAGGACAACTGGCTTCAAGGAGTCGTACATACCGAAGTAAAGACCTCTGTAGACAATGATACCAACAACGGATGGACCGAAACCTCTGTACAAACCGGCAATACCGTCAGAAGCCAAGGTCTTCTTGTAAACGTCCAACAAACCGTTGAACTGTCTCTCTCCACCACCCTTGGTGGACTTGGCGTCGTTAGCCAATCTGGTTCTGGCGTAGTCCAAAGAGTAGACGAAAGCCAAAGAGGTAGCACCAGCAAGACCACCGGAAGCCAAGTTACCGGCCATCCACTTAGCGTAGCCCTCCTCCTTCTTGTAACCGAACATCTTCTTGAACTTGTCCTTGAAAGCAAAGTTCAAGGCCTGGGTTGGGAAGTATCTGATAACGTTGGCAGTGTTACCTCTCCACAAGGAGATGACACCCTCATCGGCGGCGGTTCTCTTGAAACAGTCGACGATACCGGTGTACTTGTGGGACAAACGGCCCTGCTTGAGCATCTCCTCCTGGTTCTGAATCAACAACTTGACTCTCTCAATTGGAGCAGCAGCGGTCTTAGAGACGGCGGCGGAAACACCACCCATCAAAAAGTCGACTAAAAATGCGTTGTCCTGAATGGCCATTTTGAACTAATGAATAGATTATTGCCGAGAAACAAATCTAGAGAAAAGAGAAAAAAAAAGGGAAAATTTCCAAGGGGGGTGGACGTCGTTTATATAACAATTCGCGGCCACCGCCAAAATTTTTTTTTTTTTGCAACGTTGATAGTAGAAACAGCATAATGTCGCACCTCTGCACGTGATAGAACCGGCTGTTTTCGGGCTCCTCCAGCATGAACGCGCGCACCTCATTGGTTGGGAAAAACACCTAGCAGATTGTATGCAGGCCGTTTGGGACTAATTCCGAGCACCACGGCTCCCTAGGACGGTAAATTCGACTAGTCAAGACCAATTCCAGCCGTGGATCAAAGTGTTCTACGGATCAAGACAATTGTTTCTGTGCTACAGGCGTCAGAAACCAAAACACCCGTGCACCAAGTACCTGGGCCCGCCCGGGATCGCCAAAAGAAACGCCAGGAAAGAAAACCAGCGCGACATTTCTTGATCCAAGGAAAGCCCCGATGCCATTGCCGGACCAATTTGGGCGATGAGGAGGTGAAAATTCTGAAAAATGACATTTCGAACCGGCACAATACAGCCACTTTTTTGAGGGGATTCTGTTTTTGGCGTTTTCGTCGATCCGGGACGTCTCGGCTTAAGCATGCTAAAACTGGGTGCAAACGCACCTGCAACCGCGATCGAAGTCACCGAAAGCCAGGCGTTTTTCGGCAAACAGAGTTGATTTTTTACATCTTCTCAAGGCATTCAGAAGGGAAATTTCAAAATTTTCTAAAAAGTTCGAAAATCCACCTCGTCTTTCTTCCTCGGTTCCGAGGGTTGCTGTATTTCTTAGTAAATGTCGCTCGGCGCCGGCCTTTTCGCGAATGGCTGATATGTGGCTCCTTTATTGGCGTTTTTGCACCCAACCTTGGAAGTCCACTGAACGTCAAAGCGGCATTTTCCTGGGGCATTCTGGGGCATTTTCGTTTTCGTCTTCGTCTTCGACATTTGAAGTTCAATGTTTTTGGGATGTTTTTTCAAATTCATCTATTACCTTGTACCTCGGTTCACTTCATCCATGGTCCACTGACTCTGTTGACGGGTTGCTCCATTGGTCAATTTCCAATTGTCCTAAGAAACTACCCAGATGTAACTGTAGACTGATCCTCTGCACCTTGTCGGATCATTTCCTGATTGGCCGAGCCTTGATGCATACTAAACGAAGATGGCATAGAGAGCCGTTACTACTCAAAGCGAGATCGGTAGATCCACTGTTGAAGCATGTGCCCCTATTGCTACTGACCCAATGCTGGTCCTACATCACCCCATACCGTAATTGCGAGGCATCGCCTCATGTCGTAATTCATTATCTAGTTTCTTGTCCGGATTTTCTGGATGCAACATCTCTAAGCGACGCCATGGTCGTGAGTTCAGGTAATTCAAGCGACGCCCTCACGTTGGTGGGATGACGCAGTATCGTGTGGGATGCCTCCTCATCAATGTTGTTAAGTGCTGCGGTGCTGACGTTCTCAAGCTTGTACGTCTCGATAATGTCCGTGCTGTCTTTGTAGAAAGACGACTTTCCGACCATCAGTCTTCTCACCATGTCCACCACCAGCGGTCTCTTCTGTGGTACAAAGTCCAATTTCTCCTCCACGAAGGTCGAGTCCAGCTCTATCTTTGGTGAGTCCACTTGAACACGGTTGGGGTCGGTGGGATCATAGTCTCGTGGATACTTCAGGTAATCGCCTCGTTTGACACATTCTCTGACGATATCTGCATCCCGAGGGTAGTACAATCTTCGTATAGAATCGTAGCAGAAACGAGGGAGAAGACTGAGTACGAGCCCAATAAAGAGGCATGCCCAAAATGCTCCAGTGCCGAAGACAACTGCTCCAGCTTTATAAAATTCTTGCGAGAAAGGAATCGATGTGTAAATGCCTGTCAAGGCAAAGATGACAAGTCCACCAAAGATGTTGCAAAGGAAGGACACCCAGTCCCATCTGTATTGTTGCAACCACACATACGTATTGGCGGCGATACATGAGATACATGTCACATAGACACCAACGTAAAATCTGTGGTCAGAGGGCAAACCGTTCATGGATGGGAAGTTGTTGTAAAAGAGGAGCCATGAAAAGAAGAAGGCAATGACAGACTGGTATAATCCATCAATCATGTATGCCCACACCTTCCACTGACTGAACTCCGACTGAACAATACCCACTCTGTACAATTGAGGAACAAGCATGGAGACTGTTGGACTGACGTCCTGGTCAAAAACAGCCAACACAATGACCGGCAACGACGTGAACGCCAAGTTGCAGAACACCAAGAATGTAAAGTCAAACAAGTACGAACCGTCAAAGTCATTGAAAAGACTGTACCAGAACAAGGCAAAAGTATAGTTGATGTTCTTGTAAAAGAAACATGGGATCATTTCACCCATTCTTCTATAAGCCCATCTTCCGTGAGTAAGGAGGAGACGAGTCAAAAATCTGAATTGACCAAGTGCATAGTCAGAACACATAGCAGCTTGACGTCCTTCCTCACCTGCGATACCAATACCAACATCAGCAGCTTGGATCATCGAAACATCGTTGGAACCATCTCCGATGGCCAAGGTCATAACCTCAAGAGTGTCCTTGACCATGAGCACCACAGCAGCCTTCTGGGCAGGCGAGACTCTGCAACAAAGAACAGCCTTGCACTGCTTACACAAGAGAAGAAACTTTCTTTTGATGTCTTCATCTGCGAGTGCAATTTTGAGAGCATCACCGTCAATGACAACACCGTATCTTCCATCAGGAGTTGAGTGGTCCTTCTTCGCCTCTTCAAGTTCATCCATTGAGCCTGTCATGTCAAACTTTCTGAGATAGTTCGTGACCAAACGGTTCATGATGGTATCATTATCATCGCCAGGAATAACGCCATGCTCCTTCTTCTCTGAATCAGACAAGTCGGTCTTCAACACAAGCAACTCCATATCATTTCCGAGCAAGTTACACGAAAATCCAATGTTGATTGCAGTCTCGACTTTGTCACCAGTCAAAACCCACAACTTGATGCCTGCCTCTGATAACATAGAGATGGAGTCTGGAACACCATCCTGAAGTCTGTCCTCGATAGCAGTACCACCAAGAAGTACCAACTCACGCTCAATGGAGTCAGCAACAGCCTCCATCTTTTCTTCTCTATCTTCCAAAGATGCAGAGGCTTCCAAGTGTCTCTTGTTCCATTCCTTGTACTGCTCAAGAGTCAACTCTCTCTTTGCGATACACAATGTTCTCAAACCCTCAGTTGCATAGTCTTGCAAATGTGCAGAAGTCCTGTCAAGCATGTCTTGTGGGTTCTTCGTGTCCGACAAACGGGAATAAATGATGGAGTCCGCACCTTTACAGAGAAGAACGATCTTCGATTCCTTCTCTCCATCTTCAGGAGGCATTTTGATGATAGCACTCATTCTCTTTCTGGTGGAGTTGAACTCAAGTGTATTTAAAACTTGATACTCCTTCTCGCTACCCTGGACCAGTAAGGTATATCCATTCTTGTTCTTGTTTTGGAAACAGAACCCGAGTGCACGAGCGGTGCCCACCAAAGCAGCTTCGTCAGGAGACTGAGCTTTGAGCAACTTCTTGAGTGGGTTCTTGGGGTCTTCCTCAACCACAACAGAGTGACACAAGCCTAGGGTGAGCATGAACTCGGCGTTGGCTTTTTGCTGTTCGACGCCGGAGAGACCTTTGAGATCAGAAACAAATTGCTTGGAAACCAAGCTGAGCTCATCGTCATAGATGTTGCCACTGATACCACGAAGATCAGCAAGCATCTCCTCCTTCTCTTGAGCGATAAGCTCCCTCTGGGCTCGACCCTCTTTCTCAACATCAACACCTTGGCGCTTTCTTAAACCTGCCAAAGCTTCGGTATATGCATTGCCGTACGAGACTCCTCTGATCGTACACTTCCTGAATTCCATCAAATTCTGTGTGAGTGTACCTGTCTTATCACTGAAAACGTACTCAATTTGTCCAAGATCATCAGAAATACTCCACGACTTGGGATTGCATGGGAAATCAAGCCTAGGGTAGTACAAACCGATGTCACAGTAGATGAAGTAGGCCTGCAAAGATTTGATAATCTCAATCGTGATATACAATGAAATTGGCACCAAAGCTTGGTACAAAATGACCGCAACAAAGAAACTCACCGCACCGTTGGCAGCAGGGGTGGGAACAATGGTGCCGTATTCAAAGAAGTCTCGAGAAGTTCCATCTCGCCGGTAATATAGACCATTAAAAAGGCCGGTGATGAAGCAAATGCCAAAAAGAACTGCAAAGTTGACCAAAACGTAGTAGTTGAGCTCACGAGATAACTTGGATTTTTTGTATGGAGTGACGCCGGTGTTGAGAATGATTTTAGTGTCGGGACCAGTGAAAAGAACGATACCAACAACCCACTTTGTGTTTCTCAATGTGCATCCACGAAGCATCAAGTTGTTGACAGTTGCGGGTTCTTTCAGAGCCTCTCCTTGCATGCTGTGTAGAACGAAACCCTGGTATGAGTAAAGATTTGGGTGAGGCCCTTCGCTCTCAACTTCAAAATCAATACCCATGAAGTCATTGGCACGTTTGAGCTCGGAGTTCTGAGAGGAGAACTTCATTGCCTGCTTAACTTTGAGATTTGTTTCACCATCAAGGTTCTTGGTTTCCACGTAACAACAGTTGTCGGTGTCACTGGAGGACAATATGAGCACGTCGGCTGGAACTTCTTCGTTGTTCTGAACACGAATGACATCGCCCACCTTGACCTCCTTCCATGCTCTTCTTTCAAATGCGAGAGTTTTGTCCTTACCGTGGTAGGACTTGCGAGAGGCCATGGACCTCAAATTGTTTGAATTGCCAACCATCGACGAACGCGTCATGGCAGGCTCAAGATCGACCATACTGTCGAAACTCTTTCTGTTGTTTTCTGGGGAGGGTTGCATCTCCTCACGTTTCTTTTGGGCTCTGCCCTTTTTCGTACAGTTTCGGAGAAACAGCTTGATAAGTTTGAAAAGCATGCGGGAGTTGAGTTTCTTGAAACGGCGCCAGAGGGATACGGTCTCATCATTCACGTTTGGATTCTCGTACGTGTACTCTGGATCTTCCCTGACCTGGCCCAAAATATGCGTGATTTGGTTGTTAACCTCGATGTCCTGGGCAGTTCTCCGAGAGTCCTCAATCATTTCTTTGAGGGCGGTGATGATGAGAATGACAATCAAGGGCACGGCGGCCAAAATGGGACTGGGGACACCGAAAATGGGGAATGCACCTAAAATGATGATAAACAAGAAGTACGAGTTGGCATAATCGGTGGTGAAACTTTTTGTGAGCATCTTGGGAGCAAACGAAAGTGGGGTGTATTTTGCCGAACGGGTCTTGTTTCTGGGGTAAGAAGTGGCCGCCTTTCCTGTTTTCGGATCAATCATCAGCAGCGGTAGCGAACGGTTAAAGAAAATAGTTCTTGTTTCATGCTTTTTGTCTTTGGAGTCGGGCGACGCCTCTGGGACCGGCTTGTCGTCCTGGTAATCGTCAATAATGTCTAGATCGCAGTCAGCAGACTGGCTTTCTTCTGTGGCTTTCAGGGGCAGTCTTTTTGATTTCGAACGGAGCACCTGCTTGAGTGTTTTCGCTCTCCCTAGCGACTCCTTCTTGGGCCGCCCCGTGGCGTGCCTGGTGGTACCCCATCGGAGGCGTTTCATAGGAGCTTGTGGATCAAATGATGCCAGCATAGGCAGGGAGGGTTCTTGAAAAGATTCCTGATTTGAGTCGGCAAAAGGAGACCTTAAGGATCCGTTTCTGGGCAAGGCGAAGCGTAAAGACGGTTTCTTCTTGACGTTGAGCTGTGGCAGCTGGACCGCCAGGTCGACCGTTTCTGAATCAGAAAACGTGTATGAGACCTCTGAGTCTGGATCCTGGAACGGCGATTTCAGAAATGACATATACGGATGCAAGGAGCTCGAGGCCGGGGGAAGTAATCAACTGGAAATGGGCGAAAAAAAGGCAAAAAAACCAACAACAGATCAAAACCACAGTAGTACTGGCGATGACCTATTTTCGGATCCGAATGGGTTGGACCGCGTTTTTTTGCGCCCTTACGCCTGCAGAGGATTACGAGATCTCGCGTCAAGGCACTGGCACCACTGGGGGTATGGAGGGAAGAGGATGGTTGGGGAAGCCGTTAATAGTTTATTAATCGTAAAAAAAAGTGGGAATCAAGCCTCTTTATATACCTCGGTGGGGCACTGCGGGGTTGGTGGAAAATGGACCCTCGCTGCGTCTTGCAGCCATAACCACTAAGGGCCTGTCTAGAAACCCCCAACCTTCATAACCCTTAGAATGGGGGATATTTGTCATTTTTTGTGATGCTGGCCAAAACGCAAAAGCCCTCTTTTTTAAAAATCAATCTCCATTATTCCCGGATCTGCCCCGCTAAACTTCACCCTCTAGACCCTAATAGCTGCAGGGACAGACATTGTCTGGTATTTGTCATTTTCAAAGCCTTGCTGGATTCTACAAAAAGTACTGGATGGATCCCGATACAGGCGGTTTTGTTAAATGGCTCCGTTTTCTATTGGTCTGTTTTGCAGCCGTCCTTCGTTTTCTGCAATTGAACAGAAAATGACTTGCCATTGTTTCCGGACTAGTCCGTCCAAACCCGCCATTGTCTCTGTATTATACTTTTTTCCCCCAAACCTTGTTTTTTTCATCTCATCTATTTGTAATCACCGGCTCGGAAAATAGGCTCCTCGCTTATTTCCCGTTAACCGCCATGCGCTGAGACACGGCACAGGCATTTTTTAGATTGTGGGTTTTTTATGGCTTGTAGCCTTGGCAAGGTAGAGAAGCGAGACGGTTGGCATTATTGAAGGGGCTGTGCTAGTCCGAGGGAGGTTTCTGGTGGTGTTCAATTGAATCCAATTTTGGGGTGTACGGTGGGATTCTGGATGATGTGGCTGAGTTTGTTACGTCTTTTAGATCTACTTAAAATGTTAAGTCTAATGTAAAAGGTTTCATGTTTTCGAGTTTTAGATGCGGTGGTCGAAGCATGCTTCCATGCCTATATGGCATTTAGGGCGTTTAGTCACAGTGTGGGGTGCAGCTGGTGATATCATAGGAATAGGCTGGTAAAGGGTCCTTTTGGTTTGAAGCCGATTTGGTGGTGTTTGGTGGGGTTTGGAATTTGGTGAGTTTTGGTGAGGTTTGGGGTTTCAGAAAGTGCCGAGGCGCTACTTTGCACCCTGATAAGGCACTCTGAAGAAGCAAATCTGAAACATAGCTTTGAAACATACAAATCCGAAACAGCGTCTCATGCTGAAACATCTTACATCCCACTGCCTCGTCAACATCTTTCCATTCTCATCATTTGAAGCACAGCCTCGGTAGTCAGGGTCCAAGGCTTGGCAATTTGCTTCCGCTGGTTACCAAGGCACCCTGGAGATAAGCTCGGAGATTGGCCAGTCTGCACAGGATAATTTAACTTCATTAATGCTGAGAATGTTCGTTGACATTTTGGGTCACATCTGGCATTTGACTGACTGCTCTAGTGAGACAAATCGATATGGATGCTCAAGAACCACAAAAAAAAAGTCCAAAACATGTTCAAGCAAGCAAACGAAACAATCATTATATGATTTTAAACATTATGACTCCCCTCCCTCCGACACCCTTACTTCAGATCAACCCCATTGGAACCCCACTCACTAGCCACAAGCAACCCACCCAAGCTCATAACCACACTTGCTCCACATGCCAAAAACCAACCCATTCTCAAATTCACCATCCAAACGACAATTCCAAAAAATAAATTTCCAAATCCCTTCAAAGCCCGGCTCCCTGGATGCCGATCTCCTACAGTGCACCTGCACATGCGCACGTCAAAAGTAGCACTACATGCCTGAGTATCAACACTTATCTACTATCTACCTCATCTTCCATAAATCATGCCTCGGTCTGCCGAGATCCGACGGACCGAAACCAGGCTCCGTGAGCTTGAAGCCGAGTCCCTTCACGAAGCTCTACCCGAGGGTTTCAACACCTCCCAGGAATCCATCAAAACAAAGCTTCCAAAACACATCCTGCCTCCACCTGCTGTTTCCACGCTTTTAAACATCGTCAATGGCGCCGTTTGGGGTGTCCTTGCACGTAAAGGGCTTATGGTGCTTACCACATATGACGGGACGTTTTTGGGTGGCGTCATCTGGGCCAATTTTGCTGCTTGTGTTGTTATGGGTATGTTTGTCGCTCTGGACCGAGTCTGGAGCAGATTAACCGAGCACGCTTTTGCCAATAAGGGCGTCATTCCTATCTACGTGGGTGTCACTACCGGATTCTGTGGCACCTGTTCCTCCTTTTCCACTTTTATCCTTGAATGCTTCAACAAGGCTGCTAATACGCTTCCTCAACAGTATAATTATCCTACAGCCGGCTACGGCGTTATGGAAGCATTGGCCGTGGCTATAGCCCATGTGAGTGTTTCTGCATCTGGCTTTCACTTGGGAAAACACCTCATGGAGTACCTCGATGGTAGGGTTCCGGTTCTTTCGCTTAAAGCATTCAACACACTCAATTTGTTGAGTTGTGTCATCGGCATTGCCGCCTACATCGTCGTCATTGTGCTTATTTGCACGCAAAACTACGGGTCCTGGCGCCTGTGGCTTTTCCTGGTGCTTTTCGCTCCGTGGGGTGCTATTCTACGGTACTACCTTCTGAAATTTCTCAACAGCAAAGTCCCCAATTTTCCCATGGGCACGTTTGCCGCCAACACAATCGGATGTCTCCTTCTCGCTGTTTTCACTTTAATTGCTCGTGGACGCAGCCTTGGTGATCGGAGTGTTCAAATCGTCACCAACGTCGTTGGGTGCCACGTGCTCATGGGTCTTGATGACGGCTTCTGCGGTGCCCTCACTACGGTGTCGACATTTGTCGTGGAGCTTTTCGGTCTCTCGACGCTTTACAGTTATGTCTACGGTACGGTTTCTGTTGCCGTTGGCTTTTGCATAATGGTCTTGTTGCTTGGCTCGTATAATTGGGCTGTTGGCCTTCTTCCCGCCGTCTGCTGAAGATGTTGTCTCTATGGGTTATTCTGTCCTGATATTAATCTCGAGAGGTGGATGCGAGTAGGAGGTTACAGCAAACGACAGCGAGCAACGCCAGATAAACATATAGAATTAATAACATAGTGCATGAGATCCGCAAGACGTAGCTGTACGATAAATTTTTTTTATGTTGAAAATAATGCATATTTTTATTTTATGTCAAGTTTTCAAGTTTTCAGGGTCTGGCTATGTAGATGCGAAATGAGTATAGCCTCTACATTTCATAATTTTTGTGAAGAATACAGAACAATGGAAAAAAAAAATCTTACTTATATTCCGACAAAATCAAAATGATTCAGAAATTGCACTTTGCATAGTATTAGCTATATTCCCGACACCTAGCAGCAGCCTATGCATTTGGATTACTCATTTCCATGAAGTCTCGAAACCACATTATCATGGTTATTTGACATGACTATTAATTTGACGAGACTCAAATTTCACGAATGGCGCTAATTCACTGACTCCGGGCACCATGGCACGTTCGTTTACGTAAATCGCTACGCTTGGAGCCCAAGCAATCAATAGCTCAGGCCCATATCCAAATCAATATTCTATTATGCTAACAGGTACTCATGAAGCACCGGAGGTCGCCCGCCAGTGGCCAGGGAGTGGACAACAAGTGAACCGCCACATACAGCCTCGTCCTCGAGATACTCTGGCAGTCTGGCCTGTGGCTTTCAACACTCAGCCCACGTTATCGGATCCACACATAGCTCGAGCAGCCAAGCGCCAACTTCTTGCTTTAAGATAACCTAGGACTTCCGGCTCTCAAGCTTTCAATTTAATCTCCCGGAGCAAGCTGTCTGATCTCCCAGAACAAACCGTTCAATCTCCAACGAAGGACACTCTCATGACGCAGTGCATCTCTCCACGGCCCAATTCTCATCTCCCCGGCCACAGCACCACCAGTGGCGCCGGCACAGGCAACCTAACCGCCAGACCGCCCACACGTGCCGTCTCATTTGGGCACAGCGTACTTCTCGGTCCACTCCTTGGCCACCTCGATGGCCTTCTGCTCGTCCGCCTTCCAGTCTTGCGCCACGTCATTCGCCAACGGGTCGTCCGGGTTAGGTGCTCCCAAAAGCGCCTGGATACTCAACAAAATCGTTCTGATCTGAAGCGCCGGAGACCAGTTGTCTTTGAGCACGTCGAGGCAGATCCGGCCCAACTTGTCGATGTTGGGGTGGTAGATTTTCGTAAGAAAGCGGACTTTCGGAGCACACATGGGGTAGTCGTCGGGAAGGTAGAGCTCTAGCTTGAACACACCATTGGCGTAAGGAGACGAGTTGGGACCGTCGATGGTCACCTCGAAATAACGCAAGTTGTCATCCAGAGGCGTTGCCGTGATGCCTGGAACAGGGTCGCTGACAAGACGCTCGGTTTCTTTTATGATTCTTTTGGGCAAGGCCGCCATTGGTGAAGTGGTATGGTTAGTGAGGCACTTTTGCCTGGGGATATAGCCGGGGTCGTGCGGTGCTCATAAGGGGGGTGGCCAACGTTGGTTGAGTTTAGTGGTTATGGGGGATGCGTTAAAAGGATGAATCCGGTTTTAAGTGTATTGTGATGCTGGTGTTTAATGGGAGATGGAAGCTTTTTGAGCTTGGTGGGCACTTGAAGTGTGCAAAGGTTTTGGTAGGGTGTTGCATGGGAAATGTGGTTGCGAAATGGGTAAGTGAGTCTAGGGAGATGAAGGGCAATTGACGGAAAAAAGAACAGTAATTGGCTTCGAAGTTATTTTATGATATGAGTTTGAAGATCCAGAGGCGAATAGGGTAGAAATGTAAGTGTCTTGAGGTCTTCGGTAATGCAGTAATTTGAGACTATGGAGTGGCATGAGAACCTAGCAGTCGAGGACTTTGATGATCAAATTGTAGCAAAGGTTATGAAAAAGTTGACTGTTCATGAAGAAATGTAGTCAATCTCGAAAATATGACCCTCGTTAGTAAACAACTGGTTGGCATGGTTTCAGAAATCGCTGTTTGACATTACAAAGTTTATTTGGAGACCACTTTCCTTAGTCGGACGTTTTGACAAATGAGCAGAGCTAGACATCCTAACTTTATTTTGTGAAAAAGCAAATTCTTCGACCCAGTCTTCCAATCCACCATATCATCACCCAATTATGTGAATAAAAATCCCTTTCGTGGGCCTCCCTGACTATCCCACCTACTTCCTCGAAGCCGTTTGCCAAGCTTCCAGCATAAACACAGAGTGACCCAAAACACCTTAATTACACTTGAAGTGGGGGTGTCCACCTGTTAAAAATTTATGTGGAATAAGTTTTATAAAAAAATAGAGATCGACTTACCAACCCTGAATCTACTGATCAGCCCTACCTCCAAATCAACCATCCAAAGCTTATTCGTAAAATTTTCACCAAATCCAAACATCAACTTCTACCGGACCCATCGCCCACACAAGCCCGCACAATGACTGCCAAAACGGCTTTTACCCAAACATTCACCATCCCCACAAAACCACCCAAAGCCCCCATTTCATTGGTCAAAAGTTTGTCTCAGAATCTGCAGAAGAGGAGCTGCAAAATGGCGCTGGCTGTCAGTGGCCGTAAACGCTCATGTCAGTAGCCAATTAGGCTTTGGTATTCTCCAGGATGCATTGTCGTAGCAGCATGACTAACGCAGAGTCTCGGCGGTAGCTCCGAGATGCTTTGTTTTAATAACGTAAACAGGCATTCTATGGAAACTCTAAGCGCATCAAGAAAAGCGTATCCTGGCTCTACAAACAAGGCGGGGTGGGGTGGTCTGATAAGCCAACGGCGCCAAGCTGAAAAGGTCAGGATTTACGAAAGTTAAAAATCGATTTACCTAGGGCTTACTTAGCTTTAATTAGTTATAGTTGAAGTGACGATCACCAAATGGTAAGCCACCGTCAAAATTTTTCACTAAATCCACACAATGAGCTAAATAGCATTCTGAAACGTTAGACCCCAGAATCAGGCGGTTTCTGTGCATTATCGCCAAGTTGCCATTATCCCCAGGTGGCCCAAATTGGAAGCCTTATTGTTGCATTTACGCATAGAACGCTATGGCCAATCAATAACGAGGCTTGCCAAAAAGCGAAACTTAGATTTGTGAGAGAGTTCCTCGGGCTTAAGCTTCCTGGGAACGTCCAAAAACTTGTCACACTAAATCGCATTCCTATTCTCCGGAACTTTCCCCTGAATGGCTATCGTTGACATATTTTCAAGCACACCGTATTGCCGAGGGCTGGTGGACACTTCCTGGATAGGCAAGCGAGGCTGCTGCCTGCAGGACGGCTCGCGAGAGCACCTTCCCGATTAGGTAATTGTCAAGACGTAATGGCTGCAAGAACCATAACCTCCCCAGTAAGTATCTCCCAAATCGGGTAATTACCCATTGTCTCCTTCCCCATCAGGGTCCCTAAATCTTTCTATGGCCAACGGCGACCTGCCTGTTTGGGCAATGGAGGGGCAAAGGGCCAGCAGTGGGGCACTTTTCTGAAACCTTATATAGCTCTGCAGGGTCCGCCGTTTTTTGTTTCGGTTTTGCACTTCGGAGATTTGCCGGGTCATAAAAGTGATTTATCGAAATACCTTCAAGCTATACATTTAAACATTCAGTTATCCTAGCATTCAAGCATCTAGCATCCTAGCATCCTAGCATCCTAGCATATATCCAGATCCACAAGGTTATTATTACTACCCTCCACACTATCCCATCCAAAGCACATTCACAACATCCCAATCCATTTGTGTTACCTCCTCATATTCCCAAAGGAGAAAACAAATTAGCATCTTAACTCGCCTTGCATCCACCCTTGCATCCATTTCGCAGCCGTTCTATCCATATAAGAGCCACGGTTTCCAGCACTCCATCCCACAGCATTAGTAAATCAATTTAAATTACAGAAATACAAAAGTCACCCGGAAAAATCCATCTTTCCATATAATTTTACCCAAATCTGAACCACCCATCCAGATTCACGTCCTACATCCTCATCGCGAAAAAATCACATTCACTTTCACGGTATCAGACCATCAGTGACCACAACCAGCAAATTCCATAAATCTCCGAAAGTTCCTACAAACACATTTTCAGCTATTAATTCAAACATGCCCCCAAACACAAAACTTCCTCCTTCTTCGCCCATCTCGCACAAAATCGTCGTGGGTACCCTTGCAACTCTCATTGGAGCCTATGCTTTCTGGCAGGTTGGTAAGGATTTCCAGTTTGTCAAGTTCGAGCCTAGACTGCCTGAGGAGATTGAAAAACGCCGGAAAGAGGGCACCGGATTGGAGATTCGTTCTTTGGAGACCAGAAGCTTGGAGTATACAGATGAAGCCAAGGCTCGGTTGAAACGGAAGTTTGAGGAGGGCGAGAAGAAGTGATTTTGGGGGGTTGAATAAACGGATCGAGGCGTTTTTTTTTTTGAGTCGTTGGGCTTAAAGAGTTCGTCGTTGAGGCTCGAAAAGTACGATCGGTGAGATGTCTCGATAAGATACCAGCAGAACATCATTTCAGGAACCAAGAGATCGAAGTTCTTCGAGGCATTCAAGCGCATCAAGGCATCCAAGTCTGTTAGGCAATCATTTTGTGAACTTCTGCCCAAAGCATTGTCAAAAAGCCATCGTTCTCATTGGATTATCGTTGACCTTACTGGAACTTGATGAAACCACTCAGCAGTGAGAGGAGCCACAACAAAACATTGAAAGACAATTCAAATTTGAAGCTTTAACATCAGATCATCGTCTCCAGTTGAATCAATCAATCCATTATATCGCCTATTAGCATCAAGCTTTCAGGTCCGATACCTGAAGAATCTGTCGAGACCTCCCATTCATCAGTCAACGTCAGAGGAAGTCAACAACTGACTAGGCCATCGCTGCCACTGCTCCATTGTCCTCAAACCTCGAAGCCCAACGGTCTTGACCCTTCCCTGAATGTAACGTTGCATTCACCGTACAACCGTTGGTCTTGGACCTCCACCACTTCCTGATTTCATCCCAAATCCAGCCAACGTCGTCAACACCCCCGTCGTCAAGCACTTTTCAGCAAAAGACGCAAATACACAATTCCTCCAAAGTGCCCGGAAAAAGCTCAATTCCACAACCAAATCCTCCGTCCTCCCCGGATTTTCATCAGACCACAACGGGACTGCCCCGTAACGCCTCAAACCAACCTACCCTAACGCAAAAAACGCTCAATTCCATTCTGGAAAATCGCTAATCCCACCGGGAGAGGATCCTGAAAAATTCCCATTATCGACCTTAGCTCATTGGCCCATCTGACGATGAATGCACTCCTCCGTAACCTCGCCTGTGGGAAGATCTACACAATTTCGTTGCACCCATCGGGGATCTACGAAGGGCTCGGTTCAAAGGAAATTCTCCAGTCCATTATCGGCTGATACGGCGAGCGGAATTAAGTGGAATTAAGACGTTTGTTACTCAAACGGCCTTTCACCAACCCCTTGTTGCCAATCCCCCAATCCAGGTGGAGGTAATCTCCTACAGGTGCCGAAACAGAAACGGTGACATCACTTGGCACTGCGGGGGCTCCATTGGTCCGATCCTGGAACAGCGTCGTTTCTTTTTTTGCAAAGCGACCGAGGGGTCAAGGTGCCGTTGACTAAACGGGCGCCCCACTTCGTTTGAGGCGGTACTAGTGGGGAGGTAATTTTTCGCTTTTTCACCCAAGTCCCTGTGCGGCGCGCAGGCTGCCCTTTCGTATGGCGCACCCGTACACCACCTCATGCACCATTACACCACCCCCACCTTTCAGAGAAGTTCGCTAAAGCGGCTGAACGGGAAGGGGTTTTGGCACGATTTTGACATGGCCAGGTTGCTGCTTCCCGCCTTTATTGGGCTGCTTTTGTCCCGGTGGAATACACCCATTGCACCACCATCAAGTGAGGACTTCCCCTATGCGGAGAGATCGTCAACATTACACAAAGAGGCTGATAACGCCAGAGATCTCTAGTCGACGATCTGCAGGACATGCGCATTTCGGCCTAAACGGGCAAGCTAATGGGTTGCGCGTGCCGTGACGCGTACTGCACAATGCTCATGAACGGGAGCACGGCAGCGTTTAAACATGTCGAAGAGAAAAATTGAGAATGGCACAATTGGGCCCCTCCAAGCACCTCGTTAAACCCGCCGCCCACCACGGACGTCCGACTTTTGCATTTTCGAGAAATTACACTTTAACCTTTAATTTGTCGATCCTTTGAGAAAATACCCTATCTGGAAGAGTAATAACAGCAATATTATTTGAGGGTGCTGCCGGGTCGGGTGGCTAAAATAGTGACGTCGGCGGCTCAAATGGGCCGGGCTGAGAGGTTAGATGGACGGGGACTGCACACAAGCCTTTTTTTTCGGTTCTCCTCACGCCAAACGAGAGATAGCACATACAAAAAAAAATGCGGAGAAGAATAACGCACCTCGCGGGCACTCCCCTCGCCCGCAAAGGGCTTGACTTCATCCCACCCCGCCGTGAGTTGCGCCCGGAACTTGCAGTAGGGGATTCGAGGCGAGGACTAAAAGGGAAAGTGGGGGAGGTGAAAGCGACGTTCGATGCATCCCAGAGAACTGAAAGCACCATACCCAAAAGTACCACCATAGGAGACGCATAATCAGTTTGTTGGGTGGCCAAAAAGTCCGAGATCCAAAAGAGCAAATGAAGATGGCGCAAAAAGCAGCAACGCCTGCTGCCACCCTTGCCTGGGACGTGTGCAGGCTTGCAGGGGTCTGGGTTGCCCCATTAGGCCGCGTGCATATCGTATATCTGCAAGCACTGAAAAGAGGGGATTGCCTAATTAGGCCGGGCGTCGTCTCGTCTCCTTGGAAAAGCCATGTCACAATCAAACCTGGCCGGATGCTGACCCCCTCCCGGCGCCCCTGAACTAACGCCCGTCATCGTCCTGCCGATTTGTGCATGGTCGTACCAAACGAGAATTCATGGAAATGTTGCAATTATCTGAAAAACGAAAAGAGCTACGCAAAAACTGACACCACCACCGACTTCTACGGCCCAAAATGGACCCGGGTATGTGAATGAGTTTCACCTTGTTCCACGACATTGCCTGGAAATATCGACAATTCATTCTCGCGGCCATCGGCTGCAAAGCGATTAATTGGGCCACTTTTGGAGGATCGACGCCTTTTATGGATCGGCCTAGCTAGCGAGCCACAATGGCCCATTCTAATTAGGTTCTTGTTTGCCCGGTTGTTACTTGTTTGGCTTTTTCTTCCGTTGTTCATTATTGAAAAAAAGCTTAATTACACGAGAAGTTTACGAGAAACTTTCTGGTGGGACCAGTGCAAACCTGAAATTCGGCCGGTGTTCCAGAAATTCCCGCTGCCGCCCTATCCGGGCCTCTAGTATTAGCAGCCTTGCTTCGGAGGGGTGGATATTGAGGTTTCATGGATTCTCCACTTGCGCATACACATGCCTGAGCACTTGCCCGAATAGGGTGCGGAGTATGCAGAGTACTGCGCGCAATTTACCCGATCAGGTAAAGAAGGTGCAGCCTACCCAACTAGGAAATATAACAACTCCAGACCCCCAAACGACGAGACAAGCTGGTCTTATAGTGGTGGCACGAGAAACCACCCAACTGGACCTGGCTGAAGAGGTCCATGTGGTTTGCTGCATGCCAAACCTCGAAAATCATACAATAACGCCGGGCCAATGCCCAGGATGCCTATTTAGTCAAATGTCGTGCATACAGCCGCCGGACAGTATTATGGGATTTCCGCTTGGGTCGACAAAGCGGCCCCTGTGCAGCGCCCGCATCGCCCGATCTGCAGGCCGTGCAGAGAGTTGCAAAATCACCATCAGAATCCATATAAATGGGCCCTCCTCCCCCCGTCCAAAAAAACTTCCTATCCCATCAATTAATCATGCACGTGCTCCCCCCAGCCAACGGCACGAAGCTCTGGAGAATCAAAAGACTGGTTCTGGGCCTGCCTTCTTCAGCAGATGCCTCTTCCTCTCTCGAATGCTACAACTCGTCTCAAAGAATCCTGGCAGCAGGCAAGCAATTCATGCTGAGGAGACCTCCTCTCAAGAGACCAAAGTCCAAGCCGGGAATGCCCAAGGACTTTGTGTTTGTCGACCTTTCGCCCGTCAAGTCAGAGGAGAAGCTCTCGGAAGAGAATGTGGAGAAGCTTCCTGGCAACGAAAGCGATGTTTCATCGCCCACTGTCGACACGGTTTTCTCGGAGAACTCGCCCACCCTGAGCTTCCTGAGCTTCTCCAACTACAACTACGCGTCCGACGACTTGTACGGACCCTGCTTTGACGAGAGTCTTCTTGGTCTTGGCCTCATGGGTGTTGATTTCCCAGAACAGGTGCAACCACAGCAGGCTCCTCCACAGCAGAATGTCACGCCTCCACAGCAGACCTTCCCTCAGTTTGACATGTCTTTTGGTCAAGTGAGCCCCATTTCCCCTACACAGCTGAATGTTCCTAGCGAACCTCAGTCACAGCCTCAGCAGCAGGCCCAGCACAAGAGAAGAAAGTCCGCTGGCGGATTCACCTTCAAGAGCTACACGGGGCCCAATGGCGGCGTTAAGAAGAGAAAGTCGCAGAACCACAGAAGATGCTTTTCTGAACCAGCCAAGAAACAGCAGCAGGCTCCCACGCCGCCTCTGATGGAGGAGTTTTTGCACATGCCCAAGGTGGAGAAATTCGACGGTTTCGACTTGAGCATGGTGGACGAGATGGGTGCTTTTGCCTACGGTGAGGACAGATTCAAGGAGGAGTTTGACTTGCAGAAGTACCTCTCGATCTGATTCCCATAGACAGAATACCCAGAATTACAGTCCATTTCATCAGTTGCATCTCGTTGACCGAGACGTGACTCCACATTCGGTTTCGATACACCAGGATTCTTACAGCTACCCCAGCTTTCATTCACACCCGACACTTACTTCGCTTTACAACACTACAGTCATTTTCGAACTTTCTTTCGACTTCGCCATTTCGTTTCAATCGCTTACTTTAAGCACCGCTTACTTTCAAAGCATTTCCTTCTTGCGAGACCCTCGCTGATTCTTAGGCTACAAGAATCTTTCTTTTCGGTTTCTGCCCCAGCGTTCGAGACGTCCCTTGGACTGGCTCACGCCACGGCCTTTTTTTTTTGGAAAATTCCCCCTTCGCCGGACCCTTTTGCACCTTCGCCTTTTCGCTACTATTTTTGCACCTTCGCTATTTTGGAACCTTCCCGCTTTTCCTTGGATTATTGTCTTGATACCCTTTTCGGTTGCATGCATTATGGACTTTCGTCTCCTTTCGTGTGGGCCCTGCCCTTTTCGTCGCATCTTATTTATATCTTGCCCAATGGGGCCTATGATCCCAACGCTTCGCTACTCAGCTATACCCTCGTTGCCATGTACATTAATGAACAGATAGATTTATGGAAGTGTAGAAGAAGATTTTCAGCAGCTTTACCCTGGAATCTGCCACTCGCCCGCCTCTCCTTCCGAGAATGCCGTTGCCTCTTTTAGCCTCCTTCCTTTTGCAGCCACCTTGTCCAAGGCCCAAACCCAAAAAGCTTCAATTGTTCTGTAAAATGTTCTGTAAATTGTTCTGTGGAGCTTCCTCCTCGTCATTCTCCAGAAGGCTCGTGCCCTGCCCTATTAGTCGTCGTCGAGTAGAGCTCATTGTTCCTGATTTCTCGGCTCCGTGCCAACATAACCGCCATTGATGGAGGCGCCTGCCGGGCCGTAGTGTACAGCGTTTGGCATTGGCGGCGGCACGGGCTGCACGTAGCGGAGGAACTGATGCAAACAAGAAATGGGCGATTTTGGAGTATTGAGGTTGAGGTTTGGTGACAATGGATCTAGCGAAGCCAATGATTTTGGAAGATATGGAAACCACAGAAATGGAAACTACAGAAACGGAAGAACAAGGAGAACAAGGCAGCTATTTGGGGGTTTCTGGCCTGATGTGGCTGAATGGGGTGGGTGCAAAAGAGCCTTCTCTATAGAGGCCTTTGGAGACATTCCACGATGCCGTTTCCACGGCACACGACGGTTCAGCACAAGCCCAACTTTCCATTCGGTTAAGCCAAAATTCTACATTCTCCTGGTCTACGCCTCCTCCATCAACACCATGGTGTGGCCCCTTTAGGATCCATCTAGCATCCGTAAAAGCGCATCCACAAGGGCCCCGAACCAGAGCCCAGAAACCAAAAAATCCACCGAATTCACCAAATCCAGGGATGTCGGTCCCGCCGCCATCGCCAAAACCGCTTTTGCGTTTCCTGCCCAAACGGCTCCGCTTGTCATCTCCACATTTCGCTTATTATCGCCAGGCAGAAACCCCCCAAACCATGCTGCAACGTTGGTCGCCTAAATGGCCCAGGGCTCAATTCCAAGCCTAACAAGACCTGGCCTATCATGTTGCTGCTTTTCCAGGAATGTTCGCCTAACCAGATCCACCGTTCTTCCCCACCCTGAAACAACCGCTGTGCTTACGCTGTTTGCAGCCATTCTCCCCGCTCGAACCTGCCCGGTTTGTGATCAAGGAAGGTCACGAAGGGGTTGGCGGATGTTGGAGGAAGCACGGATTCCGTTTTTGCGTTTGTTCGGTGGATTTTGCTTGGAAACGGTGGATCTGTGGATTTGAGGTTTTGGGAGGTGGTGAGCAACCGACGGTTTTGATATCGGTGTTGGAAAAAGGAGACATTTTGTGATTGCTGGTTTGGAGAGTCGGGGATACACCGGGTCGAGGTGGATATTGTGGTCTTGATGGGCTAGCAGAGGTTGTGGAACGGTAAGGTTTGGAACGGTAAAGTTTGGAACATGACGAAAAAGAGGATAAATCTACCAGAAACGGAGAAAAGCAAACGCTTAAGATTTAGGCTCTAGCTTCGGTGCTGCTTTCTGGGCTGCTTTCTTTTGTTTCGGTTGGCTTCGTCGCTTTATTCGTGACTTCCTACCCAGAGATCCAGACCACCATCGTCAAGTCTAATGCTGGACCCGGAGGGCAGGGATGTGATGGTGAAAACAACACATTTCGTGTTATACGGTAAAGAGTTACAGGGAATGGACATGTGTGTGATTAGTGGTTATCAAATACAAAGCGGACGATATGGAGAGAAGTACTAGATTCCACGGCATCTAAGTGGGAGGCATAGGGGAAGAATTAACATACAACCAACCAAGTGATCGATGCAGACCCGGTTTGAATTTTAACGGACCAGAGTACCATATTGAAAGTCGTCCTTGGGAGAGCTCTTTGGCACACTAGACTCACCAGACCATTACATCACTGACACCGGTTTTGACATGTCACCAAGATCAACACTGAAATGAAAGCCAGAAAGCCCGCAAGAAGAGAATCTTTGGCTTACTATCATCCAAAAAGTCCTTAGAAGTGTGCTACTTTACCTTACATCCTTGGGTGCAAATGGTAGAGATGATCTCAGTCCCACGGACCAGCAGCACTATCTGATAATTGTCCAGTAAATTACCGTAGCCTTCTCTTGACTCTTGAATCCCTAAAAAGACACAATTCTCCAAATCCCCAAATCCCCAAAAGTGTCATTCTGGGTGGTAGTACATCACCATGATAGGCTCTCACCACTACAGTACTACCATGCCCCATTCCACCAAACCATGCCAGTCTACAAACTTTCAACCCTCAACCCCATAAAGGCACAATCTCTACAACAAATAGCACTATCCCCATCACAGTACGACCTCTTGTCCTTCCTCCCCCTCAGTACCTACCCTTCTACCTCTCACCACCAACCATCCATCCACCCATCCATTCATCCTTCCAACCACCAAAGTACCACCAAAGTACCACCCACCAAAAATCAGGAAATCCACTTTCGCTCCATCTTCATCCAAAATTAGCAACCACCTCGTTTGGTCGGCCCCCTAGTGCCCTAGAGGCTCAGAACCGTCCACCCCATCCGAGGAGGATCCCTGAATTGCACCTCGTCTAGCCCGACAAAGCCGTATTGAACTTCAGAAGCCCCTGCCCAATCCGTCCTCTCCTTCCTCTTTGGCTCCTCGTCTCTTTGCCTGTTTAGGCTGGAGGCTCAGTAGCCGAGCCACGATCGACATTAGAGGTTGAAACCACGCATGGGTCGGACGCTGGGGGCCTAATTGGGCGGGGCTTTTTTTGGTTTAAGAGGGTGGAGGCTTTGGAGGTTTGGTGGTTTTGGGACACTATGGCGAGGCGGTGATAAGCTGGATTGGGGTCCTGAGGTTCCCGAAATAATATGGGAGGGTTGAAGGGACAGCAGTTCAGGGAGGTTGGGGCATTAGTTCAGGAGGAGAGGGTTCCATTGGGGGTTCTGGGGATTTCCAGAATTTTCATGAAGTTTGATGAAGAGACTTCTTAGGTGTTGGAGGGTGATATCACTGGAGGTGGATACCATCTACTAGGATAAATGGAGAACAGAAACAGAGAGATTTACCGGGGAAGCACAATTTCGAACTTTTCAAAACGGCTTACAATGACACTGGCCCAATTAACCCGAGACGTGCTCCGTGGAATGCAATTCGTCTCCATAGATCGGTCCATAGATCGGTGGTTTCTCCGGATTGTGGTATGGAAGATCCATTCCAGAAACATACTCCGACCAGCGGAGCAGAGCCGAACAGATGATCAAAAAGCAGCAAAAAGTGCATCAGCAGAATGAGAAAATTAACCGGTTACGTTCGTTTTTTGGTTCAATCACCCTTTGTTGGGAAGTGCCCTGCTTCTGTTGATCAACACCAGAATAGTCTTTTCAGCATATACCCGGTCTTGCAGAACGAAATGTCGTACATCAGAATCTGCGGCTGGAAAGATTATTTGTGCTGGGTTTGTTGGGCATTGTGCTCGAAAGGTGAGTTTTTCAGTGGTGACTACGAGTCACCGATGACTGTGAGTCAGGCGTGCCTCAGACCACCAGGAGGGTAATGTACAGCTTGACTGATATATACGAGGCGAGAAAAAGAAAAGTCACCGAATTTTTGAATTGTGCCTAATACGGCTGAATTTGGAGGAGACGTTTTTTCAGGGTGGATGATTATACCTATGACTTAGCACTTCCTAGTACAGGCTAAATATTACAGGCTACGTAATTGAAACTACTCTTTCAAAAAAAGCAGGTCGTGGATCTTTAGAGCCTTTCATGCCAATAGAGCTCGATGGAAGAGAAGAACTTTCGAAGGATCTAGGCGAAAGCAACTCGCAAGTACCATCATTCATTGTCGAGAGTGAAAAGCCACCATGTCAACAACGGCGTGAATAAAATAAGCGAGTCCAAATGAACCTTTTTCGAGAAAGCCTTTAAATCTCGTTTGGTGTGGGTTTGGTCATTTTTTCCAGAAATGACACCCTACTTTGCTATGCGTTCGGAGGATGAGAGATATCTACTAGAATTTCAGAGATCTGATTGGCTAGGGGAGTCCCTATTTCGAACAACATCAACGACATCAAGAACATCATCCTAATATGACTTTGAGTATAACAGATAAAATCTCCTAAATTATGATTTTTTTCAGATGTAGTGGACTTCTTCCCTCATCGACCACCATTACGTCATGATGACGTTCACATGGTCAGAGTCTCCGGACCACCAGGATTAGAAGATCAGCATGATCTGTGAAATTCGATACCTTTCAGTAAATTCCGCTTAAAATATTTTGTAAAATTTCTCGTAACAACGACGATCCCACTACATGTCAAATGAGCCTTCTCTAAACCACACCAAAAACACTCTTTTTTGATTTTACTCTTCGATAATTACAACAAGGCCGAGGAACCGAACTACCGAAGGCGAGTTTCGGAAGGCCCAAAAGCAGCAAAACTCATTGGATACTTAACCTCTTAGTAAAATGGCTCAAATGGAAGGTTATGAGCAAAAGCTGAACCTTCTCAGCCTCATACATGCAACCGAAAGAATAACTTTAAAACCACCGATGCCCATAATCAGCCGCTTAATCGAAATAGGAACTCCATAAACAGCAACCTCTATTTTACAACACCACCAAAACTGAACCACCATGCTACACAGATTTGACTAATCTGACGCACCTGGGCCGATAACCATCCATACATATCCACAAGATGCAACACTCAAATTAAACTTTACACGCTACCATAAAGCTTGCTTTCCAAAGCCGTGTTTACATTTTCTACAGAGAGCCACACCGGCTCAAACCTTATTTGTGTTACATTTCGGGTTCCTAGCCGTCCTCCCGAATGACCTAAAACTTCAATAAAATCGAAAAATACAACACCCCTGAAATCCACAAAACCTGTCCTGCTTTCTTCGTCTCCACATTGTCTTCTCCAGTTTCCCCATGCCTCCAACGTCCGTTTCCGCCTTATTCTGATTCTCCTCTGTTAGCGCCAAAAGCCTACTGTCTAAAAATCGCCATATTGTGTAAACCATAGTAAATCGCCACATTGTGCAAAACGAACAATGTCAAAATAGCGGCGCCCGGTCCGTATCAGCCCCGTAATCCACCGACGCTGATTTGCTGCTCCGCCATTGTCTAACCTTCACTGGTCATTTTTGCTTTACAATACCACCTCCGTTTATTATACAAATACAATGCTGCCCCGGTCGGGAGCAAAATTAAGAAAAAGAAAGACGACACTTAGCGGCTCTTTTTTTTGCAAAGAAGCCCGGATCCCCCAGAAAGTTCCCCATTCGTCCACAACGCCGAGAAGGCTAACCCCATCCGGAAGCACAAGCGCTAGTCCGCTGAGCCGTTGCATTAGTCTGTTGCGCAGAGTGACTGGACATAGTTATTGTGTCAAAACAAAGACACTCTCGGACCCCTCAGTCGGTGATTCTGGCCACACACATTGGGGGCGGAGCCTGTTTCGTATCTGCTGAAAGATCTTCAGATCGACAAGCGAGAACAAGCGAACGCTCAAGTGCCGTATGGAAAAGGAGGCCCCTGAGTACCCTCCTTCTGGAAAACCCTCGTCTGACAAGACTCTTCTCTTCACCAATTAAGCACCTCCCGGAGCGAACTGACTTTTTCCTCCTTGACAGGGACATTGTCTGGCTTCTGAGGCTCGGGAGCCACCTCGGCCTTCTCGGTCGTCTCGGCCTTCTCTGTAACCGGCTGGGTCCCCTCGATTTCGGCCTCCATGTGATCGCTGCCGGCTGGACTGGGGCTGTTTTCGGGCCGCTCCATTAGCTCCGTCAATTTTTGGAGCTGGGAGTTCATCACCGCAGCGTGTCGTCTCATCATATGGACAACTTCGTCGTGGAAACGGCGGTTTTCAGACATGATGTTGCGCAAGAGCCCCACCGTGGTGGGGTCCTCGGAGATCAGCAGCAGATCCAACCGTTCCGTCAGAATCTGGCTCGAGTAGCCCAGGTACGCCAGCAGCAGCGAAAGCTGAGACGCTCCCAGCAGTCGGCGTCGTTTGAAGTCGCCAAGATGTGGATCAACTTCGTCCTTGACATGCGGCGGTAACGGTCCCACCATCTGTCCGCTTTTGTACGCTTCGCTCAAGTCGTGAAGCTCCAAAACCGCTAGCTCCAAGTCAGGAAGCAGCAGCCGGGGATGGAGCATTTCAAACACAGCGTAGGGCTTGTAGTCAGAGGCGAGTTTGCGATTCTTTGCTTTCCGTAGAGCGGCAGCCATTTGTCGTTGTAGCGTTCTCACCGTGGGAACAACATGGTTCAGGGAGACTTTCATTCTCTCGTGTTCAAACCGCTGCTGAATCAAATCCCACTTTCTGCTCTGGCTCAAGGTGCGGTCGCCCACGTACTTGAACGGCTTGATCTGGACTATGAGCCATAGGATGAGCTTCACGTCGGAGTGGGAAAGCTTCAGGCGCTGCCTTACAGCAGCGGACGGTAGGGACTGAATTTTAAGATGGGAGTAGGGCGGCGCTTCTGCTTCGAATAACACTTTTGAAGGGAAGGACGCGGTCCAGGGCGATGGAAGAAATGAGGCCAAGAAAGGGTCTTATATGTGTCTGTCTGTGGGCTTAACTGGCTGTTGCGTCGAGCTCACAACCAAGCAGCTTAATAATAGATTTCCTTTTTTTTTTCTTAGAGAAGGCGCCATCGGCAATAGCGGTGTAGGGGAAAAGCCGACAAGAAAGAGGTACAAAACCATCTGCCATGCAATGACAATAAGCGAATCTCATCGACTTTCCCGCTCGACAAGCAGGAATCCACGCCCCGAGCCGGGCTCCTGACACCGTGATATGCACGATTTTGCCTTGTGGTCATGTCGAAACGCCACACATTTCTGTCTGGTCAAAGACTGTTTTCGACGTTTCGGCCGAACCCAATTTAGCGCCTGAGCGTCCGAAACATTCGGGATTTTTCTCCGACAAAGTGTTTTTTTAAAGTTGGGGAAACGAATGGCCAACAAAATTATGGCACTTCGAAAAAAATAATTTTTTTTTTTAAATCTCTCCTTCCCCTGATCTCCCTCCCTAGGCCTGTTTTTCACAATCCATATCTTTTTTGGGCCAACCCTCGCTAGCGGCAGGGTCCTCCCTCGCGTAAAAGCAGCAAGCGACAGATTCCGCTCGCATTACTATTTCGGGCTTCTGGAAGCCTATTTCTATGCACCTCGTCTTCTCTGTGGTGAGCCCTGCTCTGGGCCCTAGGCATTTCTCGGTCCTCGGTCGGTGGGGCTTGGCTTAGTCGAACTTTTAGACTGCAGCGCGCATGAGATTTGCGCTGTCAATGCCCGGCTGCAAATAAATCGAAGATGGTCTGATTTTTTTCTGTGGTTTCAATGTGGTTGATTGTCTTCTGTTTCTGTTTGTTCGGCCGGCAAATCAGAGGTTGAGTCCGGACGCAAACATCTCGGCCGCCTTGCGCATGTCCTCGTCAAGATCTCCATTGAGCCGAGGCCACTTCTGTTCGTCATCAAGCGCTCCGCTTTCTTCAACGTACGAAAGCATGCTCTGCGTGTCGAACTCCTGTGCAGCTGCCCGGGGCATCTCCTGGCGTTGCTTTTTCTCGTTCGGGTTGCCCAACGGCACCATCGACATTTGCAAGTTGTCCAACGGTCCGTCCACAAGACACCCTCTTTCTCTGAAGTGGATAAGCAAGTAGTTCCACAAATTGTCCTTGGAGAGCGAACGGGGGTTACCCAAAATGACCAAGCCGTACTTGGCTCTGGTCAAGGCGACGTTCATACGACGTGGGTCTTTGAGGAAACCAATGGCTCTGTCTTCGTTGGCACGAACACACGAGAGAATGATAAAGTCCTTTTCACGGCCCTGGAACGCATCCACAGAAGCCACCTCCACGTCCGCATACTGCGCTCTTCTGTCCACAAGCGACAGGTTGATCAGCATGTACTGGACAATGTAGGCTCTCTGGCCCTCGTAGGGCGTCACCACACCGATTTGTTCAGGACGTACACCGTCTTTGAAGAGTCTAGTAATGATTTTTTCAACGTTCATGGCTTCCACACGGTTGAGGTACGAAATGCCGCTTCCACTGATTTCCTCCTTACCGTAGTTGGCCCAGAACATCATGGGGCAGTCGGGAACAGGCCAGGGGAAGGTCAGGCCTCTCCATGCTCTTTCAGCCAGGTTGACACCGTTTTGAAGCGAACCCTCGTAAAACATGTTGGACGAGAACTCCGAAAGCGCAGGGTTCATACGGTACTGGACTTCCAAACGGATGGGCAGGTGGCCCAATGCAATGAGACGCTCGAAAAGCGATTGTTTGAGCCCGGCCTCGCCGGCTTTTTTGTCGATAATCACAGGACCCAACTGCTGGTGGTCACCGACCAAAATGACCTGTTTGGCGCCCTTGACGATCGGAATAAGCACCTCGGGCTCTGTGGCCTGGGTACTCTCGTCGATCAACACCGAACGGAAGTTGAAGCCGTTGAGACGGAAATCGCCTGCTCCCACACACGTACAACAGACAACCTCAGCGTTCTGGATGATGTCCGTTTCGATCTTACGTGTGGTGTTCAAAATCATCTTTTCCTTTCCTTCCGAAAGCTTCTCACCGTCTTTCTTGAGCTTCATCAAACGCTTGACCTTGGGAGGAGCCTTGCGCTCGATCTGCTGGTGAAGCGCCAACTCCGAAACCAGCGAGTCCACGTCCTCACGCAGCCGGGCCGTCAAACGCACCACCTTGATGCCGATGGTGTCGAGTTTATGAGCCAAATGGTCCACGGCGACGTTGGAAGGTGCACAAACAAGAACCTTGTGTTTGTGGAGACGGACCAAGTGGTAGATGATCGTGGCGGAGGTGACGGTTTTACCGGTACCGGGCGGACCCTGGATGAGCGAAAGCGGTCTTTGCAAAACGGTCGCCACGGCGTTGGCCTGGGAATCGTTAAGTCTGGCAAGACGCTTTACTGAAAGCTGTTTTGGTGCTTTGGTGGAAAACACAACCGGCACCACCTCGTGGCCAAGGAGCTTATGGTAGATGAAAGACGATACGGACTCTTCTTCGGTGGCAAACACTCTGAGTGCTTTTTGCATGCGCAGGTAGGAGGTTCCTTTCCAGACGAATTCTGCGGTAAATCCGGTGGTAGCGTGAACTGGCGCCTCGGGGTTTCCGGGCAAAAGCTCCAAGGAAAACTCCTCCAGGCGTGCCGACGGGAGGCTCACAATAAAACCCTTTCCGGACCAGGTATCCTCGGTGAAGCCGCCTTCACGGTGATGAAGAATGATCTCGTCGCCTACGGCCACAACCAAATTCGACTTTTCGTGGGTGGAGAGCGCAAAAGACGCCACGGTGTTGTTGTTGTGGGACGTCAGCCACGTCACGGAAATGTGCTCCAACGCTTGCAGCTCCTTCAAGTTCTTATCACAGATGGCCTCGGCCTCCACCAACGGCGCAAACGCGTTCTGGTACTGGTACGCGTCCTGGTACCGCAAAAGCACCGGCATGAGCTCGTCCGCCTCGGCGTCCACCCTGTCTATATCTTCAATGGTAGCATCTCTATTAACTCTCCACTGAGCCTCGAGTTTTGTAATCTGATCGTGGGAAACCTTCCTCACCGCCTCGGGCACCTCGGCCACCCACGGAAGCAACTGGCGGTCGCTGATCAACGCCTGCCACTCGTTGGTTTCCCAGTTGATGTCCCTCAGTTGAGCACAGGGCATTCGACAAAGAATCACCACCACGCTGTCGTGCTTCGCCAGCACAAAGCCCAACGAAAAGATGTTTTTGGAACCGCAATTGTAACATTCAAGCGTCTCGGCGCCCAACGCCAGCTCCTCGTGAAGCAGCACCACATGATGCTTCAGAAGCACAAGATGAGCGACAAGATGGGAACCAGCCAGGTGCAGCTTGCCGTTGCAGAACCAGCGGGAGCACAGCTCGCACTTGGCGATGCACTGCGGGGAAGCGAGCCCGCAGTAGGCGCATCCGGGGCCTGTGGGGGCGTTTTCGGGAGAATCCACTTGTAGTTGGTCCATGGTGAAAAAGTCGTGCGCGACCGAGGACATCAAGGCCTGCTGGGGTGGGGCGATTTGGGGGATGGAGGTGTGGGGGCGGGGAAAAAGGCGTGAGGGACGGGGGAGGTTTTGATAGTTTTTGGGGGGTTTTGGGGTTTTTTGGTTTTGGGGGACTTTTGGTGTGTGGGGGAGAAGGTGTGTGGGGGATTCGGTGGTGGTGGTGGAGTGGCTGCGAAAACGGTGATGGTGAGGTTGAGGGAGGTGTATTTGGGGATGAGGGTGTAGAGGTTTGGCAGTGGAGGAGAGGAATGGAGTAAGGGGAATGTGGGTGTTTTGGAAAGTGGGTTTTGTTTGATCGGACGGTTTGTTGATGCCGGTGATGGTTGGAGTGATGATGGAGGTTTTAGTGCTGGGTCTCAGATCCGTTGGTGGTCATTGCGGGATCAAAGGGTATTTTGCGATCTTATTATTTTTGATAATCTTGAGTATTTTCAGGATTTGATGTTTACGGAGCCAGAATGCTTTCGCTGTTATCGTTTTAGATTTATGGTTGGGTCCGTTGTGCCAAATATGGGTTTCTTGATCTATGCCTTAGCTGCACTTGAAAAAGTAATGAAACAGCAGTATTCGTCTTCAAGTAGAATCTGGGGCATTTCTATCCTGTCATTATTCGGTGAATTTAATTGACAGACAGCTTCTTTAATGAAAGGGTACATCATGATGTGAATTAGAAAGATTGTCTCATTGAGACTAAAGCTTGAAAAGAAAAGACACTTCCATTTCTAGAAGTCGTTGAACCACTGAACAGAGAAAAGAAAGAGCATATATCAAGCGGCTTTTGGCATTGACTCGCTGAAGCACTGTAATTCTCCATCCCTTGTCTCTTTAAAAGCACACTAGAATCAAGACTGGCTGTTTCACAAGAAATCTTGAAAAAGGTGCATTTACTGTCAATTCCTCTACAGGTTGAAATGTCTTGACAATACTCCACATTTGCGAACCATGCAAAAACGCCTCCCATCAACCTTGAATTTCTTATTTCCATGGCATCAGTCAAATCCGGTAACTCAATTCCACACACCCCTTAAAGTTCATCTCCGTTGGAAACCAAGAAATGTCAAAATCTTGTCAATCACCTCGACAAACCCAAGAAATTCACAAATTTGCATAATGTTCCGCAATTCAAAAACCCACACCGTATTACATATTCACAGGCTCCTATCCTGAAGTCTAAATGTGACATGACGTATGCAGCTCGCCTAAGTTCGCGGACTGTCCGACGCCGAGTGATATATTTGAAAATCCATAATTCAAAAAATAATGGACTCCGAAAGCCCCATATTAAGCGCCCAACACGTTGAGGCCTTTTTTCCCTTTTCGTCTTCTCGGCTAATGGGGGCTTTGTTCTTTCGCAGCCAAAACACCCGTACACCAGCTTACCTCAGGCCATCTAACCCTCCGCCAAACCAACAAAAGTGGCTGCTTAAGCCATTGCTTTTTGGCACAATCTAGAGATGCGGATATGTATATCACCCTGTATGAGTATGAAGCCGTGGGGACGGCTGTGGGGCTGACACTTGGGAATGTTTCAGAATGGGCTATATGCAGTACAACTCGTTAATCCTGACGAAATCTGAAACGAAGCCTATTTCCAGCGCCACGGGCCCCGTCGTCCCCAAAATTCACCCAAATATCGACTCCCCTAGCTAATACAATAAAAAATCCAATAAAAACCTCAAAACCCCCTTGCTCTAACCGACCGGCACGGCTGTGCGCGTAGCTGCGGCGTCCTGCTAGCCGTTAGACGCCAGTCTAAAGCGATTCACGCGGCACGATTTTCCAAATTCTTCCAAATCCGAAAATTTAAAGAATTTCAGAAAATCAATAAAACACAGATTTTCCCGAAACCCCAAAACACCCGTTCCATCCCCTTCTCCCCATTCTAGACCCTCACACGTCTGGCATTGTCTTCCGCGTCCCTCCATACAAGATCGCCAATTCTCACCAGCACCTACTACTAGTTATCACCAGTTTCCCACGCTTAAAAAAAACCACCAACTTCTTCTTCTTCCCCACATTTGCCCAAAATGTCCCGTATGCCCTTCGTCAAGGCGCTTACACGTGACAAGGCCCTGCTCACGGCGTCCAACGTCTCGTACTCCCGAGACTCCTTGACATGGTACTCTCCCTCCCAGATTGAAATAACCGATATAGGCCAGATTGTGGCTCACGAGGAGACAGAGCCGCCGCTGTTGCTAGCACTGGCGTTGCAGGCGTGTCACGTGTCGATCCACCTGCTGCTGCCCCTGGGTCCGGTTTTAAACGGTCGGAGACGGTTTACGAAGAAAACCGAGCTGGAGCTGGCCAGCTACGACGAGCCGCCCGTGATATTCATCCGCCTGTACGACAACGAAAAGCTTTTTCTTCGAATCGCCTCGAAAACCACGTTTGGAATGGTGCTTCTGGCGCTCATGGCGTGGCAGAACATGAAACCAGCCGGTTTGGCGAAGAAATGGTACGCCGAAAACGCCAGCCTGGCCACGGTGGTCTCAGACGACCCGCACGAGGTGCTTGTGGGGCGCTTCCGGATTTTCGGCCCGATTCCAGCAAAAGTAAAGAACCTCAAGCTCGTGAAAATGCCCAGACCTCCTCCGTACCAGCTGCCTTACGACACAGACGCCCACAACGACCCCAGTCACGCGTCCGGAACGCTGCAGGGCCACGAGGGCTCGATCCCCGAGGGCTGGTTCTACACTATGGGAGTGCTCAAGTCCAATGGTACACTCAACTTTATTTCCGAGCTAGACGGCACTTTGCTTTACTCGATCGACATCAAGAGTATCCTTCTGCTGGAGATCCGGGAAGTGCACCACTCTATTTGTGATTCCTCGAACATCCTCTTTATCGGACACATCAAGGACTTGCGCTGGAACAATGTGCTTAAATCCACCACGGCCTTGACACTAGAGCAGCTCAACCAGCTTCTGCCCTCGTTCCTTGTCAAAGACGGTAAACCGGTCGCCAACAACTCCAGAGTGCTTATTGACTTCCCCTTGCACATTGACCTCGAGGACTGGTTTGTCGGACTTAACTACTTCTGCAAGCGTGAATACATTGGCATGTACGATAAGGGCCTGGCGCTTCGCCCACCACCCACAAAGCACTTTATCGATATCGACCTGACCATCGATCACGACTCGACTTTGGATGGCACCGAGACCCCTCGCAACGGGACGCCTAACACAACCTTGAACTCCAATGGTCTCTCCCATGTTGCGCCACATCACGATAATCAGCACCATAAGCTCTCAGACTACTTGAGAGACCATTTGCGTGTTTCCAAGAAGCTCACAGTCGACATTATCGAGGCTAAATTCGACCATCCTCCATCCCTGCCCAAGGATTCCAACAAGATTTATGCCGAAGTGGTCATGTGGGGTTTCCCATGGGCCAGAACTGCCTTTGTTCAGCACACATCCAATCCTTTCTGGAAGGAGAACTTTCTGGCCTCGTTACCTATTCTGACGCAAATGGTCCACATTGTGATCAAAAAGTGCGTTTCAAACAAAAACGTCTACTCCCCAGCCGACAAAGTGGTGGGAACCGTTTACCTCACGCCCGACGTGCTTACACAGCAAAGACACACCTTTTCCACCATGATGAACCTCAACGTTGGCGGCAATACCATTAATGTGCCTGGTCACACCGCTAATGACTCCCTCGGTGTGGCTGCTGCTACTATTGCCAACAACAACAACTCGGTTCGTCTTTCCATTTACGACGCGACCAATCTCCCCATCGGCAAGCTCCTCTTGACCGTGGATCTCAAGGAGTACTTAATACCTAATCCCTCTTATTTCAAGCCTTTGGAACACATGCTTAAAAACTGTCCCATGAAGGAGCTCATTGAGTTCTGCAACAATGCAGTGCTGACGTCTGAATTCGAGAATGTCAGTTTCATCTTACTCGATATCTTCCAGAGTTTGGGAATCGAAGACAGGTGGTTCAAGACGCTCGTGGAGGCAGAACTAGTTGACGTTGACAAGATGACGCGAAAGAACTACGCCAGCAAAGGCAATGGCAACTCGACATCTAGTAACAACGTCTTCAACACATTGTTCCGTGGCTCGTCCATTTTCACAAAGTCGTTGGAGAAGTACATCTTCAGAATCGGTCAAGAGTACTTGGAAAAGGTGTTTGGAGACTTGTTTGAGAAGATCACCATGGAGCTGCTTAATTGTGAGATTGACCCTCGTTATGTGAGACAACAAGAGGCCGCTAAGAGAAAGAGAGCCAAGCATGGTGCAAACTACATCAATACTTCTGATTCCGAAGACGACAGTGACGACGATGTTGATGCCGAGACCGAGAAAAAGAGAGAAGAGCAGGTCAAGGAAATCATCGACAAGAACTACAAGGCACTCACGAACTATGCCGAACAGTTGTGGTACAGAATCTACAGCACCTCCAACGATCTTCCTGAACAAATCAAACTTCAGCTCAAGAACTTCAGAACAAAGGTTGATTTTGCCTGTGACCCTGAGGATAAAACGACTGCTCTCAACTGCTTGAGTGCTTTCATTTTCCTTCGGTTCTTCTGTCCTGCTATTCTCAACCCTAAGCTCTTCTACTTGACGAAGAATCACCAAACTGGCAATGCCCAGCGTACGTTGACGCTTATTGCCAAGATCTTGTTGAACCTCGCCAACAGACAAGAGTTTAGCCAGCACAAGGAGCCTCACTTGGTTCGTATGAACAAGTTCCTCCAAAAGCACCAGGATGAGATGTATGACTACTTTGACAAGATCACGGGCAGAAAGAACGATTTCAACGAGAAGATTCTTGACTTGAGTCACGAGGTCAACCGGTTTGATCTTGGACTTGGTGGCGATGCTTCTTCGAGTGAGCTTCCAACTACGCCTTACTTGATTGATAAGTACTTGAGATTGACTGAGCTTATCCACCTTCTCAAGTTGAGTGGTCACAGCAGGTCGCAGTCACAGAAGCTTTCTTCGACGTCGACGAGCTCCATCACGACCATGCTTTCAAGCCTGACGGTCGCCAGGAGCAACACAAACACTCCAGCTCAAAACATAGCTGCCAGGCTGCCGTTCAAGGATAACTTGGCTCCTCAGAATGACGAGATTCTCATGGACGGAGACAGAAACACGTACCAGATTGGCTCGCTTGAATTTGAAAAATCCGAGTTCCTCGATTTGGCAGGAGACAACGAGACGGAGGGCTTCATCAAGTCGTTGTGCCGTAGTAACGAGGAGATCTTCTCGTTCATCACGTCCAACATCTCGCTCAAGGATCTCCAGAAACAGAGCACAGACCTCATCAACCGAATTGATGAGCTCTCTCACAGACTCGAAGAGCCCGAAATCTGCGAGAACCTCCAACACGATCCCAAGCTCTGGGAAGCCTACGTTGACAAGGTGGTGGACACTGCCATTATCGATGTGGCTAAGAGCAGCGTTGTATTTTACGATGAGAACTTCCAAGGCGCCATGGTCCCCGGCCAGAAGCGCATCCGTGATAACGGCATCACGGCCTTGAAGCTCAAGTTCCCTGTGGAGATGGAGCGGACGCTGATGAGCGAGAGTTTCAGCTCGAACTCGTTGGGCAGTCTTCTCCGGACCCCATCCAAGAACCCGTTCAAGCGGTGGTTGAAAAAAGAGTAATCGGCGGCGCCGAGTATGAATGTAACATTACAGACTGATGGCTATACTAATACTGATGATATGAAGGATGCAAGCGTGTAGAGGTTGCAGGGTCTGGGGTTGTGAAAGTCTAAAGGTTAATCCTTGGCGGCCGGTTAAAGTGGTGTTTTGGTTTCCCCTTCCGAGATTCCGTGCCAGGAGGCTCCTGAAAGCAAAACACAAACCAATCAGTGGCTCGTAAAACAGCAACAACCGAAAGTTCCGTGCATTTGGTGATGACCATCTAACAAAGAGTAGGTGAGGTGGAGAACATTGTCTAGTGCACAGAAGCCCATGTTGTAGATAGTGCCCAAAGGAGAAGGTGTAGACGGTTGAGAAGTGACCAGATTGAAGAATCAGAAAATGAAGGAAAATCAAGAGAGGAAGTTTTACAAGAAAATGAGTTTTGGGTTCTTTGGCATAGCACATGCTGAGGGCTGCATAGCCTCTTTTTCAAAAACGGCCTAGCCCGAAAAATGACGATTTAGGCCCACGATGTTGATATCACCAGATTGAAAATCACAATATCGTGATATTCGTGAAAAACTCAGAAATCACCTTACCCTGTTGGCTTTCACGCCACAGCTGATGCAACGTTCCATTTGCAGCCATTCGATGAGCTGCCGTTTATGCGTTTACAAGTACCGGTCAACCAAGCCTTCCAAAGTGAAAAATCCACAATTCGTAAAGCACACCGTAATAACCAAAAGATGTAAACAGAAAAAAACAAAAATCCCGTCGTCTCGGGACCCCAAGCATTCCTGATCCTTCCTCGTTGCTCATTGCTCATTGTTCCTATACGAGCATCACAACACATCGACCCAAATCCACCAAATCCACCTCAAACCTCCCAAATCCAAAACACCCGTTTTCTTCGTTTCTCCCCTTTCCACGGTCCACCGTGTGCCAGCACCGCGGCTAAACTCCACAACGTCACTTCCCCTGGAAAGTTGCTTCCAGAAGCCGCGCAGCAAGCAACAAGGTTTTTAGAGAAAGCGGCGTGATTTCGAAAAAAACAGCAAAACGCAGGTGGAGCCCCGTTTTCGCTGTGTGATGAGCGGCAGATTGCTGTTAATTTGCAGCCTCCGGATGCCACGGAAGAACGGTTGCAAATGCGCCGCGACAGCGAAAGCTCCACGACGGGGCGGTCGAAAACGAAGCGATTCGACAAATCAAAATATGCAAATTATACAAATTCCAGTAAATCCAATAGACTCAAATTTCTTCACTAATCGTAAAAAATTCAGGCCCTTGCCAAAAAGAAATGGAGGCCCAGATGTCCATCGGTCGATGCAGTCCCGCGTGGGTATCAACACTGATTGTCTTTTTTCCTAAACCACCACCATGGCGACAGAAGCAGAGATATTGGCGTCGTTCCCGCAAGTCAGCGCCCCCACCCTGCAGACAGGATACACCTCCAACTTGACGGAGGAACAGAAGCAGATCTTGGCCCAGTTGAGACAGGAGCTTGTTGCTGAAGGGTTCGAGTACCGTCTTGACGATGCGTCGCTTCTTCGTTTCTTGAGAGCCAGAAAGTTCAACTTGGCCAAGGCCAAGTTCATGTTTGTGGAGTGTGAAAAGTGGAGAAAGGAGTTTGGCGTCAACACCATCCTCAAGGACTTCCACTACACGGAAAAGCCCCTCGTGGCCAAGATGTACCCACAGTACTACCACAAGACCGATAAAGACGGGCGTCCGGTTTACTTCGAGGAGTTGGGCAAGGTGTACCTTCCCGACATGTTGAAGGTGACCACCCAGGAGAGAATGTTGAAGAACTTGACCTGGGAGTACGAGCTGTTCACCCAGTACAGATTGCCTGCTTGTTCGAGAAAACAGGGCTACTTGGTCGAGACCTCGTGTACCATCATGGACCTCAAGGGCATCAGCATGAGCGCCGCCTACCAGGTGATTGGCTACGTCAAGGAGGCCTCCAAGATTGGCCAGGACTACTACCCGGAGAGAATGGGCAAGTTCTACTGCATCAACGCCCCCTTTGGCTTTTCCACCTTGTTCAAGTTGTTCAAGCCCTTCTTGGACCCTGTCACCGTGTCGAAAATCCACATTTTGAGTTCTTCGTACCAGAAGGAGTTGCTCAAGCAGATTCCACCACAAAACTTGCCCAAGAAGTACGGTGGAAGCAGCGACGTGAGTGATCAGGACTTGGCTTTGAACGACTACGGTCCCTGGAGAGACCCCCAGTACATCGGCCCCGAGGGCGAGGCGCCCCGTGCTTTCGAGTGATTTATTTGATAGAGCTGCTGCCGTTGCATGAGGTTGCCACCACCTGGGAACCGTGATAGAGAGACGGAGCAAGCTTCGTGTGAACGCCGTGGCGCCCCGCGGGATTAGAGTTCAATAAAACGCTATTTATGTGAGTGTAGCAGGCGGTTTTTGGAGATGCCACTTTTGTCGTAGATTGTCGTTTTATGGGGGCATTGTTTCGGACAATGGCGTGTCATATTGTCGTGAGACATCAACAAACAAGTCCGACTGGTCAGAGGTTGATTTATTTTTGGATTGCTATAAATAAGGTCACCATGCCTTTGGTTCTGGACTCTGGTTACAATGGCATTGTCCTCGTAATTCTCGAATCCATAATATTAATGAATTGAGGGACTTTGCAGATTTCATTTCTTTTGCTGGGGTTTCACGGGACGCACTATATACTTGGACTTCGGTCCCAACGAAGAAACGGTTGCAACTTGTAATGCTCCACAGGTGATGTAACAACCTGCTTCACAAAGCCCTTTGATGCACGCTTCACCTAGCATAACGCAGGGCCCTGTGATGCAATTATAGCCGTAGCGTTTTAGGTTGCAGATGGCGATGCACGGTTGATGATACACCATGTAACGGTGATGATGTAAAAAGGGTCCAGCTCGGCTACTCCTCCTCGGGCCACCATTCGGGTATATGCGCTGTGGCGTCCAAAGCCTTGGAAACGCCAGGAACCTGAACCTTGAGGCGGCTGTCCTTCTTGAGTTTGTCGATGTTGACCAATGCGAAACCCATTTTGCCTCGAACAGAGAGGAGCTTTCCGACTTTGCTGCGTCTGGGAGCTGGTGCTTTTCCCGAGCTGCCGAAGGGAGAGCTGGACTGGGCGTTGGACTTGTCGAATGGCGAGCTGGACTTCTCAAAAGGTGACTTGGAATTATCAAATGGCGAGGGCGCTGCTGCTTTTGGTTTCTCGGCAGCAACAGGTTCAAGAGAAACTTCCGTCACGTCGGCTTCACTGAGTTTCGCCAAATCGCCCTCGTCGGCCGTGAACACAAGCGGAACCACACGCTTTCTGATAACTCCGCCGTTGAACGTTCTGATGGTGAGCTCCTGTCCCACGTAACAGCCCTTTTCAAGACTCAAGCCGTTGATGTAGTCCAAATTGCACTCAAACGGCAAAAGCGACATGCCCTTAGGAGCATCGGCGGTCTCAAAAAGGCCGTTGGTGTACCTCCTATCGGTGATTTGACGAGGCAGCACTTCCTTGACCTCGAAAAGCTGCTTGAAGGAGTCCGAAAAAATGTCCGCTGGATCCTGGGCCTCCTGCGTCGTGAGCACCTTGAGCCCAAAATTGGGTATTCTGTTGTCGATGGCAAATCCAGTCACGTTGGGTGCAAATGCCTTGTTGAATATGAGTTCTTGTTCGACGACCTTATTGGCGTTTTCCAACGCACCCTCGGGGTCGCCTGTCGTCAAGTACTGTCCCTGAAAGTCCTCTAGCCACTCCTCAAATTCAGGCGTTTCGTTGTAGTAGTAATACGAGAAGATCTCCTTGATTGGCTCGATCTTGACTCTGGCACTGAGCTTGTGCATGCGTAGAAGCGTCTGTAGCGCAGAAACGTACTTTGGATCGATTTCCACCAAAAAATTGGGTTCCTCTATGCTCTTCTTGAATGCATCGGTGAGTGTGTGGTACGGATTGGCATAGACAAAGCAGTCATTCACGACTCTGCCTTTGGAATTGAGAAACATCGACAGAACTCCGTCTCGACGTACAAAGATATTGAAATCCGGATCGTAGATATCCTCATGCATGAGTCCCCAGTTCTTTTCCGGGTTTATCACCTCCTGAAGCTCCAAATGTCTGTTTTCATTGTCACTGATGGTATGCTGCTTTTTCTTCACCACATTGGGCAAAAGCCGGGTTGTAATGAGTCCATTAAGAAACTTCGATGCATCTACTCCTCGGATTTGTATTATAGACCTCGGAATTCGGGCTATCCCGCTCCACGACATGGTAAGAAATTAGTGCTCTAGCTTACTCAGATGGAGGTCTCAGATATAGGGCGCTGTGTACAGGAAAATCAACACTTCGTAGTATAATATATTCAATAAATATTAGAACTTCAGCATCGGCACCTCGCGGCCAATCTGGTTCTTCTTTCTGCTCTGCGGCTGCAGCTGTGCCGGCCATTCGGTCTTGTTCATCACTTCGTCAAGGCTGGGTGACAGAATGTCTGGCTGCAAACGATCGCGGATTTGGTCATTCAACGAGATCTTTTGCTTGAGATCAGGCTGTTGGGGCAATTGCATGCCTTGGGGTGGCAACTGGAAGCCCTTTTGCTTTCCCATCTGGTACAAATCGCCACTGGAGTGAACACGCGAGCCTGTTCTGGAGGTCATACTCGAGGTGTTGGTGCTCAAGAAGGATTCATCACGTACAAGCTCGTCCCTCCTGATATCAACCTCACCAACATCAAAGTAGCCGTAACCACCAAGATAGTTGAACTCGTCGTCCTTGTTATCGTCGGAATTGCTGCTTGACTCCTGGATCACAGGAGGAGCCTCTCTCAAGGGGCTTTCTGGAAGCTTGAACAGAGCTGTCGAGTCCAACCTAAGGTCAATGGGGTGCCTCGTCAGGTACAATTCCTTGTTGACATTCTTCAACTCCTTCTCGATACGGAGGCGCTTGAGCTCATACCTTCTTGTTTCAGAGTCAGCCATTTCTTCCAAAATGTCGGCCTCTCCACGAAGAATGTTCTTCACCTCCTTCATCACAGAACGGAACGTACTCAAAAAGCGCTCTGTCTGGCGGAACTTTGATGACACAGTCACCACCACCTTATCCTTGTGGATGATATAACCAATTCCAAAGCCTTGGTCGATAGCTGGCGATATGCCAAAGAGATGCAAAGCGGGGTTACCACAGTTACTGATCAAAAGCTCTGCACCAGTGAGTCTTTCAATGGACTCATTGGACAAGAACGGAATGTACTCATCTGCCATCACTTCGACCGGTGGAATGGGCTCCAAACCTTCCACATCCTTGTTGAGCCTGTTCAAACTTTCCACCGCACTGGGCTTCTTCAAAACTTGGAGTAAAGCGCCAATGTGTCTTTCGAAACCTTGTCCAAGCATAGCGTCACGGTAATGCTTTGTGTGGTCAATGGCACAAGCCTTAAATGACAGCCACTTCTTGTCGTTGTCAGCAGAGGTAATAAATAATTTAGCGAGGTTGTTGATAGGCTCGTTTTGCACAGCCACCAAGTCTGTTCTAGCATCACGGAACTTTCTCGTGGTGATCGGTTCCAAAGTGTTGGCGACTCTACCGTACAAGGCATAGTGGGCAACTTGGAAACCGATCTGCAAGAACGAATCCGCCAGCAAGCCTGATTTCGTCAAAAGATGACTATCAAGCTTCATCGTGAGACTCTTGTACTCGTGCTGGTTCAAAAGATCAGCAAGACGAGTCTCAGAAAGGTGGATCAAGTGCTGGAGCTCTGGTGTCATTCTGAAACGAAGCTCTCTGGCATTGGGCTTATGATCACTCACTTTACCCGATACAAATTGCACGGACTCGTCAAAAAGGGTGTTCTCAGCACCGTTGATGTTTCTTGCGAGCTTCAAGATCGAATCTGTATAAATGTCACTGATAAAACGCAAAATGGCCGTACTGTCCATCAGCGAGGACTCCCAAACAACGCCTGCGACTGCATTGGAAGTCACCACCATCTGAAGCTTATCGTACCATCTAGAAGTACACGAACCGATCTGAATGTTGGTGCCTTCCAACAAACGAGATGTTCCGTGAGAGATGACCTGGGTCTTTTCTTGGTCGGTCTTGGGGGCACTTGTGGTATCCAACACCACCACAAAAAGAGCATTGTCAACCGCTTCAAGGTAGTTGGGGTTGGTCTTCTTCAACTCCACTCTGGCCAGTTTCCAGTATCCGTACGTCTGAGTCGTGATAGCACCGATACCGTTATTCACAGCGGTGATCTGGTCGACCAGCGAGGACTGGTTGATGATCTCCTGAACGATCGGAGCCAATTCGGCATCATTGAACCAGATCTGGTGCTTGGGGTTCTGGTTGACATCTTCACAAGGAGTGAGCACCTCTAGGGTGTAGTACTGGTTGTTGCAGATGAAGAGCACGTGGCGGGAGTCGTTGAAGTGCTTATACTTGGCAATGGTGATGTGGTGGTATTCTTGCAGCTCGTCAGGCACTCTGGTCGTGCCGAACAAGTTCATATAGCATTTCATCGTAAGAGGAGTGCCCAGTTTTGGGGTCACATCGGGCTTCAAGGTGCCATTTCTCAAGCTCACAATGAACTTTAGCGTGGAGTTCACCAATGACGCCGTACGCTGTGCCTGGTTAGGCGGATTGATGGTCTGGGCGTACGGATCCTCCTCCAATACCAAAAACGGGTTTCTAGGGAGAATATCGCCGTTCAAGTCGCCGTAGATGCCCGGGTAGCTCTCGCCGTTGACGGCGTTCAAGTAGCACGTGACGTTTGGGTTTCTAGCCGCCTCCTCCAAGTGTCTTTGGACCAACAGCACCGTTTTGTTGGTGATCACTTGCGATGCCTCGTTCAAGATTTCCGAGTATTCCTCGGCAGGAAGAAGGGGCTTCAACGCCGCCAATATCAGGTGCGTGGACTGCGCCAACAGCGGCACGGGAAGGCGGGGAAGCTGCTCCTCGTATTCGAAAAGGGAGTACTTCATTAGTGGGAAGAAAAAGAGGAATCGGTGATGCTTAAGTACCCCAGGATCTGTGGGGCAGGTGGGGTGTCTGTGTGCAGTGCGTGGGACCTATCGCCGGCCGTTCCACCGAGATATGCTCTTACGGGGGTGAAGAAAATCAATGGATTTCAAGATTTCGATTCAGGTTTTGTGGAAATTGATATTGGTTTTTTCTCGGTTCAGTATGGTGACTTCCTCGGGCCGAGGGTCTGGCAGGGTCCTCGGAGTGCGGCCAATGAAAGTCCGGGTTTAGTCAGAATGCATTTTGTGAAAGATGGAGGATTTGGTGGAATTGGTGGATTTTGTGGATTTTGCAGATAAGGAGTTTGTGTCTTTTGTTTGTCAAAATGTGTGGATGCTCTGTCGCAAACGCTGCATGGTCTTGACAAGCGGGCATACAGTGGGGTAGGTTTTGAAGAGTAGTACTTAAAGGTGGATTGTGATGGAGGGATTAAGCGGTTGATGGACTTTGTTGATTTCGTCGATTTTGAAATGATGCCTGGATTTTGAATCGGTGCCTGGTTGGTTTGGTTCAATTGGTGTGTCAAGGAATGGAAAGTGCATTTAAGTCGTGATGCATCAAGTGCTATCTGAACTCCCAAGGATCTGGCTCCCTCTTTTTTTTTTTTTCAACTAATATCTCTTTATTAGAGTAAAACACTAAATCTCCATCGAAACAACCTCCAATAAGATCTTATAACTCTCAATTTCACGAGACCCTCGGGTCAGTTTTCGAACGTCTCGCCGTGTTTATCGACCCATCGGACAGATCTGTCTGACAGCCTTCTTCAGCTGACGTATCAGAAGGGAAGGCCACGGTACATTAAATAGGTAGTTCTCACCGTAAACCAGTTTAGTTTGCGGAAATGTTCAAATGTGTGTTCTTTTGGAGTTAACATATTGTTGAGCAGCATTGGTCAAAGCCAATAATGAACTGAATCTATTGATCTTGCCTTTGTCAATTTTTGCTGTTGCCGAAAACCAATGCTATTTTTCAGTATAGATGGACTTCGTTCCATGTACCAGTCTGTTCCACCTTATTTTTCAACTGCAAAATCGCAATTGAAGCATTGGTGTCTTAAAGCAATTTTTGAACAAAATCTGTTGATTGGAATTCTATAATCCTTTCGCTGAATTACAATCCTATTTTTCAGAAAAAGTGGATCTCATTCCATGTACCGTATTCTCCAACCCACTTTCCAGCTTCAAAATCCATCCCCAATTGAACAGAAAATCCCAATTGATCAGGAAATCACTAGCGGCTTCCCGAAACATCCACCAGCTTCACCCTCCATTTAACCTTCAGGGGTGATTTGCACCACCGTAAATTCCCACAGCGATCGACTAGTCATGCCTGGTTTTCTGCCTGGTCAGCACAAGCAGTTTCGGAATGCAGTGCAAGATTATGGTTTGGATGTAGCGACGGCGGCTACTTCATAGAGGCAGCTGCAAAGATCTGCTTTTGCCATTATCACAAGAAAACCCAGCAGCGTAGTTTCCAGGTACATGGGGTATTCGGTAAATCAGCAACGGCGGAGGGGTATCCACGATCAAATTTAACGAAATTGATAGATTTGTTAGTTTGAAATTTACTTTTATTTGCCCATCCACTTTTTCCATGGGCCCCATGCCTCGAGGACAATTACACTAAATACGAGGCGGCGGGATACATACGTCGAGCTTTCTGTATCTCCCTGTTTGCCTAAGCCAACTAAGCCCTAAAAACACCAGAAATATTTCGAAAATTCACGAAATGCATGGCTGCCTTTCAGGCTGCAATTGACAACCCATGCACCTTACCCATTGAAATGGCCTCCCCAAAACCACCCTTCTTTCGTATCTGTCAGTCCATCTTTTTGGTATTTTTTGAAACTCTGTCAGCACAATTCTCTCGTTTCAATGCCTCCCGCTTCAATGTCTCGTTTCAATGCATCTACTCTCTTAAAACTATAAGAGTAAACAAAACTATTGTTGCAACGCCCCCTAATAAACTTCCAACAAGCCTGTTCCGCAAGATGCCATTGTCGCCTTTAAGCTTTCCACGCCCCCTACGAAGGCGACATTCGTACATTGTGAAATAATAACTTTTACGGCCTCCTCCGCAGAAGGGCTTCTGGAACACCCGGTTTTATTAAAAGACGGGTGTTTGATACTGAATAGGGGCATGGATACGAAGTCTTTTCAGCCTCGAACGGGCTGAGTTTTCAGAGTCAAAAGCCCAATCGGAGATATACCATTACAGTGCAGAGAGAATAGAATCACCACTTTTAGACGATGGCTTTTGTGGAATCCATGGGCCACGGAGCCGAAGATCACTGCTGGATTGGGCAAGCCGTGAATTCTAGAATGCCCAAAGCCAACACTAATTTTTAAAATCTACACTTTCAAGCATTTTTTTGAAAAATCATCAGCTTGATGCTGCCGGGTATGTATTGAAAAGACCCTCCGGCACGGATCTGGATCAAGACAGCTTGGGAGAACCTGCTCCTGGCTGACCTGGGGAATAAAAATATGTGTGGTGCACGGGTGTGTTGCTGCTTTGTGGGAGGCACAGGTTTCTCTGCGGTGTCAGTCCTGCAAGTGACCAGGGGGGCTGAGCAGCAGCCTCTGTCAAGTACGGGGCTTGCAGAGGGCTCGATCCTCGGCAAAGGAGGTGCGATCGGCAGTGAAAGATTTATTTTTGGCTTTGCATTTTTCCACAAGCTCTGAGCCTCGTACCCAGCGAGTCGAGACATTGCGGAAAAGAAAACGGCAATTGTCAATGGGGATTCATGTGTCGGCCAGGAATGCCGCACAAAGGGGCAGGCAGGCGTCCACCTGCGGTGCACATGCGGTGCGCCTGCATGCGCGCCAGGAACCAATGAGAATGGACTTTGCTCTGGACAATGCCGCGCGGATAATGCGATCGGCGATGCGTCAATAAGATGAAGGTCTCGCTTGTTACGTCAACAAAGTCGCACAATGCTCCAGGGCAGTCTGGACAAACTTCGGGAGAGTGCTCCATGGAGAATAAGCTGACGATCGAAAGAAGCATAGCACTTTTTTTGCACTTCTCGAAAAGAGGCGTCCATCGTCGAAAAAGGCCCCCGTATTGTCTCTTCGGAAGCTGTCCTGCAGAAAGCAGATCGCAAAATTATGGCTTATCTTTTGCCCCAGCCCGCCAAAGCAAAAACCAACCACACCCGCTACTCGTCTAAAACACACCTGAAGAAACCAGCGTATATGGCACTATTTGCTCGAAGGTAAAAATGTAGGGGAGAATTTCCAGGCAAATCAGTCACGTGCTAAACCGTAAGTTCCTACAAGTTCTTTTTTGTTGTCGTCGTCAGTTCGTAATCATCACAGGCGCTTTTTTCGTTTTTTCTCACTGCTGGCGAAGCGGCGGGAGCGCAATCGAATGCTGGAAGTACAGCGGGTGTTCGGCTTGTAAACGGCCCAGTTCCACATCCTTGGCCTCGTCCATCAACGGCTTGATACAGAGCCAGCCTGTTTCAGTCCGGAAATGACGTGCCAAGGCATCCAGACGTGCAAACGTCTTTCCACAGCCCCACTTGGTAGTGCCGTCTTTAAGGAAGCCTTCACACTTGAAGTTCTTGACGCCCTGGTGGAGATGCTCGTGGCGCTTGCGGTCGTGAGAACGGGCAAACAGCTTGGGGCACATCAGGCACTTGTAAGGTCTCTCGGTGGAATGGGTCTTCATGTGCAGCTTGAGGTTATATGGCTTGGGGAAGGTTTTGCCACAAGTCTGGCACGTATGCTTGGCCAATCCGGAATCCGTGCCCACCATCTTGTAGTCCAGGCGTCTGCGGCGCCGGCTGGCTGGCGACACCGTGTAGCTGACAAGCGAGTTGTAGTTGATTCCTGTTCCGGGAACCTTGAGCAGCTCGTCGCTATCTCTTCTGTGAGCCTCGCCACTCATCAGGCTCGGACTAAGCGGGTATCCGTGGCCAGGGGAAGATGCTGGGGCTCCCTGAGGGGCACTGGCCAAAGGCAGGTACCTTGAGGTCATGACGGGTTGCACGAGAATGGCATTTTGTGGCTGCTGGTAGTTTTGTTGATATGGCTGAGCAACGGGCTGGGCCATTCCCGAAAGGTTCATTTGAGGCACCGAGGGCACTTGCAACAGAAATGCTGGAGGTGAAAGCTTGGGGTCATTGGACGAAGGAGTGTCTAGTTGTTGTGAAGGCTGGGGGGTATTGCTAGTGTGAATCTGAGGCAACGCCATGGGCCGCAGCTGTCTGTTTTGTTGTTGATTGTTTTGGTTATTTTGGATCTGGTAGTAGTCCACCAACTGAGACATTCTCTGGGGCATCTGCTGGGGCACTTGCTGGGGCACCTGTTGGTTGTAGTAGCCCAGGCTTTGTTGGAATTGGGAGTTGTCAACGACGGAGGGACCCATTTGTTGGAACGGCCTGGAGGCGTAATCTTGCTGATAATAGACAGGGTAGGACATGAGGTAGTTAAAGTGAGGCTACCTTGCTAATGATCAAAAAGTTGTACACAATCAAAAGCGGCGGGAATGGTGGGATTTATATAGTGGAGACGGCGTAAGCGACACCTTATTTGGTATTGGGGGAGGGCTGCACGTCAAAATAAGAGAGCGGTGCGCGAGCTGCTGCATGTCCTGCGCCGCTCCTGCAGTGCTGCTTGCAGGCGTACATATAGAAGCATTGTCTTTCGGCATTTGCAGCAGGCCCGCGACGGCTAAAAGCCAGGGGCAAGGACGGGGCTTAGTCAAGGCTGTGCTGAGCACGCAGATGGGCACTGCACACAGCCGGGTGCCACCTGCCACCCAGCCTATCACCCATCCACGCACAATCCCATAAGCCCAATGTTGGCGGCAGATGACAGAAGCAGGGCCTTTGTTTATTGGGCTTTGTATGCAGTGCGCCTCCAGGCACGAGGCACGTCATCCAACGGCGGCAAAGCCCCCTTCTCCGGTAGACCCCGCCTCAAACCCTCACGCCTGTCCACCACAAAAATCATAGTCTCGATATCGTCCCTACTTCACCATGGAAGAAATTCCCACGCTTGCTTCGACGTAAATGCAAGATGGTCCCGCGCAGCAATGTTCCCCTGACTTATCTGCAGTCCGGGACTCCCCTGCAGCACTGCTGTCGAATTATGCGGGAAGCGACGCCCGTGTCGACGTAACAGCAGGCCCACAGCCCCCATGTACCCCTCTACACGGCTGACAGCAGCCCCGGTTCTCAGATCCCCCTCCCACCGGATCTCTAAATTCTGGGCTCACCAGCCTCACCAGAGTCAGCCTTGACGAAAAAGATTCGGCGACATTTTCTTTTTTTTCCATTTCTTCATTTAAACAGTTATACTGTAAAGCAGCACAGGCTGGACGGGCAAAAACCCAGCTGCTGGTTATATGTAGAGTGGAATGAGGCGCAGATACACGAAACACGACCGTTTATCCGATAATCCTCGGGCATTCTCCCGTTCTGTGAATCCACCAAGGTGCACACGCCAAAAATTTCATCATGATGGCTGTGGAAAAGGCTGTGCTGATTTAGTCCAGCTTAGTGAGGCTGTAACGATAATTCACAAGGCTGGGGCAGGGGCCAAGAAACAGCGCCGTTAGCCGTTTACGTCATATCAGTAGTTTTCAATGGGAAAGGCCCGGAAAAACCCAAAAGGCACTTTTTGCAAAATTCTCTTCTCGGTTTTTTCCCTGTTGGAAATTCTCCAGCGTCGAGATGCCTCTGCCGATGACGCTTCCACACATTTTCCAAAATCACAGCGAGCAAATATTAACGCAAGGCCGCCAATAGCGCCGCCTAATTTCACCCATTCGTTTTTTTTCGAAAAATCATGTCATACTTTTTTTTCTGTGTTGTTGTTTGTCCTCGTCGTTCTCCCTCCACCTTGTAACAAGCGGTTTTAGAAGATCTGGGGAATGTCCAGATTCGAGCCGTCATGGGTTTAACCGCTGAACCTCGCCGTGAATCTGTTGCTCTTTTGGGCTAGCCCAATCGAGCGATTCTAGTTTCGATTGCAGTGGCATTTTTTTTTTTTTTTTTCCTTGTATCGGGCAATCTGTATCTGACCCGTTCTGCGTTTTGTGATCTCTGGAAGCATCGTAAATTACGCCCTCACTCCAGATCTTCACTTTTCGAAACCAACCCACTTTTTGTGCTTCCTTTGGATTTCTCCCGGCTTAGATTTTCGCTAGACTGGGGCTGATGATAAGAGGGGCTGCAGAACGTCCTTGGGCAAGAGGAGCCGCTTTAAGTGTGGAGTTCCGGTACCCCTGAGAAAGATGCCGATTAAACCGTGGGTATAAGCAGTATATTCTCCTTTTTTTAGACTTCCACATCCTCCTGGTCTCCATCCCTGATGAAGTTGTAGACAGTCTCCAGTCTCATGGGGGAATGACTGTATCTGGGTTAACTCTTGCTACATATTCTTCTTGATCACTTGTGGGATCTAAGCCTCTGGTAGCTGGTCCCCACCAGACAACGAGTCACGACTGGTAGAGGCAGCTACACCGCTTGCGTGTATTGCTTTTTAAAAATACCCCTTGGCCTGGCCCTTACCCCTAGTGGTTGTGCTTTGGATCATCCCCAGGTGATGAGACTGCCGCTGGCAATCCAGTCAAGCTCAAACTCAGGCGAATCAATACCAAACCGCTTGGCCATGGGCAAAAGGTGCTGCTCGTCGCCAAAATCCTCCACATACGCCACGGTGTTGGACTCCTTGGCTCCGTCGTCCTCCTTCTTCACAACATTAGGCACCGTCCGGGGCAAGTAGTTGATGAAGAAGTCGTACAACACCTCGGCAGGCACGGTGTCTGGCAACCCCTGGGACGTGACGTAGATCCGTTCAAGCTCAGGGCTGCGTTTCTTGCCCACAAGCACGGCCGTGCTGACCAAAAGCTCCAAATCCAGGAAGTTGAAGCCGCCCAAGTCGTTGAGGCCGGTGAATGACGATCTTCTACGGCCAAACTGGTCCTCCACACGGGTAGGGTCGGAAAGCACGCCAAAGGGGTCCACCTTCAACTCGCCCAGACCGACAATAAAGAGCTTGCCCTCCATGATCAGCGACCACAACACATAGTAGCTCTTCTGCTGCAACTCGTTGGTGAGAATGGCGCCCTTGATGTTAGCGTAGTACTCTTCTCCGCCCTGTTTCTTCGTTCTAGGCACGTCAGCGGCGTGCTGTTTGCGCAAGTTGGCCTCGTCAGGCTGCAAAAAGAACTTGGACATGGACAAATTTTGCACGGACGACTTTTTGTTGACGCCAGACTGCTTGGGCGAGGTTGGATCGATCTGAGCCCCGCCAAACTTCTCTGATACAGCAGAAAGCTCGTTGTGAGAGCCCAACCGGGTCAGCGAAAGAGCCGTTTGCACGTTTGTGAGCGACGACAGCGACCTGCGCCCGCCAGCCAACTCCAGGTGGAAGAGGGTCTTGTTGAGGTCGGTCAAAAGCTCCAATTCCTTCAGCTGCAAAATCAGCGAGATCAAGTGCACGTCCTGCTGCTTCGAGCCGTCCAAAAGGGTCAATTTTTTGCCTGGCACCGACGCGTCGGTGCCCTTGCCTCCGAGAAGCTTCTTGACGGCTTCAGCGGCTTCACTATCCAACACAGCCAGGGGCACAATGTAGCCGTCAACAGGGTACGCCTTGAAGCCGAACCGCGAGTACACCGTCTTGATCGCCGAGTAGAGGTACCAGACGTACTTCTTGCCGAGGTAGTACGTGGCCAATTGCTCGTCCACACGGCCCTCCAGGTCCGTGACCATGCTCCGGAAGGACCCCTTTTTGTCCGACAGCTTCTCGAGCTCCTTCTTCAACACCTCCTCCTCGGTGACGGCAATTGCCTTCCGGACGAGCTTCTCCATCAATTTGAGGCCCCTGAACTTCGCCAACGTAAACACAAAACTCAATCTGAGCGCCGTAGCTGGACTGACGCCAAAAGACGCTGGATCTGGAACACCGATTCCGCCAGCAGCGCCGTCTTTGTAGAAAGCCTTGTGTTGCGTGATCACACACACAGAGGCGATCTCGCCCTCCTTGGATTCCAAGTAAAACGCCTTAGCGGCTCTGCCTTTCAAAATGGCATCCACAAGTAGTTTCGCCTGAAACGTGGCAAAACCTTCTGGATCGGGCTGGCCCCATTCGGAGCCGCACACTAGGAACACCTGGTGGAGGATTTTGGGATCTACTGTTGTTTTGAAACGAAAGTCGCTCATTGTAAAAAAACGTGGTTGTAGTAGGAGTAGGTTGATTTCGGTGATGTGTGGAGCAATCCTCGCTGGTGTCAGGGTGCATGACGTATGCAGCCGTGGGGGTGCCAAAAACACGATTAGCGACGGATTAAAAAAATAGAAAGTGGGAAAATGCTGTCTTCTGATTGGCTGGATTTTGGATATTTGGGCAATCCTGCAATTGCCAGGCGTTTTGGCACCCAGCTCGGACCCTAAGCATGCCGTAAGCGCCGACCGTTTCGGCTATGACGTTTTGAGTTAAGCGCCGGTGCCGAATCGGGCTAAACCTGGGGATCCTTAAATTAAAGAATCACATTATCCGTGGATTTCTGGACCTATGAAAAGTTCAAATCTCGATATCGTTATCTATCAATCATGAGGCTCGGTTAATGCGGCGTATGGGGCTCATCGCAGGGTCTCGCTAAAGGTATAGATCAGGCTAGATAAGGCGAGATAGGGTTTTGTCGGCTGGATTGTGTGAACAATGGAATTGGAGGTTTTTGTGATTTTCGTGGTTTTTGGTTTTCTTCAAAAAACGGCATTGAACCTGCCGTAGTTTACCAGTACAGCACAGTGTTACCAGAAACGATCATCCAAATCGAAAACTCAATAACCAATAGAAAGCTAATCACTGCTTTGAAGCCAATCGCCATTGAAAGTCTTTTCTGAACCTTCGCTACTCGTTCCATTGTGTAGCCTATCTCAAAAGTCTCGTATTGTGGCCTAGGCCTGTCAAGTGTAATTAGCGTTGGTTATGAACAAAGGGTGATTTGCTTGTTGCTTGTTTAGCGATTGAGGCTCATCTTCTAAAATTCATTCAAATCTTGATACTCGGCTTCCTTCAAAAAACGTCCTTCTCCTAAGGAATCCACTAGTTCCAATAACCTCAACTAAATCCCAAGAAACCCCCTCCACCCTGACTCTTTCGACACCCCAGAAGTCAACAAAAACCCTGCTTCCGCCTCCCGTGTTCCTAAGCCGACTCTAAACCCTATTGCTCGATCGGCGCCCCGAAACCAGCATAACCTTGCTGTCGATAAAGCAGAACCCTGTAGATCCAGATCATCCACACATCGACGCTTGTGCATCGGGAATGCTGCCACAAAACCAAAATCCATTAATTCAAAAATCATCAGTCCACTCCCTTTCCCATCTCTTCTTGGCTATCCTGATACATCCCCTAGGGAGCTTCTACACAATGGGTACCACCGGACATACACCCGAGGATCGGCATGGCATCAACAATACCCAGGGTGTCCAGATCAAAGCCAAAAGCATAAATCAACAAAGATTGAATGTATGTCTCCATGGCTTTTCAATGGATAATGGCCTGATCGTGAAGGCTTATCTCTAAGGCTATATTCAGCCGTGCACCGATGGCCCCACATTCCGGACTTGCTGGATTTTTTAAGAAAGTTGCAATTTCCAGTTTGAGCTTTTCCCAAAGTGTAGATACCTTATCAGAATCGGGACCCTGACCCCACATGGACCGAGGTACCGAATGGCTGTGTGAAGTAGGAGGATTCGATGCCAAGACATTGAAGCCTAATTAGCTTTTTCAATTCCGTTTCTGATAAGAGAAGGAGGAGCCAATCAGAGAATAGCGTGAATGTGGATTACCCCAGATTTTGGCTACGTTGTGAAAATCGACTTTATTTTTCAATCTGATAACGCTGCTTCGAATGTAAAGCCCTACTAAGCATTGTGGAAGGCCAAGCCCATCAAACTTTATCCGGCCCCACTACAATGCTTCTTTTTTTTCTGGTCCGACCCTTGCATGGCGAGTTGTTCCATTTCTTGATTTTCAGGAATTGACCTCTTTTTTTGAATCGATCTTGATTTTCAGGTTTCTTCAATTCACAAGATGCCCCGCGGAAGCCCCACACACACGGTCCGGTTCCGCTGGATCCACCGTCCCCTCAGCTTCTCCATCTTTTATTTTTTTGCAGCCAAAACGCCGAATGGGTGAAGAAACCCGTACACCATGGCATGCCACTAGACAAAGGGCACAAAAACTCGACTCCTCCTTCAAATCCCAGCCACCACCTCTCCACATTTCGGACCCTTCCGAGGTGGTTAGGGCAATTTCCATCGCGGTTTGTCCTGCATATAGCAGTCGAAAAAAACCGTTACCGGCTTTTCTCTGGGGCAAATGCCGGCGGGCTAAACCGCTCCAGCATCACGCGATGGCGAGCAAATTTGCGATTCCCGTGGGAATTTCAAAGCAAATCAAGCGCCAATCGCATGCGTTCGTCGAGGGTGCCCATATTGACAGGCTTCTACCGGAAAAACCTTTTTTTCCGAGCCTCCGCAGCCCCGAAACCCTCCCACCCAGCCCAGGCCGGTTCCGCGCCGTAGCCACGGCATTATGAAAGCAGGGCTGCTTTTTTCTTGCTTTTGACGCAGTCTTTCCTTTTTTCTGCGCCAGCCTCTGACTAACGCATCGGACTTTTCTGCAAACCTCTGATTTATAAGACACCCAGATCCAGCAAATTTGGACCCATCTTTAAAAAAAACACAAAAACCCAATCACTGCTTTTCAGGTGCTACTTCGTGGAAAAAGCTCCCCCACTTCCAATTCACTCAATCCATAGCTAAATTCCCTTTTTTGCACCCAATGTCGAAGGAATCCAGCAACGACAACTTGTCGTATGATTCCCAGGATTTCGGCACCAACACGTCGGCTTCTCTGCAAAGAGTGCTGCACTGGCAAAACTTCAAGGATTCGTTCAGAAGAGCCGAAAATGAGGATGTCTCCGACAGCCAGTCCATGGAATCGCTTGAAAAAGCCGTCAAGAAAACCGCCAACACAAAATTGAAATCCTCCATCAACCCCGTGTCCCAGGCCTTTATTGCTCTTGGAGGCTGCGTCGGATCGGGTCTTTTGGTTGTTTCCGGCCAGGCTTTGGCTGCTGGTGGACCTGCTGGTATTCTTATAGGTTGGGCCATTGTGTCTTCTTTCCTTTACTGTGTGATGCAAGCGTTGGCTGAGCTTTCGTCGACTTTCCCTGTTTCTGGCGCTTTTGCCGTCTACGCCACTCGTTTCGTCGACCCCTCTTTTGGTTTTGCTGCTGGCTGGAACTACGCCATGTTCTGGGTGGTGGTGTTACCGCTTGAGTTGGTTGCGGCGTCTTTGGCTATTCAGTTCTGGGATTCCCACATCAATACCGTTGTTTGGGTGGCCGTTTTCTACGTGCTCATCTTGGGGCTTAACCTCTTTGGAACCGCCGGTTTCGCCTACACAGAATTGGTCTCGTCCATCCTCAAATTGCTTGGTGTGGTGGGTTTCGACATTTTGGCCATTGTGTTGATCTGTGGCGGCGGCGATACCGGCTACATTGGCGTCAAGTACTGGCACAATCCAGGCGCTTTTGCCCACGGCTTCAAAGGTGTGGTTTCTGTGCTTGTCACTGCTACTTACTCTTTGGCAGGTACCGAGTTGGTGGCTCTTACTGCTGCTGAGTCGTCCACAAACCCCAGAATCGCCTTGCCCTCCGCCATCAAAATGGTTTTTTACAGAATCCTCATTTTCTACATGTTCACCTTGACGCTTGTGGCGTTCTTGGTGCCTTACACCGAGGACAGATTGGTTTCTGGCGACAACGCTTTTGCTTCTCCGTTCGTCATTGCCATCCAGAACGGAGGCATCACCGCCCTTCCTTCCATTTTCAACGTGGTGGTGATCATTGCCCTTCTTTCCATCGGTAACTCGGCCGTCTACGGTTTCTCCAGAACCATCCTTTCCTTGGCCGAACAGGGCCTTGCTCCCAAAATCTTCACCTACGTCGACAGAAACGGCAGACCGCTCGTGGGTTTCTTGACCTCCGCCATTGTCGGTTTGATGGCCTTTGTGGCTGCTTCGCCAAAGCAGGGTGAGGTTTTCGCCTGGTTGGTGGCTCTCTCTGCGCTTTCTACGTTGTTCACCTGGGCTTCTTGTACCTTGGGTCACGTCAGATTCAGAGCTGCCATGAAGCGTCAAGGCAGACCACTCACGGAATTGCCATATCTTTCCAAAACCGGCGTTTGGGGTTCAGTGTACGCTACCATCTGCCTCACAGTGGTCTTGTGTCTCCAGTTCTGGGTTTCTCTTTTCCCATTGGGCGAGTCTCCAGACGCCACGGCCTTCTTCAAGAACTACCTTGGTGCCGTCATTGTCCTTTGTTTCTACCTTGGCCACAAGCTCTATAACGGTTTCTGGAAGAAGCGCTGGACGTTTGTGGTTCCTTTGGATAGCATGGATATCGACACAGGCCGCTGTGAAAGCGACTTTGACAAATTGCAGCAGGAGCTCCAGGAGGAGAAGGCTGCTCTTCGGGCCAAGCCCTGGTACAAGCGGGTGTACCACTTCTTATTCTAAGCATGACTCACGACTAACGATTAGGTGCATCTTATAGACAAAAAATTGCATTCGAGACGGGATTGTAGATGATTTAAGTGTAGGATGATTTGAAAATGTAGGTTGATTTGAAAGTGTAATTTGGATTTGGAAGTTTAGTTTTATTGCATTGGGGCCAATTGTGGATACGACCCTAGACAATCCATTATTTGATGCACAACGTTACCACAAATCTACTGAACGATTATCGGATTCTCTAATTTTAATATATAAACATCTCTAAATTGCAAGAATTGCCCCCTTATGTATGCTTCGCTAGAACGTCCGCATCAAGATGGGCAAAACTTATACCCAAGATGGTATCAGCCACCACGAGACAAACACCGTTTATAACAAAACCAAGACTGAGCAACCCGTGCTCTGCCAAATGGCCTGTGAAAAACGGCCCGATGCAATTGGCAAACGTTTTGGCGATATTCACCGTTCCCATCACCCGGAGAAGGTCTGCTTTGGGAATAATAGCTGTCAAAAGCACCTGCCGGGGCACAACGTCCATTGTTCCTGTGGCACAGAACAAGAAGTAGAAAACGGCTGCCAAAAGGTACGTTTTGCAGAAGGTGATGCTGAAGAAAAACACCGCCGAAGGGAGTTGAGCCGCTAAAATCGCTTTAACAGGACCTAGCCAATGGAACGTAACCGCCAGTGCAATAGACGACAAGGAGTCGATCATGTTTGTGAAGAAAAACAACGTTCCCAAAGCCAGGGCCGCCGGGTGGAAGGTTTTCTTGAAATAAAAGACGATCCACGCTGGAGGCATGAAACCGTATCCCAAGGAATCGAGCATGAAGACCACGAGAAGCCGAGGAAGGATGCGTTTTGTCTGAGGGCTGAAGCCGCTGCCGGAAACGTTTTCGGCGCCGTTTTCAAGAAGCTGCTCGGTCTCCAGATCCGTCACTTCAGCGCCTGTGTCGTCTCCAAGGTATTCGTGAAGCTCGCAGTTTTTACTGAGACAAACCGCCAAAACAAGCTTGACAAGGGCCACAGCGGAGTAGCCAATGAAAATGGCCCTGTAGCATTTTTCCAAGTCCCATTCGAGAGCGTAGTTCCAGTAGTCCACAAGGAATCCACACAAAAGAGCGCCTGAAGCAGCACCCAAACGGCCCAAAAAGCCGTACAAAGCGAAAATGGACGCCCTGTGTTTAGGTGGCGTAAGATGGGAAATACAGACCTCCTCCACCGTTTTGAAAGGGCCTGTTTCATCGCCTGATGTCAGGATCACACCCAAAATGGCTGCTACTAAAAGAACCCAGAAGTTCAGAAACCATGCAAACACTAGCCCGGAAGCAAGCATTAAAATCGCTCCCGCGACCATCACAAGCCGTCTTCCAAGCTGGTCCGAGTACCACGTTAGGAGGTACGAGATTCCCGTGTCTCCTAGAAGCGTGAGGGTCATGAAAAGGCCAATGTGAGCCTTTGAGACGCCCACAGCCTTGAGAAAAAGCGTAAGCACCTGGTTGGTGAGACCAAAGCTGCCTCTTCTGAGGAATACCGATATGAGGAGCACACGGACGTCCAGAGATACCTCTCCAAGGGCGTTCATTGCCGGTTTTTCAGTCTGTAAGCTTAATTCAGAGAGCCGTTCAAGGGCTTTGACTTTTAAATTGTCTTTTGTTATCCACAAGCGATCAGTGGATTGATCGACTTTTAGCAATGTAGCAGTCTAGGCCAGTATCCGTGTATGTGTATGATGAATCGTGGATGGTGATCTGTTGATACCACAAATTCGAAAACTGCTAGAAGTGTCACAAAAGCAAAAGGACCACTCCTCAAAGCCAGTTATAGCAGAATATCAAAGATAAATTCAAATGCTTTGTCAATGAACAAATGACTCTGTTTCCGTGGTGGTTGAAACAGCACTCTCGAATTCCGCGTCGGTCTATCCAATCTCCGAAACAACCAAAGAAAAACCCTTCTTTCAGCCAATAAAATCCAAAATCCAAAATCCCAAAACGAATAACCCCACCAATCAGTCTATCTCGATCGTCCTCCTCAGGTGGTGTGGTTGTTTCTTTCTGGTGCAGGCCCGCGATGGATCAAAAGTGTTGATGTCTAGTTACTCCACAGACATGGATACCAAGTCCTCGTTGGACCGGTTGGCGCACATCGCCAACATCACGCATGAGCTCACAGAGCTTAATCGGCAGATCAAGGAGGAGCCGACCCCGGACGTGGAGGTCCGAGGGGAAAAGAACGATCAACACGAAAACCTCAAACCTCGAAGACTAGCTTGCACTTCGTGTCGACAACAAAAACTGAAGTGTGACGCCCAGGTGAGAGATCCGCTTCCGTGCACGAGATGTGAAAAGAAGGGGCTTGAGTGTGTGGTGAAGGCGGATTTCAAGCGTACAGAGAAAAGAGCCCGTTTGGCTTCGATCGAGAAGGAGTTTGCCGAGTTGAAGAAGACGTTTGGAGGGCGGTCTTTTGAAGGCACGCCTGTTCCGAATGCTCCGGCGGTTCCGTCGAATCTAGGGCCCCAGGCGGTGCAGAGTCCGCAGATATCGAGGTTGAACCCTCAACTTGGTCTGACCGTGATGACTCCACAAATGAACGCCCAGATTCTGGGAACTCCACACATTTTGCCGAACCAGGGCCCAGTGCCTGTCCAGCACGCCCCGCCGACGGTGCCACCCCAAATTGTCCCGGAAAAAGTGGACCCTCCTACGGCCATGGGGCATCGCTCATTTTTGAACATCAACCCGGGCGAAAAACCGTCCCAAGCCCACAATTTCGCCGTCCCCGACCACGCCTTGCTATGTGAGGAAAAATCGCTCGGCACCGTCACGCTTCTGCCGGAAAGTATCGTCCTGCTCTACATGGACTACGTTCAAAACTACCACCCAACTTTACCTGTCGTGGAGGTTGCCAGAGGCCCCGAAAGGATATACAGACTCTGCCCTTCGCTTTTCTGGGTGATCATGTTTGTGGCGCTGCGGCGGCTTAATGATAACGGCTCGCTTCTTTTGACATTGGCGCCGTTGATCAAGGAAATTCTTTCTGAAATCACAATTTCTCCCATCACGCGGTACCACCCTACAGAGGAGGACGAGCCCATCATGAACGCCTGCTCCGTCTACTCCGTCCAGGCTTTCATCTTGTACTCCATCTGGCCTCCATTGACGTCGTCCCTTAGTTCTGACTCCTCGTGGAACACTATCGGTGTTGCATTGTTCCAGAGTATCAGAATTGGGCTCCATTCGTCTAGTCAGGTGCTTGACCAGGCTCAGCTGGAACCTATCCCTCCACAGCAGTATGCTATGGCCCAGGAGCAAATGAAAACATGGATTGTTTGCAACATTGTCTCGCAGAACATCGCTACCGTTTTTGGATTCCCTGCCTTTGTGCAATTCGACTCGTTGCGCCCACAGTATGTGGATTTGCCTGTGGCCACTCGACACCTCATGGAAATCGCTCATTTTGAGGACCAGGTGGCTCGTTCATTGACCTCCAACCTCCGTCTAGAGTACGGAACTCATCAGGTTAACGAGAGACTTTCGCTTATTAAAGTGCTTCTCAGGCAACTCGACCAGCTCGAGCTCAAGCTCACCTCCGACAATGTCCCCGATAACGGATACAGAAAAATCAAGTTCATTGTTGCACGAGTGCACCTTTTGACCCACTACTTTTTGGACGCCACAAACATCCCGCCGTTTGAATTGTCCAAGGGTCTTGTCAGACTTTACAATGCCGCTATCTCGCTCATCACCTGTGTCCAGACTCTCATTTCCATTGAGAAAGATTTCGTCAAGTTCATGCCGGTGGTTTCGATTTTGAATATCTGGCAGGCATCTTTCGTCATTGTCAAGCTTGCACACTCGCCTTTGAAATCTGTGCTTAATGTGGAACAGGGCAAGCTGACTTACATGAATGCCATTTCCATTGTGGCTAAAGCTTCTATCTTGAAACATGACGTTGCCTACAGAGCCAGTGGAATCATGAGAAACATGTGGCCGCTCTTCAAGACCCTTGATGAGAAGCTGATGACGACTCTACTGATCAAGGCACGTTCAAGAATGGCAGCCTCTTTGTTCTTCGACTGTTTGTCGCTTCTTCGTGACCAGGTTGGTATGGCTCAACTCAGCATTCGTACCGACGTCAGAGACAATGCTGATGATGACAACGATGATGAGAGCAATTCTTACGGTGAAGAGGACGATGAAGAACAGGCTGTTTCCTCCGAAGATGAAGATCCCAAGGCTCGCCGTCAAAGCAAAACGCCGAGTCAGAAATCAACACCAGGCAGCATCACCAGTTCTGGCCGTAAGAGACGCAGATCCTTGTCCAACGTTGGCGATGCCGAAAGCAAAGCTCGTCGTATCATTCGTACCATTCCATTGGACCCTCAACCCATTGCAGCTTCCAAAAGGAGCTCGATCTTCAAAGTGGTGAACACCAGTGCGGAAACTTCACCCAGTATCAGGAACGACGAGTCCCATTCACGAAGCTCAGGGTCGCCTGCCTCACTTGTGAAGAATAATCATCATCAGCATGCGCCTCAAAATGGCCATAATCCTGCCACACCACAAATGCAGCAAGCGCAAAAGGCACAAAGGCCCCAGAATAGAGAGACGTCAGATCTATACCTCAACTTTGACGAGTCGCCTTCACAGGGTGTGGGCAATCTCGATGTCTTTGACGTCAACAGCGATTTGATCTGGAAAGATGTGGACAGTCTCATGAACGACTTTGGCTTTCACGCATAGGAAGGCTAAAAAATGAAACCGAATTGATTCATGAAGAGAATCGGGATAGGGAGAAAGAATTGGAATGATGGGGTGATCTCATCAGATGAATACTGATGGCCTTGAGATACGACACCATGTGGTCCCTCCAAAACGCAACAAAATAGAGTTTTGTAGATAGTCAAGCGTTTCTGGAAAATCACAACTAAATAAAGTCCAATTTCAACGGTATCCCGGTCAATCAGCACTTGTAGTACTCTACCAGCTTGATAGTGCTGCATAAGGCCTCGCGTATATCAACAAACATCAAAACCTACCAAACCTCCATCTACACTTTTCCTCAAAAAATCAAAATATCCGCCAATCAGGATGTCCTCCAATGAAATGGTCAATCCCCACGAGCAGCAGCAGCTGGCTCTTCTTGCACGTATCATCAACAGCACCAAATCGCTCAACGACTCAGTCCATGATATGAACTTGTTTCTCCACAAGATCAACAGCGATAACAAAAACATCGACATTGTGGCGCAGATGTGGGAGAACTACTCGCTGAATGCTGAATATAATCTTGAAGCCACGGGTCAGAAGAGAAAGCCTCTTTAGCTGAGGTTGAATCTAGAGATAGTCAGAAGAGATAGTCAGGAGAGATATTCAAAGGGTCGCCCGCTCGCATAAACAAAGTATTTTTTAAAAAATGTCAATCTCATATGAATCATTTTGTTGTTTGTTGTGCATTCATTTGGGCCCCTTGAGCTAATGCACTGGAATACCATATACCTCGACAATCCTGCCGGTTCAGGCTTTAAGGAGTGTATTTGCTACTATGAAAGCGCTTTACAACATAGATTGAGCTCAAGGAAGTATGCTTCAAAGCAGTGTCGAAAGAGCTCTATCAATAGGAGCGTTGTTCATGGCGTCTTCTTGGCTACGACGAGCCATGCCATTGAGCCAGTCCAGTCAACCCAAGTCAGTGTGTTTTTGACCCGTTTTAGGGAAGGATCGACTCTCACAATTTGTGTGGCCAGAAAGCTACGGTGCTCTAGCCCCTTTAATCGATAGGCCTGTTACCTCCGCTGGAGAGCAGTCTACAGCTCGATAGATCTTACTAATTAGAATAATGAACAAGCCCATTTGATTCAACTTTACAAAATCCCCTTTTTCATGCCCTTTAAAGTTGATACGTTTGCCTACCTTTCATATAATCCACATCGGTGTACCTCATCTCAAATGATGGCCACCACCACTCGTCTACACGACCAATCGGTCCCTTTTCCAAATAAACTTTATTGATATGCTGAATTATAGTACATTAGCCAGAAACATCATCCCTCGACACTTAGTTCTGGGTAGGCAACATGCCGAATCTCTTCTTCAAAGTGACTCTCTGTCTGGAGTACTTGTCATCTGGGGAGAATCTGGCAGGGTGGGCAGATTTGGTAATCTCGCCGTCACCGGTGATTTTCTGCAAAGTGTAGACTCTCTTGCCGTCAGGGCCCAAAGTGTACATCAAATGCATTTTTGGAGGAGGTGGTTATGATGAGATGAGGTTCGAAAAACTTCATCAGTAGGTGCTACGACACCCGTACACCCCCGGCAGGAATGGTTGCAAAATCGGTCCTGGCAGTTCCCCCAAGGCGGTGGCCCATTAATATTGCTATAGATCTATTTAGTTTTAATCAATAAATAAGTATAAGTAGATTATACTGCTCTACTTTGGCTCCCGAGCAAGTTACGAGCGCTAACTCTGTTGTGCGGCGTTTTTAGGCCTTTTGAGCCACACAGGTGTTATCAGCAAAACTCATCATTTACAGAAAGCCAATTTTCGTATTTGAGCCTCCTCACCAAAACTTCAACATATGTGACATAGTAAACCACCGCTTTCCATATTATATCAAATGGCTCTGTGGCCGAGCGGTCTAAGGCGGCAGACTCAAGTTCTGTTATCGTAAGATGCGCGTGTTCGAATCACGCCGGAGTCATTATTTTTTGGACATCTTTCTCCAAACCTTTTTTTTAGTCATATATGCCAAAGCCACATATCAGAAGGCAGAGTTTCTGGAATCAAATTTTTGAAACTGTTTGGAAGATCGTTGTCACGTGCCGTGTCACGTGCAGCGCTCGATATCGTCCACCTTGTCAAAACTCCAACTACAACTTCCATTAATCATGGCTCCACCCAAAAAAGACGCATTTGCCGACTTGTTCCTGTCGGCTACGGGCCTGGGCCTGGGGTCGTCGCTAAATCAGAATATGAACAAGCTCTCCTTGCAGGAGCAATTGCATTCTCAGAAACCCAAATCACAGAGTCCGTTTAATGACTGGGAGGTATTGTCATCTGGGAAATCAACCCCACCAGTCAAGCCAAGCTCACAGGCTCAAGATCCTTTTCTGGTTTTTGAAAACAAAAAGCCTGCTCCAGCATCATCCATCGACGATGATCTACTATTCGGTCTAGGCTCCACATCCAAGCCTTCTACACCCTCAGTTCCACAGCAAGCACCTCAAGCACCAAAACAGCAAAATAACATGGACAATCTTCTTGATGACGATTTCACGGACGCATTCACTCCTGAACCTGTCGCTCCTCCAAGACCTGAACCAGAGCCTGAAGTCGAAGAGGAACCCAAGATCCAACAACCTGTGGCTAGAAAGCCCTCTCAGATTCCAGAGCTGGGAAGAGACTCTGTTTTGGCCGGACTCGTCGACATTGGCTTCCCCGTTGATGTTTCTAACAAAGCGATTGACCAGGTTGGTCCAGATCTTCAAGGTTGTGTGAATTTCATCATGAGTGGAGGAGAACGGACTCCAGCTTCGGGTCGCTCATCCAGATCCTCCAGACAGAATGCTCGTGCCAGCCCGCTGGGTCAACAAGACTTGGGTGCGGCGTTTCAGGATTTCTCCACTGACATGTTCAAGAAAGCATCATGGTTCCTTGCCAAATCCAAGGAAACGGTTTCTAGAAACATTGAGCAGTTCCAGGGACGTGAGAAGGAAAACAACTCTATGCCTGCGTGGATGAGGCAGCAAGACGAGTACAAGGAACGTGCGCTGGAAAGAAAGAAGGATGGCAGTAATTATGAAGACTATGGAACCGATGCAGAGAACATTGACCAAGAAGAAATTCAGCGGATCATCAGGATGCAGAAGCAGCGTGAGAAGGAGAGACAGAAACAGAGAATTGACAAACTTAAAGAAGGTTTAAGCAGCAACAAAAACAAAGATAGCAGAGAAAGCCTGGCTCGTTCTTCCCCACAGCCACCCATGCCTAGAAGGCCTTCTCTGGCAGCCAATCAAAAGAGTCAACCGCCAAAGGAACCTGCTAGGCCAGTCTCTCAGCCAGTGCAGTCCAACGGACAGCGTTCTAAACCTTCTCCAGCACCTCAAGAGGACGACTTGTTGGGTCTCAGAGACGATTCCCTCACACCCAGTCAGCGGTTTAAGGCATCTCAGGGAGACGATGACGTTTATGTCTCGTCTTCAAGAAGACGCCGTGCCAAGGTATCTTCAAAGCCCCGTGTGGCTACCTCTGAAGCACTCAATGCATTCCAGCAGTCAGATTATGAAACTTACAAAGCCAAAGGCACAGAAGCTTTCACGAACGGTAATTACGACGACGCATTCAACGCATACACCAAGGTTCTCGAGAGCCTTCCAGTCAAGCACGAGCTTCGCATTGTCATCACCTCGAACTTGGCCATCACTAACATCAAGCTTGGAAATTACAAGCTGGCCATACAGCTGTGCGATGAGGGTATGGCGTTGGTGGGAGAGAACATTAATGACGCTGATTGGGTCTTGAATGATAAGGAGATAAAGTACTGGTACGTCAAGTTATTGGCACGGAAGGCTGAGAGTCTTGAGATGACTGAAAACTTCCCTGCTTCGCTTGAGTGCTACATGGAACTTATATCCAAGCATGGTGTCAACGAGAAGAAGGTCATGGATGCCAAACGCAGAGTCAACAATATCGTGAACCCACCTAAACCAGCCCCAAAGAAGGCTCCTCAAGCATCTAACAATGCACCAAACAAGGACTATGCCCAGGTTAAGAAAATCAGAAAACAGAACCTTGAAGACAAGCAGCAGGAGGAGCAGAAATTCAGATTGCATGACCAGGTCCACGATCGTGTACAAGCATGGAGTTCCGGTAAGGAAGACAACCTCAGGAACCTTCTCATGTCCCTCAGTGACGTCCTTCCCGAAAGACTCGGCTTCCCATTCATCACTACAAAGAAGATCACCATCAATGATCTTATGCTCACCAAAAAGGTCAAGATTAATTACATGAAGGTCATCAGTGCCATCCACCCAGATAAGTTGGGTAAGTTCGAGTTGGAAGACCAAATGGTGTGCCAGGCCGTCTTCATTACCTTGAACAAGGCCTGGGATACTTTCAAAGAGCAAAACGATATAGCATAATAAAGTCACCATAGACGAGAAAAAAAAAAAAAAAAGGTAGACTTTGTAGCAGCAGTATATAAACTGATCGTGCGTTGAAAGTAGAAAAAAAGAACTCCGATACGGGGAGTCGAACCCCGGTCTGCTCGGTGAAAGCGAACCGTGATAGCCGTTACACTATATCGGATTTTCACAAATATTTGATGTGCAGGGTTATTATATCGCTTAGCTTTGTTATTCGTCTACATGCAGTACTTTCTTGCTTTCGCTCACTATTTTCCAATTTTTACCAGTATACCCCAAAAAATCAGATTTTTCAGCCTGAATAACCTTAGTTTAGCTCGTACAGTGTGTGCCAAAAATGACGGGAATAATTTTAGCTTTGTGTGTATTGACATCGTGAGTGGTAGATATTACTTCAAAATGTAGCGAAAATGGCTGTGCTCCACTTCCAAATTATCAAAATATTGTAATCAGAACCTCGACTGCTGAAATCTAAGCTATACAATGAGTCGAAAGTTCGATGAATAACCCCTATCGATCGATAAACACGGCGAGAAGTTCGGGAAAATGACCTAAGTGCCTCGTGAAATTGATCATACTAAGTTATTTCAGGAGGTTAATTCTATATAAATTTAGATTATTATACTCATATGAAGAAATTATCTGGTAAGAACTAATATATAAAGCCACTACTTCCTTCTTAAGGTTGTCGTTATTCGGAAAGTTCGCATTGTATCGTCATTTTGCAACTAAATCGAGTGAGCAAGACCAAAACGTGAAAATGATAGTGGACACAAAAAAAGCTACATGGAACGAATTTTTTCGTGATAAAAGCCGACATTCAAAGAAGATTCACAATTAAAGCTCACCCAATCAGCCTCACCTAATTTCCACCTCCGATGATTATTTCCATCATCAGAGCCGATGCTCATCGCATCGGTGCGAAACATTACCCCAGATTTTCATAAACCACATATTTCACGACAGTCTACATGCTGGAAAAAGAAAAAGCAGAGCTAGAAGACGACATTCTACGCTATAATGAGCTTTTGAAGCGCTCCGAAGAATTGGAGAAAGATATCCCGCCCAGGCGAGAACCAAAGAGACCAGCCAAACCCGCAAAAGCAAAGGTCAATGAAGTCAAAGTGAAGAAGGAGCCAGCGAAAGTCAAGGTGAAAACGGAGCCTAAGGGTACTAGAAGACAGCCGCCGAGAAAGAGCAAAATCGCTGTGAAGATGGAGGAAGAAGAGGAGGAGATTGCCAGAAAGCCTAGTATACCACAGAAGAAGCGTCCTAGACCAAAGGCCAAAGAAGAAATGGAACATTGTCCCAAGAGAATCAAATACTATCTGAGCCACAGGCCCGTTAAGAAGGAGGAGCATGAAGAGAAGTACCTTCGTCTGAAGGTGAGATCTTTCGAAGACCATATATCAGTGACTCTGTCTTATAGTGACTTGATTCAGGCGGTGAAGGAGGACGAGGGGAAAACGCTCGATTTCGGGATGCTGATGAACTTGCTTCCGAAAAACATTGCATTTGAAAAAAAGCGGTTTGATTTTGGCAGTTCAAGCGAATTTGACTCTGTACTAGATCGCCGCCACAGTTTCAACGACGACATTGATCGGTTTTTTCGACAAATCAGCGATGGAGGTGCTTTCACGGCGTCCAGTGATGTGCCTCTTGTGTGACGAGGGTGGTCCCCATGGGCATTTATAGAAATATAGAGCAAGCATAAGCAGCACAGCCCCAAGGCAGCCGAGTAAATGGAACAAGGTTCCATGAAGAGGCAGAAGGTTAAAGGCAAATTGAAAAAAAAAAAAGAAAAAAAAAAAAAAAAAAATAGAAGAAAAAGCACGGAAAAAAGCAGCACTTATCACAAGGTAGAGCATTGGCGACAACCCTGGGGTGCAAACCAATAACCAAGCATTACCACACCACGGAGCTTCTACACAAGCAAAACTTGCCAATTTCTCAACTACTCCTTCGGATTCCCCTTTCGGCAAAAACAGTCGCTTCACGGTTCACGGTCCCAACCGCTGGTCGACTATTCTCAAGAGATGCACCCTCTTGACGTCACCCAGACCAAGAAGCCGAGCCTGGTCAGAGCGTTCTGTAAATATTTGAAAAAAAATAAAAGCCACTAATCCATCACTGGCCAATGGGCCCTCTGACTCACAAACCTCATCTCAACCCGCCTGAAACCTAATCTCAACCGGACTCACCCACCTCACCAGACCATCCTCATCACTCCACCAAATCTACAACCAGTCCCCGCCCAGAAAGGGTCCATACGCGTTCGCGTCTTGGCCCACAATGGCACTAGTGAAGACTTTTCCGTGCCATGACGTGAATATCTCTCGGCACCGGGGCCAAGACATAAGAAATTTGACACAATGGCCAGGGGCAGCGGTTTTTCTGTTCTACAGCAAAAGGCTCGTTTGCTCCGATGCAACAGTGCTGGGCCCAAGACGAGCTGGCTGTTTAGCTGGGCTTCGTTGGACTGGCTACAAGGCAGGCTTTGGCCGGGCAGCACAGCCAGGAATGCCGGGGAATGAACAAATTTTGAAGGAATTGGATTTTTAAAAGCAAAGAATAGTAAATTTTCCACTAAAAACCGCTTCCCTTGAATCACTCAATTACCGAATTTTCCATCTCCCCAGCTCTCGGGCCATTTGGTGGGACCATGGCGGTTTGCATCAGCTGCGACTGCGCCCCAGCAGCAGCCGAGCCTAGAGCCGTGGCGTACGTTGCTGGACGCTTTGCAAAACGCAAAAAAACACACTTTCCCAAAAAACAAGCACTTTTTGACTTTGCCAGACTCCCTAATTCAGGCCCCGGCTCTAAATGGCTCAATGGAAGGGCTGGCCCACTCCGGAGCCGCGGCGCAACCGCACGTGCTCGTATATTTTGACGTGCAGCTGCCAGCCAACGGTCGCCAAAACAGACGTTCCCACCACTACACAAAGAAAAGATTAAAATCTCCCGCCAAAACCGACTTTTCCGAGTAGAACCATGTAATTTTCTTCCAATTTGACCCAGTCCAAGTACGTAATGCTCCGCCCCTACCCCCCGAGGCGCTGCGCGCAGGCAAGCGAGTCCTGTCAAAACCCCGTAAGTTTTCAGCCTGATCCCGACAAAGGACTGCCCCGCCGGGAGTATATAAAGCCTGCATTTCTCCCAGATCAGCCCGTTTCAACGGTGTTTTTTCCTTCGTTTCCTTCCCTACCTCCCCCAGGTTTCTCCCACCATCCTCTTCTCTGCGTGCCCAGATCCGTCACGCCTGCACTGCCCTCCCGATCCGCTATAAATACAGCGCCATGGCCGTTTTCCGCAACTCCTCCCGAGCAAAAAAGTCCACCATGGAACAGAGACCCCCACAACAACCCGAGGAACAAGGCGGCCACTACAACGCCCCCGAGATCCACGACCCGATCCTTAAAGCCGTCAACGAGGCCCAGCCTTTTGAGGAGGCCACCGCCGGCCATTTTGGCAGAAGACCTTCCTACTTGTCCCAGGCGTCTGGCGACTTGAAGGACCCCTTTGGCCAGGCCATCCGCCAGGCCGACATGCTGAACCCAGCCCGCTCCAGAAACGAGAGACCCTTGGACACGATCCGTGGGTTTGAGTACCAGATCACGGGCGACTTGTCGTACAGAGACCAGCTCGAGTCGAGCCGCTTGGGCTGGGGATTCCACGAGGATTTCCCCCACTACAGCCTTCTGGGCCAGGGCGACGGCCAGGAGTACCTGCGGCCCGTGGCCAGCTTCAGCGGCGGCGAACAGGCCATGTACAAGGCCAACAACTACAGTGCATCGTCGTTGAAGCCCGAGACCAAGAAGAAGAAGAAGGGCCTTTTTGGCCGCAAGAAGTAGAGTGTCGGTAGGCGGCGGCGGCCGGTGCTGGTTGCCAGGCTGTCTGGTCTACGTTATGTTATGTTGTATACGAACGCGCCGAAGGTATGAAGCCCGAGTGTAGGTGATTGGTGGTTGCTGGGATGCTCGGATCGAGCCTCGCTGGAAGGCGGAGTAATGGTCCAATCATTAGGCGCCGTGCATATCCCACAGCCCTGACTAAAGCACAAAGACGCAGAAGGGGGTGCTGAGGTTCATGTGCTTTGAATTGATGATTTTGATGAGGTAGTGTTTTTGTAGAAGTGGTGGTGATGAAGGTGGTGTCAGTCTGGAGACTACCGTCGTAAAGATGCGTTAGGGCGCATACGTTTGGCTGCAAAACCGCCGATCATGCGAGGTCGGGAAGTTGAGAACCTTGTGGGTGGATTGGGAGGGAGGGTTTTTTGTTGATTTAACAAAGCACGTTGAAAGGGATGTGGAAATTAAGGGGAAGAAGAAAACGAAGCAGGTTTGAGGAATCCCGGCTGGTGCAGATCGTATGGTATGCGATCGTCCGGTGTCTCAGAACAGAGAGAGGTCTGAGAGGGTACGTAAAGAGACTTTCTGAGAGACTTTTAACAAAAAGAAAAAAAGCAGTCAAAGAGCGGTTTCACAAAAGCAAATGAAATGGAGTTCCTGGGCTGTGTGAGGGCTGTGGTGTGGAAGTGTGGTACTTCTGAGCCGTAGTGCCGCAGCACGATGTAGGCGGAGGTGTGGTGATGTCCGACGGGTGGTTGCAATATTAAATTGGGGGATTTGGAGGTATGGGGGTATTTTGGGGGTGGCGGCAATTATGGAAACTCCAATTTGGGTAAGTTTTGAATGGTGTTTTTGGTGTGGAGGTGACATGGGTTCCGGGCATCAAGGACAGTAAGCTAGAGTAGGCAGTAAATGGTTGAGCTAGAATCGTAGCTCGATGGACCTAAGATATCGTTTTTGACTAGACAGGTCAGGCTGTACTTGGCGAGTTATGTAGTGCCATGATCCCGATATCACTTTACGAATAGCCACTAGTCGAGTACACACAACTTCCCTGTACCACCAAAAACAGCATACCAAGAACGGCAGTTGCAATCACTATAACACCAGGAGCAGACATTGCATCACTGAACTTCACAGAGACACCACTAACTCTAATGACTCTGCTCCTCCCCTGCTCCTTCCCTGCTCCTTCCCTTCAGAGTCAATAGTCTACCCTACAGAAGGTGCAGCTGACGCAGAATGGCGTATCCAACTCCCTAGCCATTCCAAAATCCAGCACCCTAAAATTCCCCATCACCAGATTTCGTCACCGTGCTTGCATTTGGGTGCAAACCCAGCACTGACAAGACCTCCCGAACGAGAAACCCATCTAAATCACATTCATTTCCACTCCATAGACCTTCTAAACACCAGCGCAATTAGACTCCAGACGCTGCACCCTATCGCCTCGAGGCGGTATACCGCAAATATAGATCTACAGCTCTCGAGGCCGAAACACTGACGTAATGAAATCCCATCGTCACGACTCTCCCATATGTTTGAAAACTCACCTTCATCCTTATGCCAGATCGACCAGGCCTCAGATATACGGCATGTTTCAACGGTGACGCAATCGAAGTCTCGGTGACAGCCGTGCGTCGGGCGGTCTGCGGCAGCCGAATTAGAGTTTCGTACATATTCCGGCTTCAGTTTCAGGTCAAGGCCCGTATGTGCCAAAAGGGCAAGAACCACCGACATTCCCGTTATCTAAAGGTCTGTATAGGCCGGCCTCGCTTAACATTCCCCAGATCAATGGGGCACGCCAACTCAATGGCACAATGAGTAAACAAAATATGAAAATACACAAAACGCTTTTTGGATAATAATTCAAAGGCCGTATATGTTCCCACTTGTTTCAGCTTCGCCGGTGTTTCAGAATCACGGCCAGACCTCGCGATTTCGCAGCCACCCGCAGCAGGGTTCCGAAACCATAGCCAAAAGAGCCCCAAAATCACCTAATCCAAGGAGCCAAAATAAAGTCTAGTTTAAATCCCAAAAATTCCCGTCCAAAGTATCCCATAATGAAGTCCCATCGCCCACCACTCCCCCATCGCTGTGTTTCAGGTGCCGATCGTCCTGCGCTGCTACATCGCGTACATTTCCTCGTGAAACTCCCTCATATATACCCTCTCAGATACTCATTTCCACAACCACCACAGCATAGCATCACCATGGACCAAGCGGTGTACCAACCCCAGTACCCCCAGCAGCACCAGCAAGTACACCATCCCCAGTACCCGCTGGACCAGCAGCCGCTAGAAAAGAACCAGCTTGACCACAAGTACAGATTCAATGTGCTGGATCATTACCGAATCGAAGAAATCGTGGGGCAAGGTGCCTACGGCGTGGTGTGTGCTGCCACCCACAAGCCCACTCAGCAGAGAGTGGCCATCAAGAAAATAGAGCCGTTTGAGCGGGAAATGCTTTGCCTCAGAACCCTCCGTGAGTTGAAGCTTCTCAAACACTTTAACCACGAGAACATCATCAGCATCTTGGCCTTGCAGCAGCCAGCGTCCTACGAGACCTTCAACGAGATCTACTTGATCCAGGAGCTCATGGAGACAGACCTCCACAAGGTCATCAGAACACAGCAGCTTCTGGATGACCACATCCAGTACTTTGCTTATCAGACTCTCAGAGCCCTCAAGGCCTTGCACTCGGCCAACGTGCTTCACAGAGACCTCAAGCCGTCCAACTTGCTTATGAACGCCAACTGTGACCTCAAGATCTGTGATTTTGGGCTTGCCCGGTCGGTGGCTTCCTCAGAGGACAACTTTGGTTTCATGACAGAATACGTGGCTACGCGTTGGTACAGAGCTCCCGAAATCATGCTTACGTTTCAGGAGTACACTACGGCCATTGACGTGTGGAGTGTGGGGTGCATTTTGGCCGAAATGGTGACGGGTCGTCCGCTTTTCCCCGGCAGAGACTACCACAACCAGCTATGGCTCATAATGGAGATCTTGGGCACCCCAAGCTCCGAGGACTACTACAATATCAAGTCGAAACGTGCTCGCGAGTACATCCGACTGCTCCCGTTCTGCAAGAAGGTGCCGTTCACTGAGCTCTTCTCGCAGGTGCCCGAGGTGAATCCTTTGCTAATTGACTTAATCGAGCAGCTTCTCGTCTTCAACCCGGCCAAGCGTATCACAGTGGAGAATGCCCTAGCGCACCCGTATCTCGATATATACCACGATCCCGAGGACGAGCCATGCAGCGAGCCGATTCCCGACAATTTGTTTGACTTCAACAAGCACAAGGACCAGTTGTCGATTGCCGACTTGAAGAGGCTTCTCTACGAAGAGATCATGCAGCCGTTATAGCATATAGACATTGAGCATACGAGCCACGATAAAACGATATAGCCATAAACTAGACAGTTGAGAATGTGTAGTGGCGTAGGGAAGAACTATGGAAAATTATCACCATGAATGGGTTTGAGGTTCTTGTCTGGAGATCTCTGATATCTGCGATCATGAGGTCCGTTCTAGTCTATTTCTCATGATTGTAGAAGAAGAAGTCAGTCTTAATTGATGAATCTTCAAAAAAGACGAAAACAAGCTCACCTTACTGAAATTTCATTTTTTTTAGATTTCACCACACTCGCCATATTAACCAGGCCGATTGTTCGGTGGTGCGATCAAAGGCTATAGGTATCCCAATAGTGAATCCCGCCTAATAAACAAAACCTTAATTTTTATAAATCATCAAACTTATATTATTTATCTAAATCACCATAATTACCTCTAAATCACCCTTCCCGGCGGTTTGATGAAATCGATACCCAGGCAGTCGTGCAGGGACCGCGTTGAAGAAAACACGCAGCATTTCCAGATCACCAAGTCAACTCCAACTCAACCACGAAAATGAACTTTTTCGCCCTCATGTTCATGCTTGTGGCGGTCGTGCAGGCACACACCGTGCTCTTGCCGCCCCACGGAAAGCAGTGTTTCTTTGAGCACCTCAAGGCTAACGATGAGTTGTCCATCAGCTACCAGGTTGGTTCCAGAGACCCCAACAACGCTGAGCAGTACACCATTGATTTCTACATTATTGCTCCCAACGACAAGATGAGAATTTCCAAAGGCAGCATTGACCACGGTGACGAGACCATCAAGGCCGAAATGACCGGCAGATACAAGTACTGTTTCCTGAACGAGAAGTCGTCTCGTGTGGACTTGGATGTTTCTTTCAACGTGCACGGCGTGGTGTACATTGACGTGAACGACCCCCAGTCGGACACTTTGGACTACGCGATCCAGAAGTTGGGTGAGTTGACCAGCGACGTGAAGGCTGAGCAGAACTACTTGGTGATCAGAGAGAGAACCCATAGAAACACCGCCGAGTCGACCAACTCGCGAGTCAAGTGGTGGTCGATGTTCCAGATCGTGGTTGTGGCCGCCAACTCGTTGTTCCAGATCTACTACTTGAAGAGGTTCTTTGAGGTGAGGTCTGTCGTCTAGTCCACCCCATAATTGTGCATATCCGGTCTCAGACCACCGGCAAAAAGTCAATATACGCGACGTAATAGAGAGATGTAGAGGGGAAGGTTTACTTTATTGAGGATGAAAGGGGGCCGGTGTCTGAGGAGTGTCTGTAGGTTTGACAGCTCTGGTGACACCACGAGAATAATGGACAAGAAAAACGAAATGATTTTGCCCAAAAATCGGAAAGTGTTACATATCTTTATTGCTTGAGTGATATTAAAAAAATGAAGGAGGAAGATTCAAGAGCTTTAGTGATTTGTCTCTTGATAGGTGATGGACTGGAAGTACGATATAGCTATTACCAACTGACGTAATCCAAATCCATATCAACAACAATTGCGAGTTTTGATTCAATAGCAATGAATATCTGGATCACTTATTATCATATTTAATACGAATTCAATTTACACCGTTCATGGACCTCCCTGTCGGTTCCATCTACATCACACGACTATCACCCAAAGAGATGTCAAACCACCCACCACCCAAAATCCACTCAAGCCTCCCACATTCCACTCTCACTTTTCAAACTTTAACCAGATCTACTACTTCAGACACCCACTACTTCAAAAAACACACTTCAACAATTCCTCCATCCACCTCCACATCACTTCTCCATTAATGGCGGCCTTGAGTGTGCATTGAGGTGCGTTAGCGGGTCCAAGTCCGAGATGGCCGAGACCAAAGTACAACGGTCAGGGTCGCCAAAAACCGAGCTTCCTGGAAAAAAACAAAAACACAAAGAAACAGAAACTAGCGGCTACGGCGTTTACAAAATGGCTGCGAAAATCGTCCCGAAACTGGCAACCCCAAACGCAGAAGGCGTGAAAAACACTGAAAAACCTGAAAAGAACGAGGCGTTTGGCTCAATCACGGGCAAAAGACCATCAGCCAGAATGCAAAATAAGCTTTGCTGAAATGGGTTGCCTTGGCGGGGCAGGTGGGGCAGGTCCCTGGATTCTCCGGTTTCCAAACCCCGAGACCCCAGATTTCAGCAAGGAGGGCTCTCGAAGAAACGATTTGATCGGTCAATTTGATTTCTCTGTTTATAATAAATCTACATGGGACTTCTGGTGCTCAAGGCGGGTGTCCCGGGACTCGCCTGATTCCTGTGTGGGCCTGGCCAGTTGCCTTTTTCGTTCCAGGCAGGTATGACAGTTTTTCAAAATAGTGAAAACTCCGTGACCAGCGGTTGATAATATGGACCAAAGGGTGGTTTTGGAAATTTTAATGTATCTAGGGTAGACAGTGTCCTGTGACCGGACGACCGAATTTCAATGGACTGTGAAAGAAGAATCAGTGGATCTTACATTGTCTGTCTGGAGCCGCCAAGGAATAGCTATTTTTCAGAACGGCGATGGACCCTAGTTGCAAAGTAGACTTTGTGTTTTGTAGGCCTAAATTTAAGCAAAAAAGGTGGAAATGTCGGCACTTTCGGCCCCTGAATCCAAGCCTTCTTTTCCAGAATATCCCAAAATACCGGCAAAACCAGGGTTCTCCATCATCTCTCCACACTCTTTGACACAAGCGAGTGCGCTTTGGGTGCAAATCGACCGTGCGTCGGCGCCACACTCTCAGAAATGCATGGCTTTTTCTGAAATTTTAGACTTATCATCTCTTTACCAATTATTGCCAATTCATCAAATTTCCAAATCTCTACCCCCTTTTATACTCTCACTAGGGCCACCCAACATTGGGGATACGGCACCAGCCAACCGGTCCTGCATGCAGTCCCAGCACTCCAGATTCAGCGCGCCGTTAAGCACCGCTCGGCTCAAAGGAACTCCTGTGTGACCCCACCATTTATTCCGAGCACATATATAAGCAGCTGATTACCTCCTCACTTTTTCTGCACCCCATAATCCTCAACATGTCCAAGTATTTTACGGAAATCAAGGAATTGCCCCCAGACCCCCTTTTCGGCCTCAAGGCCCGTTACGTCGCCGACAAGCGCACCGACAAGGTCGATTTGGGCATTGGTGCTTATAGAGACAATAACGGCAAGCCTTGGATCTTGCCCGCCGTCAGAAAAGCTGAGAGAAAGTTGATTGACTCCGAGGGCTATAACCACGAGTACCTTTCCATTTCGGGATACGAGCCATTTTTGGAGCAGAGCGCAAAGGTGATTTTGGGCGAAGACTCCCAGGCCATCCAGCAAGGAGCTGTGGTGTCTCAGCAATCGCTTTCGGGAACCGGTGCTTTGCACTTGGCTGCTGCTTTCTTGAAGCAGTTCTACGCCGGCACCCACACCATCTACTTGTCGAAGCCCACCTGGGCCAACCACAACCAGATCTTCTCCTCCGTTGGTTTCAAGGTCGACAGCTATCCTTACTGGGACGCTAAGAACAAGAAGTTGGACCTCGAAGGCTACCTCGCCACCATCAAGTCCGCTCCTCGTGGCTCGATCTTTGTCTTGCACGCCTGCGCCCACAATCCAACTGGTTTGGACCCTACTGCCCAGGAGTGGACCCAGATCTTGCAGACCATTGCCGACCACGACCACCTTCCCCTTTTCGACTCGGCCTACCAGGGCTTTGCCTCGGGCGATTTGAACAAGGATGCTGCTCCTATCAGAGAGGCGATCAAGGCAGGCACCATCTCCTCTCCTATCCTCATTTGCCAGTCGTTTGCTAAGAACGTTGGTATGTACGGTGAGCGTGTGGGTGCTATCCACGTCGTTTTGCCTCTCAGCGAAAACGCCAGCACCAGAGACCCATTGAAGAAGGCCATCAAGTCGCAATTGAACAAGTTGACGCGGTCTGAGTTCTCCAACCCACCAGCCTACGGTGCTAAGATTGTCGCCACCATTCTTACGGACAACGAGTTGCGTAAGCAGTGGCAGGAGGACCTCATCACCATGTCTTCGAGAATCATCTCCATGAGAAAGGAATTGAAGAGACAGTTGGAAGAATTGGGAACCCCCGGTACCTGGGACCACATCACTAACCAGACTGGTATGTTCTCCTTCACCGGTTTGAGTGCCGACATGGTGGCTCGTTTAGAGAAGAACCACGGTGTGTACTTGGTGAGCTCCGGTAGAGCCTCTGTTGCCGGTTTGAACGAGCACAATGTCTCCAAGGTTGCTAAGGCCTTTGACGAGGTTATCAGACACTTTGCCAAGTCTAAGTTGTAAACAGCAGAGCTATATATTAATCGATATTCATGACCATTGCGATATTTTTGAGTTGTAGTTATTTGTAGCGCAAAGGGGATCAGGTCTAGTGTAGTCTTGGTGAGTGATACCACAACGGATTCGGGAGGCTTCAGTTGAAGGGATGCAATTATGGACACTAGTCATGTTGATATGATGTTGACATGAATGTTGACATGAAGGATTCTGACTTCTGAGGTTTTTAGGGGTCTAGCTCAATGAATGGATATAGCGTAATAGCCTCACATAGTCTTTGTGTCTACCCCAGATGAAAATCACGTATTCATTGAACTACGAGAGTGAAGGAAATAGCCCGAATTTCCATAGACTAAACTTTTTGAACAAATCAAATGTAAAAAGTACTATCTGGCGTTGTGATTGACAATGGTTTAGGAGGTCCAGTGAGTAGCATGGGATCTGAGTCCATGATACCCCGATTTCACCACCACCAAGGTGTATCCCAAGTAAACCTAACATTCCTTGCTTATGACAAAAATTATAGCAATGTCTGAGTAACTCAACTCCACTCATCCAATTATCTACAACGTTATTGGCCCCTTTCCATACGAACCACATCTACAACGTATCCACATATATGCATGTTTTATTCTTTATTAATTACGCCTAAGGCTTACTTTCTTCTGAAAGAGCAGCCCTCGGTCAACTTAGCCTTACCACCGGTTGGGGTGCACAAGACAGTGGAGCAGTTGTCACAGGTGACAGCGGTCTGTGCGTGGGAGAAGACAGTGGTGATGTTCAAGCAGCCCTGGCACTTGACGTCCATGAAGTAGGATCTTGGGCCCTGCACCAAGGTCTTCTTCTTGTGTTTCTGAGCTTCAGTAGCTGGGTTTGGGTGCAACAAGTCTTGAACTAAAACCTGGATGTTAGTGGGTTGTTGGGGAGAATAAGCCGTGCGCCGGTGCCACAGAGTGTAGCTTTGTGGGAATCAATGGAAAAACGAGTTTTTATTGCTTTGGAGGTCGTCAGTCATGGATAGGTCGTCGAGGGGTTGTTGGAAGTTCTTTTCGACTAACTCCTGATGTAGACATCGTAAGAATTTGGGAAAAACGGGATTGGGTTTGGAATGACGGGGAGACATGGGCTAGCGCTCTGGCGTTCAACGGCACGGCCGTGCTTGGGTGGTTTCACATACCATATTGAGTCTATTGAATGAGAAAGAGTTTTCACTGAGAAGAAGTGATAATTTTTTCAGGGCAGCAGAGTGAGAATTTGGGGTCTTGTGTGCAGTGCGGTTTTCGTTTTTTTGTGTGGCCTCGAGCCACTGGTTTTGTATGGAGAAGGGCGCTTTTTACTGTCTTGTGTGTGCGCACGGAGGAGGAACGTTTGGTGAGGATGCACGGGTGTTTTTGAGTCACGTGTTGGTGTGACTGTCTTTCTCCAACACAACCCGTCGAGTCAGGCGCCCAAAAGCAAGGCCTTTCATTGAGGTGAGGAAGCTGGATTGTTTCTTTTAGCGTTTTAGGTGTTTTTATCGAGATTCATGCAATTCGAGCCGTGTGGCGCATGCGAGTGGCTGCGAAAAGTGTCTCAGAAGATGGTTCGTTGACAGTAGTTAAGGGTTGATATTTAAGGGTTTTGGAGCCCAATTTTTATTACATAAGAGAGGAATGTGGTACACGGAGAAGGTCATGAAGTTAATCGAATTCCAGAATTCCGACCTCTGGCGTGGATATTGTAAATCTCTTACTGCTCTGGATACCTCCTATGATAGAGGATTAAGCCTAAGGTCTTTCGACTCTGTTTACAACAGATAAGAATCACCAGATGAGAAAAGAGAGATCATAAACCATCTGAGAAATTACTAAGGTCCTTAGTAGGTCAGCGGATCGATAATCACCTATTGAGGACTTCTCTTTTTCAACGACATAGAGCGCTTCCACTTGCCCATTTCACCCCCCAAATTATCATCAAATAGGCCAATTTTTTAATAAGTCAAACTAAAGATGCTTAATAATAATTTTACTGAGCTATGGAATCAGCTGGGTTCATGGAAACCACACCATTGTGCTGTAGCTTGACGCAGACTGATTGTGTCTCAGATTCCATACACAATTACGGATCTACTTAACTGGACAATATAAAGCCTTCTAGAATACTTCAAAACTTAGCATAATACGTTGAATCGCTTGATCATGGATCGCTTTAACGCTACTTCGTCGTCAATCAAATAATCATCAATTCACTGTAAACTAAAAGTATAATATTGGCCAAAATTCCAGACATCCTAACAGCAGCCAGCTCGGCATCCATCAGAACCAAACTCCAAAAGGAGCCAAAGCCCTGGAAATCTTCTCTTCGCTGCGCTGCATGTACTTCGCTATCAAGCAACTATATAAGATAGGAACTATAAAAGATAGATAAGTATTAAGCTTTCTCAGACCCAAGGCGAACCCAAACACACGATTGAAAATCTATACGGCTTTACTGACTTTTTGATATTACGCAATCGGTGTGGGTGTGGCCTCGGTCTGCTGTTTCAGGTAACGCTGACTCTATGTTCTGCTCTAGCTCCTCGTCCCTTCGTCGGTCTTTGCACACGTTCGCAACAGCCCTTTCTCAAAGTATATACATTTGTCTCTGGCTGCAAAGTCGGGCGAGGGCAATAACACTGGGCTGCGACAGTTCAAGTCGTGAGCAGCGAAAATCCAAAAGGCAAAAAAATAAAAAAAATTCTGACGTTCGTAAAATGGATGCATGTAAAGAATGACTGGATTAGTCTGGCTTGCCAGCTCATGGTTGTAGAAGCGGCATTGGGGCTAAAATACACGGCTTCATGGTTGTGAAGCCACAGCAGATAAAAAAACCAAGGATAAAAAAATAAGACGGCACGGTGAGTGAGCTCAACTCCAACATCGTAAGAAACATCATCATCAATTCTTGCAATGAAAGCTGTCCTAAGAGTGGATCAGCCGATTAGGTTCGGAGCCGCTTACTTGGAGCCGCGCTTGGCTTTCCTTGGAGGGGTGACCGGTCTGTTGTTGCCGACACTGTTTGGAGGAGGGTAACGTGGTCTTTTGTCTGCTGGTTTCAAGATCTGGAAAGAGCATAGTAAGCTCTCATCGACACTCATCATAGCACCGGCGTTGTCAAACTCACCACAGTAGTTGGGGGCCGAGAAAAGGGTCACCAACTGTCTCTTGGAGAAGAATTCGTAACCATCTTCCACCACCTGGTGAGCTCTGCATATCAAATCCATGTCGTGTTTTTGAAGGAAGCGGGACACCACGTCGGGTCCGAAGGTGAATGAAACACCACGGTCGTTCTCGGACCAGCCGGCAATGTCCTTGTCGGGATCGGACCACAACAAGTCACAGAGCAATCCCACGTCGGGGATGTCTGTAGGTCTCATGACTCTTCTGATTTGCTCCATGGAGTTCAAGTCTGGGGACAAACCTCCGTGCATGGTGAAGATCTTCTCGTCTATGATGGCGGCAATGGGCAAACAGTTGAAGCAGTCGGTGAAAGTCTTCCATAACTTGATGTTGTACCTTCTCTTGCACTCGTCGTAGAAACCGTAAATACGGTTGATGGAGGCACACTCGTGGTTGCCTCTCAAGATGAAGAAGTTCTCTGGGTATTTGATCTTGTATGCCAAGAGAAGACAGATGGTCTCCAAAGACTGTTTACCTCTGTCGACATAGTCACCCAAGAAAAGGTAGTTGGCCTCAGGGGGGAACCCGCCGTACTCAAAGAGACGCAATAGGTCGTAGTATTGGCCGTGAATGTCACCACAGATCTTGATGGGGGCCTCCAACTCTAACAAAATGGGTTGTTGAATGAAGATTTCTCTTGCTTTGGTGCACAAGTAGCGGATTTCATGTTCAAGGAGGGTCACCTGCTTGCCGGGTCTGGACCCTCTGACCTCCAACAATCTGTCGACGATGGAGTCGATGTCGGCTTCCTGGTGTTCAGCCATGGAAAGGGGTTTTTAAGCTTGATTTATGGGTTTGTAAAAGCCACCTGGAGGAAACAGGGGATTATGCTGGGAGATGAGTTTTTTTAAGGAGGGCAAAAAAGAAACGCTGGCTGGGACGGTGCTGGCGTGCTTTTCTTTCCTTGGCTGGGTTTGGTGGGAGGAATAAAAGGTGGTGTCAGCGAAATGAGAATGGGAAGGCAAAAAAAATAAAAAAATTATGTGCTCTACCGATATTGTATAGTGAGAAAAACAAATCTGGGAAAATTGGGCAGTGTCTATTATGACAGCGCACTTTTTCTGAAGACCAGGGGGTGAACGCCGCGACATTTGTTGCTATGGGTCACGTGAGCGGCTTCTTCAGTATCCCTGCTAAAACTGCTTTCCCGTGCCTCAGGGTATTTCGGAATGGGGGGAAATGGAATCAGCAGCGTCAATTGATCCCACCTTGATGAAAAATTTATTGAAAAGACGCGATTTTTGGTGTTTTTGATGAGGGCTACGAGCACTGAGGTAGCAGTCCGGATAAGAGAGGTGCGGATAAGAGAGGTGCTTAAGCTTACAAAATTGCTCCTGGCCGGCCCAGGCGGCCTATTTTCACCTCCGGTACACGCCATTTTAATTATGCAAATGTCAACTTTTAAATTTGAATAGTTGACGAGTTCCCTGAAATTTCCGTGTTTCGCAACCACAAAGCAACCGAGGTTCAATGGTAAAACGCGTTGCTATTTTTTGCAGCAAAAGATGAGGAAAAAATGTCGCGGTTTAAACGCCCATACTGAATTCAAAACAACTCCATTGATCCGCCCTATGGCCTCATTCTTGTCATGCGGTTTTATCTGAAACCGACGTGATCCGCTTGCGGCGCGCGACATTCACGACATTGCTTCCTGGGCAAAAGCTTGACTCACCGCATCACGTGCTGCACTTTTCGTGAATGTCCATACATAAGCCAGTTTGTTCGATTCACCGAGCTAAAAATAGATAAATGGTGTCTCAAGGGCTTCCTTCGATATAAGGCTTTGAAAGTTCTAAAACCTACGCTGCATGAGCACAATGCCGCCGCCCTAGTGCGGCTGCAAACCGCCCGGAACCGCCTCAGCATAGAAGCGAACTTCCAGAAACTCGAAATTTTGAATAAATCTCTTTTACAGTTTGTAACGTAATTGTTTGAATTATGTTTTATTTATCTTCTTTCATCTTTAAGCCTCCTTCTTCCCTCTGACGATCAACCTCGGGTCAGCATACCGCGATGGTAAATCGCATCCGTACATCTACGTACCAGTCTTATCTATGAGCCAACCTCCATTTCCAAACGAGTACGCTAAAAGACTCGTAGGGGCTTCTGATGGAAAAGCCTGTATTGTATGCTTCAAGCCGACTAGTGTCGTGCTACTAGCTGCCAACAAAGCCGACTTCTTCTATGTCTGTGGCTCCCATCTTAAGGATGCTTCATTTGCATCGCCAGTGCATCCTGAAAAGTACAACGAATTGCTAGAAAAACGAAAGACCCAGGAGAAAAGTCTTGTTCAGGCTCGTGAAAAGGTCGAGCTCAACAAGCCGTATGCGTGGGACAAGCTTGTAAGCTGGGGCAAGAAGGACTCGAAGAAGGATGATAAGGACAAGGAAGAGCCCTCCAAAGAGACCTATGACTCGATGGTGGAGAAGCTCGAACAGGCTAAGAAAGACCTTGCGGAGACAAACGACGCAATTGCGGCTTTTGACTTCAAAACCTTCAAGTTAGACAAGGATATGTACAAGGGCCGTGTCAATAACCATATCCAAGCGAAAGTTAGAGCTGCACGCCAGAAGGAAATGCAGAACCCTTCGTTTTTCCCAACTACCCCAAGCGGAGCACCACAAAAGCCATGATGCTTCTTACATGCCGCCGTAGTTCATGGCCTTCTCGTCAAACCAGTTCTGCCAGTTCAGAAGCTTGTTCTTGAGAGCCAGGCCACCAAGGAACTCCATGTTGCCCTCCAAAAGCTCGAACTTGAAGGTCTTGGAGCTACCCATGAGGGATTTCCAGAATTCTCTGGTCGACTCTTCCTTGGAGAATTCTTCCTCGTCGTCATTGTCGATGCCAGAACCTCCACGCGCCAGGCCCTTGGCGCTGAGCTCCTCCTGGACAAGCTTGGAGATTTCCTCCTCAATCAAGCTCTTGACCTTAAACACTGGCTTGGTGTCAAACAAGTCCTGCTTGTTAATAGCGAATAGATAATCGACACCCATTGGGGTTTTCTCTGTAATGCTCAACAAGTCGTACAAGAGCTTGGCGATAGCAGCCACCTTTTCGTGGCTGAGACTGGCACTGGAAGAGTCAATGACGAAAATGACGCCCTTGACGTTTCTGACTGTCACGTCTTCATTGATCAATTTGCGCAAAAGCTGGGAGTACTTCAAGTGACCCGGCCAGTCGATGAATTGGTAGTCTTTCAGGATGGCAGGATTGCTGAAAGGAATGGAGATTTTCCCGTAGTTGGCCTCCAACGACGAGATCGTGCTGACAGGCTGAATGTCCTGTAATCTGTAAAAGACAGACGTCTTTCCAGCTCCATTGGCACCCACTACCAAGAAAGTGGGCTTGTTGTAAGGCGATTTGGATTTTCCTACCGCCACTTTTCTTCCTTGAAGGCTGAAGACCACAAGAAAGATAACGAGCCCGAGAACGGCCGTGGCAAGAATGAGCTGCACTGAATCCATGGTGGTTGGTGACTTTTTGGTACGAAGTTACTACTGCGAAGACATATCTACACCGGTACACCATTTTGCAACCAATTTCCAGGTGACTGGAACAGACCAGATAGGCAGGTTTTGGGGATGGAGGGGTGGTTTTTATGGAATTTGATGACCCATTATGGGAGAAATGGGGCTTTTGGTAGGAGTTTGTGAGGGGTGGAAGTTGGGGTGGCTGAATCTGAACGGTCCATAGTGGTTTCGATGAGAATTGATTCCATTGAACTACATGGTGGGCACCACAATTTTAAATGGGAAAAAACTTGATTCATCAGCTGTCCTTTGGAAGTATAATAATAAGAAGACGTTATCCTTCACTTCTTCAGCGGGTCTCAGCCCTCCATAAGACAAATGAAATCTACTATACCATGTACCTATCATAAATGTATCGAATGGACTGAATGTATAAAAATGACCAAAATTGGCTCTTCTCCATTTTCATTACCTCTGAAATGAAGGCACTTCACCCACCCCTCGATCATTTCACTATCCTCGACGTATTACTCCTTCTCACTCACCACTTCCCAAATCAACCTCCTACAACACTTTCAATACAGGCTCGGCCCGCTCTATCTTGCGCTATGTACACTAGGAAACCTAGGAAACTATCGTGCGGCCGTACTCACGGGCCTTCTGCGTCAACAACTGGTCCACAAGCACCAAGGCAGCCATGGACTCCACAATTGGCACAGCTCTAGGGGTCACCGAGGGGTCGTGTCTACCCTTGGCGGCCAAAACACCATCCTTACCTTCGTAGGTAGCGGTAGGCTGCTCCTGGGAAATGGTGGCAGCGGACTTGAAGGCCACAGAGAAGTAGATGTTCTCACCGTTGGAGATTCCGCCCTGGACACCGCCCGAGTTGTTGGTTTTCGTTCTCAAGCGCTGAGAGTCGTTGCAGAAGTGGAAGGGGTCGTTGTGAGCAGAACCGGGGATCTTGGTGCCCTCGAAACCAGAGCCAAACTCAAAACCCTTGGTGGCTGGCAAAGACATCATGGCGTGGGCCAAGGTGGCCTCCAACTTGTCGAAACAAGGCTCGCCCAAGCCGATGGGGCAGTTTCTGATCACACAGGTGACCACACCGCCAATGGAGTCCTTGGCGTCTCTGTACTTCTCAATCACCTTGACCATCTCCTCTCTGACAGAGGCGTCGGGGCATCTGACGGGACCCACATCGTCAACCTGCTCTCTGGTGATGGTATTAAGCAAATTTTGGAACTTCTCGTCCTGGGGGTTTCTGTCCATAGCCACCTCGCCAATGGAAGACACAAACGCAACAATCTCCACGTTGTTGGCCTTGGTCAAGATCTTCTCGGCAATGGCGCCCGCAGCAACACGGCCAATGGTCTCTCTGGCCGACGATCTGCCGCCTCCAGAGGCCAGCTTCACTCCGTACTTCTGGATGTAGGTGTAGTCAGCATGAGAAGGTCTGGGGTACAAGTCTGTCTCCAGGTAGTCGTGGGGTCTGTGGTCCTGGTTGAGCACCAACATGCCGATAGGAGAGCCCAAGGTCTTGCCGTTCTCGGTACCTGATTGGATGTGGACCTGGTCCTTTTCGTTTCTTGGGGTAGAGAGCTTCAGCTGTCCTGGTCTTCTTCGACTCAACTGGGGCTGGATGTCATCCTCGGTCAAGTCCAAGCCTGGAGGGCATCCGTCCACAATACAGCCTACCAGCTTGCAGTGGGACTCGCCGTAGGTGGTCACTCTGAAGATGTTTCCGAAAGTCGACATGGTTGTGGTTGAAAAGTTGCATCTTTTTTTCGCATACCATATCGCGCTGAGTCACAGGCTGCATGGCAGAAATGAATGGATGGGTGATTCAGGTGAATGTGATTTGGGAGGGAGATATTTTTTCTATCTAATTCATACGATTAAGAGGATTTTCTAATGGTTTGATGGTTTTGGTTTGTTTTCGATGGAGGGTAGGTGGATGCATGGTGTGTCAGGGCACATGGCGTGATAACGATAGCATATTGACAGGACAGGATCAGAGGTGCGATGGGTGCAAAAACGGTGGATCAGAATTTAATCTCAACGGTCATCTTTTGGTGAAAATGGATGAAGTGGGATTTCTGGCACATCTGTTATTGTGAGGATGAATTTCTTTTTGTATGGGGATTATGGATTGGCTGCTGGGTGGGCCCCAAATGACCGTAGAATTCTCACTGACATGAATATTAGAACCTTCCAACGTCGACAAAATGGCTGAATTTATTCATATTTTCTTTAGAAGAAGTCTCTTTATGGTGAAACCCAGTGCTATGTGGACAAGTAACGTTGCTGCCCATAGAACCGTAAGCAACTCTCGGCAGCCTCGTGGTATACCTACCCACCATCGTTTCCAGACTCTTCACGCAAGGATCTGATATGAACTATCGTTGTAGCCCTACTTTCGCCCGCATCTTTATATACTCCTTTCTCTTTGCATCCCACTTTATATCAGTTTTCTTTTCTTTCCTTTTTTATGAGTGCACCGGCCACTTTATGTGAGTGCACCGGTGAAGGCCACCACCCACGCCCCGAAAGCTCTAAATCACATCCAACTGTTTCCCAATCTAACCTCCTCAACAACCCCTACAACTACACCTCCCTTTCCCCCACTGTGCCATTTTTACCACTAAATCAGATTACACATTTTGCATGCTTCGCAGAGATCCATTATCATAGTGCGAATTTGCAACCATTTCCCACCTCAACCCCAATGTCTACACAAGAGACATTTTCAAAACTACCCCAAATAACCATCCCAAACACCAAACCACAAACTCAAACTTCCACTAGCCAGCCAATTCCCCCCAGCAAAACAGAGGACAAGACACCCAGACAGGATCAGCAGCTTACTGGCTCCCGGTCACCACATTCCAATGCACCGGACCGCCCGATGGAACCTCCACCAATAACAGCCCAGGCCAAAGGTGAAATTCCAGCCGTGGCCGTCGTTCTACAATGGGCCCCACATTGTAAGCTTTAGGCCTGGGGCCTGCGCTAGACAATGCGTGTAATGACCCAGATTGGGAAAAAGGTAAACACACCCAGCTACACGAAATGGGGAGTATGACGGAAGCCGTAGATGAGCAGAAGACCGTTAGACTACAACTACCAATGCTTCTTTGGGTGCTAGCGTTTGCGCTTGTGCCATGCTGGGCGCAATGGGCCGCCTACTACTCGTTTGACCAAGGCAAGGTATACATGAGGTTGAAGAACGACGACATTGTGCCGTTGAACTTCTCCATCACAGGGTTCGACGACCTTGAAAGCTCCCTGGGCAAAAAGACTCTTGATTTGACCAGCGGCCAGAGCATATCGGCCATAGCGTCGCCGCCAGAAAACTCTACCGTGTTTCTACATCAGGGCACCTTGTACGCATTCAAAGCGCTGGACCAGGAAAGTGACTACGATGTTTGTGGAGACGGCATTTTCCAGCTTTTGGGCTACGACGAGGATAAAGACGAGTGGGAGCCTGCAACGGACGATATGACCTTCAGCGATGTCTCCGATGTGTCGTACTACGAGGGCTCGACCGTCTTGACCAGTCCAAGTTCCAACAACATCTACATCTACGGAGGCAGATGCCCTTCAAGCGGCAAAGCCACAGACAGACTTCTTTCGTTTGACATGGAGAAATTCAGCTTCTCCAACATCACCACATCCACCAAACCGCACGGTTTCTATGGAGCCACTGCCCAATGGGCTCCAAATCCACAGAACTCCTTGGTCATCGGCGGAAGGTCCAACGACGGCTGGCTCAACATGTACCAATTGGCCACGTGGAATTACGATTCCGGCTGGTCCTTCCAGGCAGTGGAGAGAAACAGCTCATTCAGCGTCAACTCCAGGCTCAACCCTATGGTGTTGCCGATATTCTCTCCATTGTCCGACAACGATGCCTCGACTTTTGAAAAAACATACAGACCGCTGGCGATGTTGCTTATTGGTGGAGACGACTCGAAGGGCCTTGCTTCGCCAGAATGGGCCAGATTGAGAGTGGATACTAATACCTGGGCATGGGAGCCTGTGGAGACGGATATTGACATTGAGGATGTCATTGGAGCTGCTGTTCTTTTTGAGACCTTGGTGTTGATTAGAGATGGCGATACAAAAAAGAGAGACGGCTCAGGCTACACTGTTCTGCTCTACGATATCAATAACCAGTTCGAGCAGGTCAAGTCGCTTTCGGACAACACCAAAAAGACGGAATCTTCCGACAGCGGCTCTACCCTGACTACCCAAAAAGCGCTTATTGGTACCTTGGTTCCCGTTGCAGCGTTGGCCATGGCCGCTGCTGTTGGGTTCTATCTCTGGAAACGCAAAGGCTCCAGTGAACCAGAAAAAGAGGATGTTCTTGACGCTTTCGACTACCAGCTTGGCCATTTTAGAACCCGTTCTGATCTTCCAGCAGACGTGCCTCCTCCACATGTGCATCGCCGTTTATCTGCCAGCAGCGAGTCTACTCTAGAAGCCGCTTCGATCGATTCATGGGTGAAAAAGAGACAAGAGTACGATTCCAAGAGACAGCGTACGGTGAGAAGACACAGTTTCCTTGGGCTGAACGAGACGCTCAACAACATGCCCGAGGTTGACGACGAATCAGAGACGTCGGAGCCACCGGAAATGAAGCAGGTTCTGCTTGATCCAGCCCTTCCAGCTCGTGTGCGCCAGCTTCGGAAAAGCTTCTCTTTTACAAATACACCTCCAGCGCTGCCTGGCCTCAAGAAAAGCACCAAAGGCGGCTACATGGGCATTTCTGACCTACCGGCTGACGACGAACAGGAGGAAGGTTCTTCTTGTGACGAGGCCATGGACGTTCAGGTGTTGGTGAGTTCCAAGAGAAAGAGTGTGCTTCGGGTGGTGAATCCCGACGACAAGGACGAGGACGACTCCATACGGCAGCGGACGCCGTCGAAATGATGTAACAGTATAGAGCCGAGCGGCATTGTATCAGTATTAATGAGTTTAGGACTGGGATGTAGAGTTGATTGGAGGATGTAGAGTTACGGATTGGAGGTGTAGAAAATAAGGTTTGACAGGGAAGCGAAGGTCCCGTGCACGGCACTGACAATGTTATCAAAGACTAAATCGAAGCGATGCCACAAATGGTTGGTCCATGAAAAGCGGTTTTTGCATATTGCAAGAAATGGTGCAAAAAAACGCACGCTCTCTCTCTATCTTTAGATAAGTGCCTGTCAAACGGGTGGCTTGGTAACTGCAGTTCCGCAAACGGCCCGGCCCAACCGTGAAAGTTTAATTCTGCCACGGCACTTTGTGGTTTATTTTTGGTTTGGAGAAATGACAATAGGTTTTAGTAAAAATCTCTCTTCTGTGAAGTGTGTTTTGAGCACGAGGACCACAGTCGGCCGAGGCAGAACGGAATATGCTGGTGGAGTAAACTATTGAATAAGCTGACTAGGTTTGTTCGGTTTTAGGCGTAATTGGACCGCCCTCCAAACATCGTTTAACCTTTTGCCAGGCTAGCCGGCATTGTCAGCATTGGAGGTCGTCAAAGTGTGGTCCAGCGCCGCAGCCGTTCGAGATAAGCGCCTGAGGCAGCCAACGAACACTGACACCAAAATACGATGGATCGAGAGACCTTTTGTTTTGAAGTTAATAGGAAATTTCGAAAAACTGCTTCTTCAAATTGGAGGCACGGCAGACACAGTGCCCCAGTAGACGAGCGGCTTATCGGCGATACACCAGACAATAAAAACCCCAAATACCCCAAATAGGCCTTGTTTCCGTAGCCCCCAAATATACTTAAACACTGATTATCCTCCACCATGTTGGTCATCGCCGCCGGCCCAGAACACACACTTATGTGCACTGTCTGGCTTATCTGGGGTGACCCTCACACCACCACAACTACACCCTTCTTCCCCAGAACAGAGCCACGAATTGGGCCGCTTACATAAAAAGCAAAAGCACCACCGTCCGTCTACCCCTCCCCGTCCCAGGCATTCCTCCCACCCACCTTCCATTCCATTTAGCCGTCTGTGGTGCATCCTGCACTATCAATCCAGAAAAGCTTTCTCACCAGCTAGTCGGTTCCAAAGTACCCTTTCATGCCCCATTGCCCACGGCCTGATAACCACAGATGAACGGCAACACCGCCTCTCCCGAAGGCCTTTTCCGGGATGACGACCCCGAGGCGCCGAGGCACGACCCCACTGAGGAAATGAACCACAACATCGTCAAACCAGACTTCTCCGACGGCTTGCTTCAGATGGACCAGGAGCTTCTTAATTGGAACATGCCGGGCGCTTTCAAAGCCGACATGGATATTGACAACAGCCCCGGCATGGAGAACGGCATGTACGTTGACTCCAGCACGGGACTTGGTGATCCGTTGAAGGAGGACGACTTCATGCAATTTGTCCGAAACGAGCCTCCCCAGCAGTTCCAGCAGTACCAGGAGAACAACAACCAGAGCAACAACGAAAGCACACAGCAACAGGGCCAGTTCGACAGAGATCCGCTAATCGGCTTCGAGGATCAAAACTACCTAGAAACACCCTACGACGGCTCCGTGGAGCCCCAGGTTTCTGGCATCAGCCCGGCAAGAGCCTTTGGCAGCATAGTGGGCGATAGTCCGCAGGCCCCGAGCAGCGTTGATTTCGGCTCCATCCCAAACCGGACCCCAGAGGCAGAGGAACAGCCCGTCCGGTCTCGTCGTAATACACAGAGCCACAGAACGTCATTTTCCGCCGTTGGCGACTTCCTGCCTTTGACGACAACCACGTCGTTGACGCCCTCCATGAACTCCATGTACCTGGCGCAGGCCTCCTTCTTCTCCGCTAATCAGTTCCGACTGCTGTTTGATCAGCCTCCTTCGCTGGTCCACAGGCCCTCGTTCGACGTATACCCTCGTGGACGTGTCTCCATTGATAGCCAGGGCTCGAGCATTAATCCGCCCTCACGGAATCCTCGGTCGTTCTCGAGTTATATCCCATTTATGGGCGAGAGAGACAGAGATCGAAAACTGCCTGACTGGGGCCAGCAACCGCAGAGCAGGCACCTCATAAGGAGCATATTCAAGTCGAACAACGAGCAGCAAGAGGACGACCCAGCGCCGTTTTTGGCGGATGTCCTTGTGAACCAGGAAGAAGACGGCGAAATGAATGACAACCCCGTCCCCACGAAGAAAGCCAGGAGGACCCGAATGAACTTGTTCAACAGATTCAAGACCCAACGCAATCAGCCCTTTGAACCGCAGCTGGATCTTGTGAAACATGAGACCAACAGCTCGGTGGCCTCCAGCGAAAGAGACGACAGCTCCCACCAGAACAGCGTGGCACAACCTTCGCTACAAAATTCAGTTAAAACAGAAAATTCGTCGAACCTGGGTAACGCACAAATGTTCGATTCACATCCACCTCCGGAGCCCGACTATGCCTCGTTGTTTGAAAATATGGGCAAGAGGCGCCTCGGAGGCATGAAGAACAAGAAGCCTACAGTGAAGCAGGAGCCCGAATCAGGAGTCACCTCCTCTGTCTCCGCTACAGAAAAATCCTCCCTTAACAACACTAATCGCCTGAGTGCTGAGCAGTCTGGCGATTCTCGCCTGGCAAATGATGTATCTCTATCACAGCATTCCTCAATTTCCGAGGAAGCAGCCATGGGAGGCTCGCTGTCATTTGCTAATGCATCGAAACGTATCCTAGGTCTGAGACTACTAAAGAAGAAAGCTCAACAGTCCAAGGCAGAGCAGCAGCAGCAGCAGCAGGCTGACCTTGTTGAGATTGATCTTCAATCGCTTGATCTTCCCCCAGACACCGAAATTATCCCCACAATTAATCCAAAGGTCCGCACAAGAGGGCGTAAGGAGAATAAAGCCGCCGACTTGGTCGACCTGTCGAAGATCTTTGTGTGTACTTACTGTCTGAGAAGATTCAAGAGGCAAGAGCATTTGAAGAGGCACTTTAGGTCACTACACACATCCGAGAAGCCTTACGAATGTCCGACATGTCAGAAGAAGTTCAGTCGAACAGATAATCTCAACCAGCACATCAAGGTGCACAAGCAAGAGGAGGAAGAAGCGGCAGCCCGCGCTGCTGGAATTATAAAAGAGGAAGACACTGAGGTGTAGCATGAGAAACGCATATACGGTAATGGAATCAATTGGAGTTAGGGGTGGTGTAGGTGTAGTTTAATTTTAAGGTATTGGTGGACATTATGTTACACAAAGTTGTTTGACACCTTTTTACGATGGACCTCTACGTCTCCATAACTGTGTACATCAATTGGTACAACCCTATATCCTATACAAAGTGCTGATCACGAAACGAAACGCCAAAAAGAAAACAAAAGTCGAAGTAAATAAAGAAAGTCGCAGAATATCAAAAACTCGTTAATGCTCAGCAAGCCCGAGGTCCTCGTTCAACCGGTTCGATGTAAGTCCATCCAAGACAGTTTCTCCACGCCGCTGTTTCGTAGGGCTAGGTTTAGAAACACCTCTCGAGGAGCCACTCACCTCAGTGTCTGTGAATTTTTGGCAAATGCCTTTATTCAAATGCCTCTTGTAGCCCTCCACCCTGGTGAACTCCTTGCCACAGCTGCACTTACAATGTTTTGCAACCAAATGCAGCTTGACATGTCTGTTGAGATCGTGCTGGCGAACAAACGACTTGGGGCAGTAGGAGCACGTAAAAGGTCTATCACTCAAATGTGTCTGGATGTGGGAGCGGACATTGTATCTTCTGGTGAATTTCTTATTGCAACCCTCGTACTTGCAAGTGAAAATTTTGTTTTCGTCCGGACCCTCCCAGTACCTATCGAGCTCGCCCGGAGGAAGCAAAGAGGTCTTTTTTATCACTCGTTTGGGAGAAAGGTCCTGGATGGCTTTGCGGACGTCGGTGGAGGCTTTGGAGTTTGGAGAGATGATGGGACTCCACTCGAGGGTGATTTTGTTTTTGCTGGGCGTGAACGGCGTGGCGTTATTTTTCAACGGCGTAAGCTGCACAATGGTTTCGTTGACGTCGGTGGTGGTTTCGTCAGCTTCCGTTCGGTTGTACTTGAGAGGAGATGACTTGAGCAGGCGAGGTTCGTTGCGGAAAGGCAGCAGCTGGAAAGGCAGCGACTTGACGACATTGGGGTCCAGGTAATTATCCGTGCCGTCCAGGAAATATTGGGGGTTGTAGTTGTTCTTTTCGTAAGGAGAGGAATGGAGCGGAGGACCCTGAGGAATCACTCTGTGGGGAGACGAATACAAGCCGTTCTGCGGTAGAGGAGACGCCGGTTCCGGAGAAGAGTATTCGTTGCTTGTGGCCTGGCTGCCTGGAGGCGGAAGGTAGACGTTCATGTTCATGTTCATGTTGAGGTCCAAGTCCAAGTTGGGGTCGATTTCCTCCTTGATCTTACGCCTAGGCTGCTGAACCGGGATTGGAACATACTTGGGTTTTCGCAGCGGGCTTTCTAGAAGCGATTCGATCTCTTCTGGGTATGGCTCGTCTTCCTTGGCCAGAATGTGGATGGGCTGGCTCACCGAGGGCATTTTCTTGAGGTAGTCAATGGCAAATTCCTCGTCTTCTGGGTCGGGCGGAAACTTGTATTGCTTTGGCGTGGCGCCCGTAACGATCAAGTCGTCCTCTTTCTTGGGCTCTTCGTACTCATCGTTCTCGTTGATGTGCATGGGCTTGCAGACTTCCAAACCCTGGGAAAAGTTGAAATCAAGATGGTCGTTGGACATCGGTGGAGCCTTTTTACGGGCCAATTGCACCGGCAGAATCAGCAGAGCAGCCTCCAGCGGTGCCCTCTGGTGTCTTAGAATGTCGTTGATGCCGTTGATGGAGAGTTCTCTGTTGTGGTCGGCAAAGCCAAAGATGGCGGTGCCGCTGGGCTTCTTAGCATGTTTGAAAGGCGAGTTGAGGTGGTGCAATTGCGCCGGTTGAGGTGGACCAGACGGCACATCCAAGTCCTGGAGAGTGGTCAATGCATCGTTGAAAAGATTGTCAAAGTTCTTGTACTCCAGAAAGTACTGGCTGAACTCCTCCTCTGGCGCAGGGGTCCTGGGCTTCGGAGCAAAGCTGAGGTCGTCCCAGTAGGGATCCATATGGGAAGGTGGTTATAGATGGCAGGAGGATTTGGAAAAATGTCGTTTTGCAGCCAAACGGGATGGGTACGGCTGACGGTGTGGAGGAAGAAAAGTGGTAGATGGGGGAAGTTCTCAGGAAGAAGGCGGTTGCAGCGATTGCTAGATCGAATATCGCAGCCTAATCGAGCTGTTTTCTCCATGGGCAGTTTAAATCTCTGATCGTTGGACACTATTACTCTTTTGGGCCGAGACATAAACACATCAAAACGCAAGTGATACATATATGCCGGTGGTTGCGAAGAGGCTGCCTCACCCACCTGTTATTATAACGGCTCTATTGGGCAAAGGACCCTTCCTATTTTCTCTGCTGCTTGTTCCTACAGCTCAGCTCTACTGCTCATTCCTACAGCTGCACTTATCTGTTTTGCTTGATACTTGCTCTAGTTAGTGATGCACTTAGGCAGACAACAACATCTTTCTAGGGTCCTCGATGTACTCCTTGATAAGCTTCAAGAAGGTGACGGCTTCACGGCCGTCCAACACTCTGTGGTCGTAGGTCAATGCAAGGTACATCATGGGTCTCGACTCAATCTGACCGTTCACAGTGACTGGTCTCTGTTTGATGCCGTGCAAGCCCAAGACAGCGGTCTGGGGCAAGTTGATGATTGGGGTTCCGTACAAGGAGCCAAACACACCTCCGTTGGAGATGGTGAAGGTGCCACCGGCCATGTCCTCGAGGGTCAACTTACCGTCTCTGGCCTTCTTGGACAACTTGGTGATCTCCTCCTCGACGCCCAAGATGGAAAGGGACTCGGCGTTTCTCACCACCGGCGTAACCAAACCCTTTGGTGTGGCAACGGCGACGGAAATGTCCATGTAGTCTCTGAACACCATGGTGTCGTTGTTCTCGATGGAGGCGTTGACAGCTGGGATCTCCTTGGAGGCAAGGGCGGAGGCCTTGGAGAAGGCACCCATGAAACCGAACTTGATGCCGGTCTTGTCCAAAACCTCGTCCTTGTACAACTTTCTCATCTCCATCAAGTTGGACATGTCGACCTCGTTGAAGGTGGTCAAGGAGGCGGCGGTGTTCTGGGACTCTTTAAGACGCTCGGCGATTCTCAATCTCATTCTGTTCATCTTGACTCTCTCCTCGCTTCTGGCGAAACCACCGAATCCGGCTGGCTCCTTGGACTCCTTGGACTCCTTCTTTGGCTCCTCCTTCTTAGGCTGTTCCTTCTTGGGCTCCTCCTTCTTTGGCTGTTCCTTCTTCTCTTCCTTTGGCTCCTCCTTCTTAGGTTCCTCCTTCTTTGGCTCTTCCTTAGGCTCCTCCTTCTTGGCACCGCCCTCTGGGGCAGCACCCTCCTCGATCTTGATGATCTCCTGGCCAACCTCAACGGTGTCCTCGACATTGGCTAAAAGCTCAGTGACGGTACCGGAGACTGGAGCGTTAACCTCCACATCGATCTTGTCGGTCTCAATGGTAGCAACAAGCTCGTCCTGTTCCACATAGTCACCGACTTCCTTGTTGAAAGCAGACAAGGTACCCTCGGTGATGGACTCGGCCATCTCAGGCACCTTGACGGAGGTGGAAGCCAATCTCTTGAAGGTGGTCACAGGAGAGGCAAATCTGGCATGCTGGACAGTCAAGGCTGGAACCTTGGTGTGCAAAGCGGAGGCCTGGGACACTCTCAAACCGGCCACGGCGGCAGAGGACACCCTTTTGGCAACGGGTATACGGCGTAAGCTTGATCTGAGGGATCTGGACAACATGTTTGTTGAAAACGGGGGATAAAGAATAGGAGAGATTAGTAAAGGGTGGTTTTTTCGAGATGTAGCAGGGCCCGCAATTATATCCAGGCTCCGAGAAGCGCCGGGTTCAGCCAATAACCTGCCGCGAATTGCCCAAGCGAGACCCCCTCCATTGAAACAGGTGAAGAAGTCAATTTTTTGTGATTTGTCGATTTGCGTTTAAGTTTGCCTATTTTATTATGGACGGTCCTGGTTGGCTGTTTTGTCCCTTCCGGGGTTTGTGGGGAGGCGTGTGCACATTGAAATTCCGGGGCAGGCTCCGAAAGGACGCTACATAGTAGTAGTAAGACGTGGGCCCAAGCTCGGGTTTGACTCCGACGGACCCCAATCTGACTCCGACTGGACTCCGGTTGCTGCTGAAGTCCGGCTACGGTGCTGTTTCAGAGATGTTCCGGAAGGCTGGCAAAAAAAAAAAAAATTACGTGACTATATGCCGTACCGGCGATTCCGGCGAGCCCACCCCGCCGCTTCTAGGGTGTGAAGAACCCCACGGGTGATGTGTATGACGGTTGACGTGCGAAAAAAAGTACTTTTGGGGAATTCTGCAAAAAGAAAGCCCTACGCGGGGGTCGAACCCGCAACCTTGAGATTAAAAGTCTCACGCTCTAGCCATTGAGCTAGCAAGGCAGTTTATAAATTTCGAGGTGTGCAGAGTTAATATATGGTGCGGGCTGGAGCAAGTTCATTGAGTGGCACTCTGAGTTGGTCAGTAGGTAGAGGAAGGTACCAGAAGTGGTCTGGCCCGGCGAAAACGCCGTAGTTGCCCCGGGAGATGAGATATTCAATTTCGGGGTATCCAGCGCCTTCTGAATAAAAATCTAAATGTGCATGTCAGAGAACCAGAAGAGATGTGCCCATTGGGGCTGTCTTAATTCTATATAAGGTTCGTGTGTGGTGATGGTGGGCTGTATTGGCCTCACCGTGCTAAAGAATGGCTGCGAATTAGTATGACGAGCAATGAAAAAATCACAATACTTACCTGCTGAGCAGAAACAGTGATAGCAATTTGAATGCCGGGGTGACGTTTAACGGTGGCAAAGTGCCCCTCTATGGCCCCTTTATGGCCTCTTTTTGGCCCTTGGGTTTTGTGATGGCCCCTTGATTTGTATTATGTGGAGTTCCGTGAGGCAGTGTCCCAGGAACCAGGTGACCAGGAAATATTTGGTAAACAATAGTCGATGCTGAATGGCAATAAGATTAACTTTTGAAAGCAACAACGGGAAATTTGTGCAAAATTGAGCCAGATCAGGAGAATGATCGGGATTCCCGAGATCGTTTACACCTTGTGGACAGTATTGGATCAGTGGAGCTTATGACTCTGGAAATATCAAAAATAAAGTAAACCGAAGAAAACAAAATCCTCTTCAACTCCGCCTAATTTATACTTCTCCAAGGTGCTTGCTCCCAGCGCAGCCGCTGGTTATGTTTATTGACATCGACTGTTGATACCAGCCAGTGTGAGTACACCAGCCAGCATTATCACCAACCTGCTACACACCCACCCACCAAAACCACCACCACAGAATCCAAAAATCAAATCTCACAAGCTGAATTGTTATAACGAACCTTCCAAAATCAAAAACCAAAAGTCAAATCAAAAAACCTCCAACCCCCTCTGAATACCACCACCATCAATACCGCCGCACATTTCGCAGCCAATGCACCCCAGACGACACTTTCGCAGACATTTTGCAGCCATGTCTCACCAACCAGCCAGTTGTGATTCTCTCTTCCATCCTGTTTCAAAAAGCAATTTCTGAAAACATTGTCGCTTCTCCGTGGCAGCAGCATTGTGGCCAGCCCCTGACGCCGGCATTGTTTATGTTTATCCAAATCGGGCAGGCGTCAAACCCCAGCCTGTCAAGCTCAAGCAAGGCTGACCTCAACTACAAGACCAGCCATGACGCCTTTGCGGCCTTTTGGAGCCGAAGAAACCAGAGTGGTCAGCGATTTGTCGAGGTTTGAATACGGGAAACCAGAGCCCCGAAAACGCTCCAGAAACACCACCCCGACTTCGCTTCCGAGTGATTCAGAAGTGCTGGAGGCTCCAGTGACCACCGATTTTTACGAACACTACGCTACACTGCTGTTCAGTGAAGAGCCCATACGGCAGTTTGCTCCGTATCCTCCATCCATTGTCGAGCAATTGCCTTACAATACTCCCCACCAGCTACACAATCCTCAACCCCCACCTCTGCCTAAACGGCAGCACTCGTACCTTAACAACCTCCAGCAGTTCAAGATGAGAGAGCAGGCTCCTCCTCCGCCGCCTAAAGATAACTACCAGGATTGGACCAAGGAGGAATTCGACAAGGATGAGCTTCCTCCCATGAAGGACTCGAGAGACTACATGAAGCAGAGAGACAGCCAGGCCACGGTTGTGGCAGATGCGGCTGAAAGAAAAGACCCTAGAGCACCTGAAGTCAATCTTCTCGAACGGGTCATGAACAGACCGGTGCTCACGTTTGGTCCGAAAGATGTGGACCCTTTTGACCCCCAGGGTCCTCGGAATTTTCACTTCACAGCCAGCAACGTCATTGACGTTTTTCAGATCATGTTTGGAATCGTCATCATCGCTCTAGCCAGCACGCTAGGCTCCCAGGACCAGAAAATCTCCATTGGCATCTACCGCTACTTTATAGCTGTGGGTGTGATTACCTTGGTGGTTTCGCTTCTTTTCATTACAAAAGCCATAAACTTCGACAGGCGAAACGGCGTATTCTACTGCCTCTTGGCCTGCGTCCTTACCGGCGTGTCTCTCATACTTTCCATCACCAGTGTGGCTACAAACAACAACTGCGCTTCAGACAGCATCTGCCAAATGAGAAAAGCATTGTCGACCTTTGCCATTCTTTCCTTCTTTCTTTGGCTTTGCATGCTTGTGATGTTCCTCACCACATTGTACATTTCTAGAATGAACTTGCTCGAGGATGTCAACTTTGACTACAGCAAGAAGGGCACCGCCAACCCACAATCTAGAGTGCCATCCCAAAACGCCCTTCCCCAGTACTACTTGAACGAAAACGGCGACATGTACCCGCTAGACAATCACGACACCCGAGGTAAGAAGAAAATCGTTGTATACGCATAATAGCTAATTCGCACATATACACTTTATTTGCAACCACTCCATTGTACCCCACGATGCTTTTCTCCTTTTTCTTCTCTTTCGTCCTTGCCCAGGGCCTTTTGGTTCCTCCAAAGATCATCGACTCATTTTCCAACTCCAATGCGTTGTCGGTGAAAAACGGTTTTGTCACTTTCCTTGAACCAGCATTCTTGGTTCAAGACGATGATGTATCCATATTATCATTGGCACGCTACCAAGACCCATCCAGATCAATTCCCCAGCAGTTCACGATCGCCTGCAAGATCAATGCAACGGCGGCTAAATTGCATACTTTGCACTTGCGGCCTTCTATCTTGGACTCCGATAAGGGTATGGCAAATGATGGGGATTTTGTGAAAGAGGTGGCTCATAAGTTTGTGAACTTTTTGGATACAAAGATTGGCAATTCAGCTGAGCTCATGCTGGAGAACTTAAAGTGTGAGAGAAATTCAAGAGAACCTGATGTACTTTTCTGTTTTGCCCGTTCTGGTCGGGTTAAAAGAGAAGAGCCCGAGGTTTCCGCTCAATTGTTGAATCAAGTCTTTCAAAAAGTCAAACTGGCTACAGAAAGAGTCAGCGATAATGTTGATTTTCTTGCCGATGACCCCAAGGAGTTTTTCGTGAATTTGGACGAAAAATTCGATGACAAAATCTCCGATCTTGCCGACAAGTGGGAAGAAGCAAGCGTGCAGCTCAACGACGGCATTATGTTGAACAATGTCGAGGAAGATACCTCTGAAGCTGTCTCTGACGAAGAGGAAGATAGTAGTGGCTACAACGGTTTCCATGGGCTTCAAGTTGACACTTGAGCCACGCCTAGGTGTACCTCGTCCTTTCTAAGTAAATTGAATATTTCGTAAGTTGTGAAGCAGATCACATTTTGGAGCCGTATAGATACAGATCGGCTTGTCTGATGCACAAGTCGATGATGGGGTCATGCAATTCGTTTATGGTTGTTCCACAGCACGAGCTTAGATGTAGCTCGGACTGTGCTGGTTCTGGCGGGAGCGGTTGCCGTAATTGCCTCTGTATGGGGCCTCATCATTGCCGTAAGCCTGGTTCGAGCTGTATTGCGTCTGGAATCCCAGGTAGGCGTTTGTAGAGTTGCCCACAATAGTGGAGGCTGGCTGCTGCGCTTCCGCAGACTCAACGCTCAAAGAGTTCTTAGAGAAACTCTCTGATTCAAATGTATTGCTGTTGCCCTTTCTCGTCTGGCTGGAGTCATCGTCGTAAACGGACTCATCATCATAAATAGGCTTGCCACCATTTTCGTGGCCCTTCATAGCACTGGCTCCCAAAGCAACCAACTCAATGTCGTCGGGGTCTGAGGAGTTTTGCTGAGCACCCTTGTGATGGATACGAGGCAAGAACGAAACTCTGTCGTCCTTCATTGGCTGGTACCTCGTGTCTGGGTTCTTGTACACCAATGCGAGCACACATGTGACGATGGTGAAGAGCAACAAGAACAAAGCGAACACGGCATTCAACACAAAGTACACCACAGCCATGACGGAAGCCACAACCTGGGGCTGACCGAAAATGTATGAGAAGAACATGAAGAACAATGCATTGATTGTGTTGATGACAGCAATGGTGATGTTGAAGATGTTTGTTCTCTTGTCCATAAATGGTCTGATCCAGCAAACTAGCACGCAGAAGATAAGTTCGATAGCAAAAATCACCACCGACTGAGCTCTACCCTGCTTCTGCAAAACTGCAACGAACAAGCATTTGAGGAAGGTGTAAATCATGGAAGTCACCACGAACCAGTAGCAATCGGCTCTGAACTGAACGTAAACGAAGCCAAATTTGTTCAAGAACTTGGTGTCACCGAACAAGAGATAGGCAGGGTTCTTGTGAACTCTGACAGATCTCCGTCCAAACTCAATCACTCTGCCGGCCGAATAGCCAAGAAGGACAATAGTGATGAGGAACAAAAATGCAGCAACAACGACGTAACCCGCAGAGTCATGGGCGGTGAATTGCCACACGCACATGACACATACCTGAGGGAAAGCAATAAGGTAAAGTCTGTACAACGCACCCTTGATAATGCTGGACCATTGCAGTCTGTATTCGTTAAACTTGCCCTCGTTCATGATCTTTGAGCGAATGCAGATCTCGATGATGGCCTTGAAGAACATCATGCAAGCAACGAGAACAAAGGCAAAGAAGAAAAGGAAGATGATGGAGGTCATGAACAAGTCAGTGATCTCGATACGCGCCAAGTAGGCCAGTCTCTGGATACCTCTCAAAATCAACACCTTACCACCAAGTTCGGGGTCCTTTTCGTCAGTGGTGTACAAGGTGGAGTTCAAGTTGTCAGACAAACCGAAATTGTCGGAATCGATGGAAACGGAGAGACGCTTGTGCAAACGCAAGTTGTTGACCAAATGGTTGTCGTACATGGCCATAGAGATGTACTCGAGAGATCTCTTCATCTTCTGCACGGAGACAGACAAGTAGTTGTTACCCAAGATATCTGTTGGCTCGCCACCAGTGGCCTGTAAGTACCAGTTTGAGATGTCTTGGATGAAGCCCGCACGGATGATACCGAGCGACCACATGAAATTTTGGGACCATGCGGCAGCAATAGAAGGCACATTGGCCACGGCCTCCATGGAGGTGATGGCCAAACTCTGGAAGTAGACGAACAAGGACATCGAGTTAGACGCAATGTGCGCCGCCGTATTCGAGTTACCCATGACGGAAACCACACCGGATGTGATGAGCCCTAGACCTGCGATGGCGGCAATGGGCCAGGCGGCGTATTTCGTCTGGACGGTCTTTCCGTTGGAAACCACCGCTTCCACACACGCCAAGGCGTTATCGGTGTTCTGGTCGTAAAGAGCAATCCTGACTCTGGCGTCGATGTCGGGAATGGTGAACGCCACGCCCGGGATCTGTTTGGTAATGTCGCTGGAGAGCTCCTGGTCGATGTTGAAGTCCAAGTGGCCCAGCATGAGCGGACAAACGGCGCCGAACTCAGCATAGTCACACAAGGAAATGTTCTGGGTCACCACCTTCAAGCCGTACACGATCAACTCCACGTTGATGGTGACGTTGGCGTTGATGTTGGAAATGGCCATGACGTTGGCCACGACCGAGTGATTCAGCTCAAAGTAAGTCACATCCAAGTACGAGGCCAGGATCTGGGAGTTGTCCATACACGTCAACAAGGACGTGGCCTGGAGCTTGGACTGGGCTGCCACGGCAGCAAAGAACACGTACACCACCAGTAGAAACAGAAATCTCATGGTGGGCCAGCAGCCTTGTAGTAGTGAGAAGTAGTTGTGGTTGATAAAAATAGGTTCTTTTCTCTGCTATCTGGGGTGGATCATACAGGCGTGCAGGACGGCTGTGTAAGCAACTAGAGAGGGCCTCATCTCTGCCACCAGATCCAAGTGAGAGCAACTACCAGGAATAAACTTTGGGTAAAAAAGGAGAATTTAATTGAAATCAGGCTTTTTGTCTTTTTGAAAATCATCGAAATTTCACTTTTACCGTCCGTCGCGGATCGGCCTTTACGGGCCACCACCTCTTTTCGTCCTTTACTACGCCCCAAACATGGCCTCTGGTAGCCGCGCTGGGCCAAGCCGCTTGGCGGTCCAAGAACCATGAAACCCGTGAAAAGAAGGCCATTTTGTTGCTTTCGCCTTTTGCAAGGGGAAATCTTTCCTTTTATTGAAAAAAAAAACCGTTGTTTCTTTTTTGCCTCTTTTGTGGTACCTCACTTGAATGGCGGCTTTGAAGCCGTTTTCGGCTCGCTGCAGTTTGCACCCATTTGCAGATACACGCTTTTTTTCTTCCACCAGGAGGACCCCACTTGACGTGAATATTGGCAAAACACAACCCTCCTTCCGGGCCTGCCTGAAGGATAAACAAGAAAAAGAACATTCTTTTCGAGCAAAATAGACATGAGATCACACCGCCCGCAGATCTGGCTCAGATCAGCCTCCTTTGTTTTCCACAGAATGCTGGTTCCTTCCTGATCTGGACAGATCGGCCTGCGTTAGGCCACGCTTAAACGACCTACACATTCACCTACACAATGCTCCGTAAACACTTTTATATATAATTGGCATCTTCGACGCTTGCTTGTCTAGTAGGGAATACCGTTGGTGAGACGCTGGAACTCGTCGTAACCCGTGGTGTAGAAACTCTCGTACGACTTCTTGATCAAGCCCTTGAAGAACAAGGCAGCCTCCTTCTCACTCTTGCCAGGAGAGAATCTCTTTCTCAACTTCTTGATCGTGGTGTCCTTGAAACATGGCAAGCCACTCTCCAACATCGGGTTCACGCAACGCACAATCGTCTCCATGTACGGTCTACAAGCAAGATAGCCCTTGATACAGAGCTCCTCAAACCACTTGAACGCCTGCGTCTGGTCGTTGCCTCCAAGCACCATCACCATCTCCTTGGTCAACTTGAAAGGCGAAACTTCGAATTTCACTCCTCCAGGAACAATGTCGAAACAGAATCCGAAATCAATGTGCAACACATGGCCCTCTCCGTCGTACATGATGTTACCGTTGTGTCTGTCCTTGAACTGGAGCAAGTACGAGATGATCGAGTAGGCGGCCAACGATCTGATCAAGTTGTTTCTGGCCTTCTGGAACTCAATCGACGTCTCGGGACCGAACTTGGTGATGTAGTACTGGTACAAGCCGTTCACCGCCTCTCTTCCAAGCATATCTCTACTGGTGGAGTTGGGCAAGACGTCAATGACACCACATCCTGGAGCGGTGGCGGTCACACGGTATGGGAACACGTAGAGATCCAAGCCACAGGCCAACCAGATCGATCTGAAGACAGAAATCAACTGCAACGCCAAAACATCCTGTCTACAATCGTCACCAACCTTGAAAATGGCACTCTGCCACTTCTCAATAGGCACCTTGATGGTGTGGCCGTATTCGTCCACGTCGTCCACCTCCTTCTTGATCTTGAAGGTGGCCATGAAAGGCGCCTTGGCGTGAGATTGCAATGGCTTACCAGACTTTCTGTTGATGTCAACCAAAACACCATCAGGGTTACTGGGCAAGTAGACATCGGGCTGGACGTCGATCTTGGCCATCTCCTCGTCGATCTTGACCTTCTTCTCGGCCTTCGACTTCTTGATGTATGGCTTCAACTTACCAGAGATGGAGGTGACCTCGTCGAAGAAACCAAACTCCTTCTTGTAGAAATCCAAGTCCTCCTCGTCCAAGCTGTCCAACATCAATTTCTGACACTCGTCCAACACGGGCTTCAAGGAGTCGGGCTCAGTGGCATCCTCATCCTTGTAACTGTTAGCCAACATGTTCCAGATGATCTGGTGAGCGAACAATTGCGACACTCTGGCGGTTTCCACAATAAATCTCTTGACGTATCCCTTAGCATCATAACGAAGAGATTGCACGATTTGAGGAACGTAGAAGAAAGTCAAGTTCACATCGTGGTGCTCAAGCGACCTCATAGTGTACTGCAAAATGTATGGGTTCTTACCGAATGGAGGCAAGAACAAGGTGATGGCGTCAATTGGAGAAAGAGCATCCCAGAACAACAAATGATGTGTTGGCATGCTCGAGCCGGCGTTGATACCAATGAAGTATTGCACGGCATCTGGACAGGTGAGGGCAGGCAATGGGTTCTTGGTGATCAAACTTTGCAAAATCTCGTCCAAGTTTCTGAGCTTGTAACGGTTGGCCAAATTCACAGCCAAACGAGGACTGATGTCGTAAGCCTTGGTGATGTGGTCACCGCTCAAGTGGGAGGTAGCAAAAGTGCCTCTGGTGTCGTTTGGCTGAGCAGGGTTCAACCAGACAGAAATCTTTGAGATCTCATCGTCCAAGAAGTACATCAACAAGGTCTTCTTCAGCTCCAAAGTGCTGCTATGGAAGGTGTTAACGGTACTCAACAACTTGGTGACTTCCTTCAACAAGGCAAAATCGGCCTTCATCTTCAAGACGTTAGAGCCGAATGGGAAACCAGCTCTGCCTTCGAACCAAGACAAGGAACCGTCGATGATCAATTCTGTAAGACGCTGACCAGATCTCGATCTCAACTTGATGTGGTAGTTCAAAACGTCAAAAGCGAATCTGACCAACTCGAATCTGGTGTATCTTGCAAATGGGTGCAAACTTGCGGACTTCAAGTTGAGCAAACCGGTTTTAACAAATCTGGTGAAGAGCTTCAACAAGTGGTCACTCTGGTTCATGGTGGCCTCGAAGTTCGAAGAGAGCAACTTGATGATCTCGGAGTGAGGCTGGAATGTCTTACTAACAGCAGTGGCCTTCTTAGAAGCATACTGGAAGTTACTTGGAGCGTACTCCATCTTGGAGAACTCTGGGTCCTCAAGATCAAACTCAGTGGTGTAGACACCCTGCTTCATGTTGATGGACATCTCCCATCTCTTGGTGATCTCAGACAACACGAGGATGGAGAGTTGTGGCTTCTCCTTCATCACAGCACCCCAAATTCCAAGAGCACCCTTCATGATTCCAGACTCGAAAATAACGAAAGGAATCTCGACCAAGTAACGAATAGCCTCAGCCAAGTTGTTGTTCTGGATCAAAGAGAATCCTGCAAGCTCGCTCATGAGGTCAAGAACGTCCTTGTTAGGAATGTGTTGGCCTTCATCGCAGATCAAGTGCTTCAAAGATTTCACCTGGATTCTCAATTCACGAAGAGCTTCCTCGGCAGCCTCTGGGGTGTGCAAAGGAACCCTGTTCATCAAGTCGGTGACGAAGTTGGATCTCCATGCCAATTGCGAAACAAGACCTGGAAGCAAGGTCAGAGTAGCCTGGTTGGCCAGAGAAAGTTGCACCAATTCACGGTCCGTTGGTCCAATAGAACCAGCAGCCTCCAAAGCAAACGAAACACCAAACAGGATACCCTGTCTAGCCTGCTGGCCCTCGGGGTCCGAAACATAAGACTGGATCAAACTCTTGGTGTCGTAGGAACACTTAGCCAAAAGCAAGGTGGTCCAGTGCTTGGCCTTTTCGTGAAGTCTCTTGAAAGTGGACTCTCTCCAGGTGTAGGAATCTGGCAATTGCAACTGAATGCCAGTCTTCTTGGCAGTGTAGGAGAAAGTAGGCTCGTACTGACTGATTTCAGCATCCATGACACTGTCGTACAAAAGGGTCAACAAGTCAAACAAAGCAAACAAACTTCTGTGGTGGCACAAGGAAGAAGGCACCTTGTTGATGAGCAAGTCACAGCACTTGATGGCAGCATCCTGCAAATCCTCCTGACCGTAACAGCACAAGGTCAACATGTGAGTAAGCTGCTCAGCAATGTTGTCAGCAGAAAACTGCTTATCAGCACCGCAATGGATCAACTCCACAAAGTCCTTGTTGATGTGGAACGCAACAGGTCCAATGTACTTGTCGATACCACTTGTTCTCATCGATGGATCAGAGTAGTACTTCAAGATGGTGTGGCAGTCACCAGTCTTGACTCTAAGCGACTCGACAAACAAAGCAGCAGCCAAAAACATCAATCTCGAGTGGGACAAAGTTCTGGAGATTTCGAAAACATCGCCAACGATGTGCTTGTGGTCCTTCACATTGTGGTTGGAAGAACCACGCTTCAAGACGGTGTTCAATTCCAAAGAAGTCTCTGTTCTGTCCCAAGTGAGCTCAGAAGCCAATGGTGGGGTGTTGTAGGCAATCTTCTCCAACTCAGTAGCAAAGGACTTGCCGTGAGCAGAGTTGATGGAGTATCCGTGCACCACCATGTTGAACCAGATGTTTCTGAACAAGTCCACGATTTTGTTGTTGGTGAGCTTGATAGGCTGCTCGTCCTTGTGGACGTCCGGCAAAAGGGCAGCCAAAGGCTTCAAGTAGATGGAGATCTGGTCACCAATAGCACTGATCTCGTTGTGAGAACGGTGGTGGTCCAAGACCTGAACATCACCCTTGCTGACAATGGCAGTCAAAAGCTCTGACAAGTAGACCATGTACAATGGGTTGTCCTGCTTGAGGATTCTGGACAAGTCACAGGCGCTGTTCTGCAAAATGTCCATGAGCTCAGTCTTCTTGTTGTCGTAAGCGTCAAAGGTCAACTTGTGGATCAATCTGACCAAGATCACGAACTCCTTCTCAGGCAAGTATGGAGCAGTAGAGACCAAGCCCTTGAGCAACAATGGAGCACTGACATGGTTCAACTTCAAGGCCTTCTGGGACAAAATGGTGGTAGCCAAGGTACTCACGCTCTCGTCACCACAGGCAGCAACAACCTCCGAGATGGCAATGACAGCATGTTCACAGACCTTCTTGTACTCTGTTTCGGTGAAGTTGAAGCTCTCCTTGGTGGCTGTAGAGGAGACTCTCTTCAGCACACTGTTGCGAGAAATAAGACGGTTTGATCCGCCATTCTCCTGAGGGAACCCGCCCGAGTCAGCTGAAGAGGCGCCTCTAAGACCGGTGTTTCTTCTGGCACGGTACTGCAATTGCAAGCCGTCGTTGCCAACGAACAACAAGTTGGTCAAGGCGTAAATGGTGGTCACCACAGCGTCCTGAGAAAGCACCTTACTGGCAACACCAACGCTCTTGGAAGCAATCTGGCAGCTTTGAGAGTCAAAGTTGGGGTTGGCAACCAAAGAGGTGAAGGAACGAGTCAAAGAGGATCCAACAGAGGGGTCCAAGAAGGTAAGCAAGGAACCCAACTGGATCACAGCAGCACCAAGATTGCGGTCCAACATGACATCGTAGATGCTCACAGAGCTGTGGAAGATCTTGGTGGCAGTATCGACATCCACAAGCTTGTTGTAGGCACCACAGCCAATGATCAGCAAAAAGTAGCTCTTAGCGAGGTAGCCGAGCTCCAAACGATTGTAAGTAGAGTAAATGATGTAAGTTTCACCACGGTCCAAGAAGTTGATTTTGGCAAGAGCAAGCTCGGAAAGCTTGGAAATGTAGCCCATCTTTTCAGCGGTCAATGGACCAGCAGGAGAATCGTCGTTCAACGAGAAAATCTCCTCACTGCTAGCAATGGAGCGAACAGTGCCGTTAAGGTTTCTTGGTCCAACTGTCCTTGAGCGGTCAGCCAAAGTATCGTACTCCTCCTCCAGCTCTGCGGCAGCTTTAGCCAACAAAGAGTCCAATAAAGTGGAGGACTTGGAGGCTCCCATGATCGAATTGGCAATGGCGCTCATCAAAAGACTCAATCTCTCGACAAACAAGATTGGCGAGAACTCACCCACATTGTGGTGGTCAAGGAACTTGCGAAGGTCTGGGTACGAGTAGGCGGTGGAAATGTACGACTCGACATCGTTCAAAAAGTCAAAGTTGTCGATGCACACGTCCAACTGGAGGAAAACCTTGAACGACTCGGGCGTAGCAGCGAGCAATTGAGGGCTCTGCACCAATCCACTGATGACACCCAACAAGGTCAAGTAGTCAGAGAGTTCAAGATCGTGGTTGGCGAAAAAGCGCTTCGTGAACATCTGGAACGACTCCGTCACCTTATCGAGCAACACAGCGTCAAACTTGAAGGCCAACTTCAGCAAGGCACGGGCGAGCTTCTCACCCAAAACGTGCCATGGGGCCTGTTTGCCGACTTTTTCAAATACAGCACTGGAGAACTTCTGGCGAGGCAATTCGAGCAAGTACAAGTGGAATTTGCCCTCCAACACGTGGGCCTGCTCCTTATTGGCCATAGGACCGTCCACAGCGTCACAGAGAGCCAGCAAGACCTCGTACTCCTTCAAGGACATGGCCACCTGGGACAACTCGGTTGGCTGAGAGGTGGAGGTAAATAAAACATTGAAATTTTCTTTTGTGACACCCAGGGTGTTTTCCACCGAGAGTTTGGCAAGCTTCTGGTACGCGCGAGCCCGGATCAGGCCTCGAGGAATACCGCTGAAATCCATGGTGTTTTTTTGGTGAAGTAGTTGGAAATCGGCCGGTCTGTATGAAGATATAAGCGAGCCTGGGGAAGTATGGTAGAGTGTGTGCAGGATTTCCAAACTAGGGAACTGTGAAGAAACCGTGTAAACTGGGGAGATTTTGGCAGGCTGAGTGGATGGGTTTATGGAAGGTGAGGCGGCGGTCTGCGTAGTGGTTTTCAATTTTTTCTAGTAAGTGTAGAGTGGTGAGATGTCGTAGCCTTTGAGATGTGGGGTCGCAGACACATGAAAATCGGCAAACCCAAATCACAGGTGAAAGCCGTGAACCGAAAAAATTGTGAAAGGTTATTTTGGAGAAGGGCTTGCGTGGGGCTGATTACACGAAAAAGAACCCCCAAGGCTACAAATTTCGTTTTGGGTAAATTTCCAGATTTGTGTTGATGTCTAAGGCAGATCAGACGCATATGATGTCATCCAGTCCAGTAGCATTGTTCAAGAGGTCTCTGATTTTTCAAGGATCCACTGATACTTCAACGATCCGGTAGAGAGTTTTACAAAAGACGGCCAACTGGGTGGGTTGAAGCCAGGAAGCAAATTCATAACCATGCTTCTCCTCTCTCAACATAGTCTCTTATCATAAGCCCGCGGACGCATACCACCTAAAAGTTCTCCTCTTTCACTTTGTGCAACTTTATCGGGCAACTTGCTCTGGATGGTTGGGTACGCAGCGAAGGTTTCGATGGTTTCTGGAAGCCGGTTAAACCTTCGATTTTGATTGGAAATGTTCCTGACTACCCCACAGCATGTTTCAGAAATGGTTGCAAAATGAAGTATACGTATGGCATGGGTGTAGTTCTACAATGGTGGTTCAACTGGAAAGGTATAATTCATTGCTGTTGACTACAAACGATTTGATCAACCAATTTGCGTTTGTATAATAGTATTCTATAATTTTGTGGTTCCAACATAGTGTATGGCCAAGCCTATCTCATCTCATCTCATCTCATTGACTACCTCACTCACTCACCATCATTCACTTACCACCTCACCCACTACTACACTACAACAAGATCTGCATTAAGTTACCACTGCCTCAGCTATGCAAAGTGCTCGCTGGTCCGACAGTAGAGTTTCCCATTCCTATAATACATCCGATGCTATCCCTAAGTATACGTCTCGATCAAGGTGTCCCTCAAGTTGCCTGCAATGGCATCAGGCTGGGCGTCCTGCAATCTGAAGATGGACTCCACAACCGACAACTCAGGCGCCGTGGTGTCCAAACCAGCAACAGCCAACCAGTCGTTGACAACCATACCAGCACCAACCACAGAAGAACCACGGTTCACGGTACCGGCAACAAGAGGAACCTGCAAAAGCGAAGACAACTCCTCCTGGTCCTGGATCGTAGTCTGCGGGTGCACAAGACCACCCTGGTTAGAAAGCGAACAGTAAGAGCCAACCAAGACGTTACCGGCAATGGTCTGACGGAACACCTCCACACCAAGAACATCGGCGATCAACTCCTCGGTCTCTCTCTCGATATCTGGGTGCACAAGGGCCACGTAGTCGTTGCAGCAAATGACATTACCCAAGGCAGACAATCTCTCCTCGACTCTCTGGATCTTGACGCTGTCTGGCAACGAGTTTCTCAAATGCATTAGCTCCTGGTCCGTGGTTTGCGTGGGAACCAAAAGACCACGTCTGTTACCAGCGGTCATACGGCCCACAATACGGGTACCAGCAATGGTGGTTCTCACAATTGGGATAACGTCTCCGAGTTCAGCCTCAAAAGCAGAGTAGAAGTTCTCGGATCCGCCCACAGCAACGAGACAGTAGGAATTGGTCAACTTGGAGAAGACCCCCACCTCGTTGGAGTTTTCAAATTGGGTTCTGCTAGCCATAATGGAGTAGTACCTGTGGTGGATGCCGCTATATATATGGATTTTTTTCTCGCTGCTGTGATGAGCCTGCGTGCGCGACTCATATCAGTTGCCACTCTTTTACTCCATATGAGTCATTTTCCCAAAGGGGGTGGCGACAAAGGAGAAAATATAAACGTCATGGGACGAATTGGGACTACTTGGTTTTGGATTGAGTTTTTTTATTGTCATTGTGCATTGCGTTTAAGTGCTGTCTTCTTTGCATACTTCATGCACCAATGGCTGCGAAAAGCTGTCACTGACTATAGCCATGGCTTGGTTCTTGCTGAATTGTACAGTCTCTGGCAAAATATCTCCTACTTGTTTCTTCAAGATCCCTGTGAGTAAAATGCATCATTGTTTGAATTTCACTCATCTCTATTAGGAAAGAAAGCATCATCATTACTGGGCTCTACACTAAATATCATCATTAGTCTGTATTAGGTTTCTCTATTTATAACTCCAAAATCAAAATCTCGTTTTTCTTAGTCGAGGTCAACTGGGGCATCGATATCGTCGTAGTCTTCACTGTCCTCCCAGTCCTCAATAGCATCTGCCATGTCCACGTCCTCCGCATCGTGATTAGGTACAACCTCCAATCCCTTCTTGCCAAGAACAACACGAGCAGTCTCCTTGTCTCTGATCTGGCCCTTCAACAACAAAATGGCCAAACGGTTCAAAACCTCGCTTTGAATGAGACGGTTCAATGGTCTGGCACCAAGATCAGGCGAGTAGCCGTGTCTGCACAAGTACTCCAACGCTTCGTCTGAAACGTCCAATGTAAGGGACTTGCCATTGGCGGCAAACCTCTTTTGCACTTCGTCAAGCCTGATCTTGACGATCTTAGCAATTGCCTTTCTTGACAATCTGTTGAACACAACCATAGAGGAGATACGGTTGAGGAACTCAGGTCTGAAGTGTGACTTGACAGCGGTCATCACTAAGTCCTTTGTTTCAGGATCAACCTTGGTGCCCTTGGATGCATTGATGTACTCGGCACCCAAGTTCGATGTCATGATGATGATGGCATTGGAACAGTTGATCACCTTACCCTGAGAAGATGTAACTCTACCGTCGTCAAGAATCTGCAACAAAACAGTCAAGACTTCAGGTGCAGCCTTCTCCACCTCATCAAACAAGATGACGGAGTAGGGCTTTCTCAAAACAGCCTCAGTAAGAATGCCACCTTCTTCGTAACCAACGTAACCAGGGGCAGCACCAAGCAACTTAGAGGCAGACCACTTGTCGCCCAACTCAGAGCAGTCAATTCTGATCATGGCTCTTTCGTCAGCGAAGAGGAATCCTGCAACCTTCTTGGCCAATTCAGTCTTACCGGAACCAGACAAACCGAGGAACAAGAAAGAGGCAGGCTGGTTAGGGTTAGCCAATCCTGATCTCGTCAATCTCACGGCGTTGGAGACAGCCTTGATAGCTTCGCTTTGACCAACAACCTCAGAAGACAAAACCTTCTCCATGTTGATCAACTTGGCATTCTCAGCCTGGGTCAACTTGGTCACTGGAATACCAGTCAATCTGGCCGCAGTCTCGGCAACGCTGTCTGGACCGACAACATTGTTCAACATGGAGTTGGAGGTTTCCTCTTCGGCAACCTTGATCTCCATCTCCTCAATCAGCTTCTTGACATCAGGAATAGCAAAGTATCTCAAGTCAGCAGCAGAGGCGTTGTCATGTCTTCTTTCAGCGTCCTGGGCCTTGATTTCCAACTCGTCCAACTTTCTCTTGAGTGCAATCAATTCGTCGTGGCCCTTACGCTCCTCGTTGAAGCGCTCCTTCAATGGAATAAGGCGCTCCTCCAACTCGGCCTTTCTTCTCTTGGCCTGCTCAAGACGGTCAGCGGATTCAGAGTCAGCATCCTTGTCTCTTTCGAGAGCATTGATTTCGACATCAACCAAATTCAATTCTCTCTCCAAATTGTCCAACTCCTCTGGCTTGGAATCACGCTGCACGGCAACAGTAGCAGCCGTCTCGTCAATCAAGTCAACAGCAGAATCTGGCAAGCTTCTGTAGGTCAAGTATCTGGAAGCCAACTGGGCAGCAGAAACCATAGCAGAGTCCAAAATACGCACACCGTGGTGGATCTCGTATCTTGGCTGCAAACCTCTCAAGATTGCAACTGTCTCTGGAATGGTGGTGGCGGGAACATCGATCTTCTGGAATCTTCTCTCGAATGCTCCGTCCTTGGCAATGTGCTTTCTGTATTCGGCAAATGTGGTGGCACCGATACAGTGCAAAGCACCTCTGGCCAACATGGGCTTGAGCAAGTTGGCAGCATCGGACTTACCGTCACCCATCAACATGTGGATTTCGTCAATGAAGAGAATAATCATATCCTTGGAGTCCTCAATGTCCTTGAGAACACCCTTGATTCTCTCCTCAAACTCACCCTTGTACTTGGCACCAGCAGTCAAGGCACCAAGGTCGAGAGCGAAAAGCCTGGAGTTGGCCAAAATGCTGGGGATGTCGCCGTCGATAATTCTCTGAGCAACACCCTCCACAATGGAAGTCTTACCAACACCAGCCTCACCAATCAAAACCGAGTTCGACTTGGTTCTTCTGGCCAAAACACGAATCACCCTTCTGATCTCCTCCTCACGGCCAATGACAGGGTCAATCTTACCCTCACGAGCCTTCTCGGTCAAGTCTTCACAGTACTTGCTCAAAAACTCGTATTGTCCGGAAGAGTCGGCTTGTCTGGAGTCGATTCTCTGGTTTCCTCTCAACTCCAAAGCCTGGGTCTTGATCGTGTCCACGTTGATCTGTGCTTCTTTGAAAATGTCCTGGATGCTGCTGTCCTTCAAAAGTGCCAACAAAATGTGGTCTTGGGCCACATACGAGTCCTTCTGTTGGGCCTTGATTTTGGTAGCGTTCGTGAGCATCTGTCCAGCAGCATAACTCAATCTGACCTCATCGGGAGGAGGGTTCTGAGAGGGCAACCTCACAAGGTGTCTGTTCACGATTCTTTCAAAATCGGGCCATTCGTATCTGGCCTTCTGTATAAGTGTCTTCAAGTAAAGCGTCAGGTTCTCCTCATCGGTAGGAACCATGGCTGCTAAAAAATGCAAAGGCACCACCTGGGAGTGGGAGCCTTCCTTAGCAAGGTCCGTGGCCTTCTTGATGATCTGCAAGGCGTTGTCTGTGAATTGAGTTTCGTCCATCCTTGAAGATTGGAAATCTATGTGGAGCAATCAAGGAAGCCACCTCGTTATATATGTCCGGGCCGACATGCAGCAAAGTGACTAGACGATGCGAGATAGTGCTAGAATCTTCTAGATACATGCAGGATGGAAGGTTGCAAAATGGGATTTTACGACAATGAAGCGGGCCCAATTGGGTCAGATTCGGGTGGTGCTTTTTGATTGGACAGTTGGAATTGTATTTTGATGTTTTGTTTGAAGGTGGACGTTGGTTGGGAAAGAATGGTGGTGATGTGGCTGATGCGACTGGGTTATGGTGGTGCCACTAGTCATGTAAGGGGCCCTAGCCGCCCGGAAGTGATGGAAGAGTGAAGAAGGGGAGAATTAGAAGATTTGTGGGAGTTTATTTGGATGGTGTTTTAAGTGTGTGTTGGGGTGCATCGATAGCAGTGTTAGAGAAAATAGTCGTACATTAGTAGCCACTCTGAAGCCCAGGTTGACAGGACGAAGAAGTAGCGTTATGGAATTTCGATGTAAAGAGACTTGGATATGTTTTGATGAGATCTACTCCGTCTCCAAATAGCATTTTGACTTCGACTTAGAGCTCAAGTGTGCTCATATAAATGGCTGCAAAATGTGCACTCATCATTTACCATATGCGTAAAGCATCAAGGACGAATCCTTGACACCCACAATTTCAATTTTAGTCGAAATTAAGAGTTATTCGACGGGTATAAGCATAGTGACAACGGCCCTTCCGCCGTTCCCATCACGGTAAAAGGGCAGCTCCTACATCGCATTTAAATTATATTTATTTTTTTCTTACTTTTCATGGTTTTCTAGCAAATTTTTTTTTTTGATTTTGTTTTTTAGCCACAATGGCAATTATAGCAGCTATTCGCCAAGGAAGGCAAAGATGTTAGCCTGCGTGATCTGCTTGCTGACATCGTAGAAAGGCTCCTTGTACCTGCCCTCTGTCTGCTGCTTGGGCTTTCTCAATTGCTTGATGCTCGTGGGCTTGACAACCAGAGCAGTAATAACAATTGGGGGAGAAGGTGACTTCCTCTTTTGGGAAACCACAGTCTGCCATTCGTCGGTGGCTCTAGGCTGACGAGAACGGCGAGGAGAAGGTGCCCTCTGGACTGGGGAAGGGGCAGACTCCTCTGGGGTCGACTCTTCAGGAGAAGAGTCTGGGGAAGACTCTGAGGAAGCTTGAGCCTCCTCTGGGGGAAAGGTTCCAGGCATCACCACGGGGGTTGGTTCGATGGCTGGCGAGTCTTGTGTGGATCCATGAGGATCAACAGATGCAGAGGGCTCCGAGGTAATTGGAGTACCTGGGACCTGGAGAAGACATTGTCTCTCCTGAGGCATCTGAGTAGCTTCTTCGGCGGTGTCAGAAACACAGCAGAGGGTGCTGAAGACATTGTGCACTAGGGTGCTGTTGGGGAAGTTAGCGGTAGCGTTGATAGCCTTGTTGGCGATCGAGGAAGTAGCGTTGAGGAAAGCAGTGAAGGCGTTCATCTTGATAAGCAATTGAGTTGAGTGTGGTGATGAAGAAGAAAAAACGGAGGGAAAAAGGGCCTCTATTTATGTTGTTTCTTGTGTATGTGCTCGGTGCTCGGGGCTGTTTGTGGAAAGTATAGCTCCAGTGGTCACACAAACGGCAGCACGATAGGGTCATTCGAAAGTGTCATTTGCGAGGGTCAATTGGTAAATGAGGTAAGTAGAAGCCATTAATTATATCAATTTGTCAAATGGAGAAAGTATGAAGTTGAGTAGGTGAAGTGTGATGGTGAAATCCGTCATTCGGTCTGAAAATGAAGCTTCCAGTTACCCTTGAATACAATTGGAACCGTGATTTGGCAGTTTTAATAGAAAAATAAATTACCTTGGTCATCTTATTCTTTTACATCGATCAGAAGGAGTAGGCTGCTAGAATTGTGACCAGTCCCATACTCTGAGAATGGAAACAACAGAGATTTCTGTTCTTCTACGTTTGATGCTGTAGTCATAGTGGCAGTACAGCAGTTTTTTTGACAAAACAATGGGGTCTAACATCACGCATCGGTGCCTTTTCATGGTCCTTGATTGTGGGTCTTAGAGGTGGTACTCCCTATGAGAAGATTTTTGATGATACAGCCGTCATTTTATGACCGTGCCGAGCTAACAAGACAGAAAAATGAAAAGGTATATGACAAGCTAGAAACAATCTACCATTTGCTCCAAAATAGAGCTTCCAGCTGTGTTTTGGTTGAGTGTCCCAGGGTTCTTTTGGTGTAATCGGAAGAAATACCCAATAACTTTACATTTCCTTCTATTATTGGATCCAGAAACTTATGGGAAGCTCAATTGCAGCACACATTATCATATGGACCCAAAAAGCAAGTTTGAAGCCTTCAACCACGTCAAAATCCAGAAAATAGTAGTTTGAGCTTGGCACGACCTCTACCGAACTTAGTAGCCCTACAACCTGCACCTAGCACAGACTGCCTTTATGGCCAAGTTGGTAAGGCACCTCACTAGTAATGAGGAGATCGTCAGTTCGAATCTGGCTGAAGGCATTTTTTTGCATCCATTCCCCCAGTTTTGTCCTAATTACTCTACAGTTCCTCATTCAACCTAGTTTTTGCCATTTATAACTATACACCGATTGTCTACCCGTAGTATTGTGGCTGGCCATACTGGAAGTTGGGCTGAGCCTGGAAATAGCCCTGCTGGGGCTGACCGTACATGCCTTGGGTCGCCTGCTGAGGCATTCCCGTGGCTTGACCGAATTGGTTAAATTGTCCCTGCTGCTGGCCCATAGGGAATCCTGTAGCTTGAGCTTGTTGTGTGTTCTGCTGCGTATTCTGGGGCTGCTGCTGCTGAGGCTGCTGAGGCTGCTGCTGAGCCTGGCCTGTGGGTTGCCCGTAGAGCGACATGATATTTTGCTTTGCTGTCTGTTGAGCCACAAGCTGAGGGTTCGTCTGCTGCATGAGCATTTGCTGGTGCTGAGGGTTGTTGGGGTCCAAGTACTGGTTGCCCTGCTCGTCCACATAGGAAACCTGGCCCGTGACAGGGTCGGTGTATTGGTAGATTTGAGGCTGGCCCTGCTGAGGCTGCATTGTCGTCTGCTGGGCCAGCAACGCCTGCGTGTTGTTCCACCAGTCGGGCGTGCCCGTGCTAGAAGGCTGGCTTGTAGGAGCTGTGAACGAGCCGTTGGTGCTTCCTCCAGCACTAGCAGCGCTAGCTGGAGCAGGACGAGGACGACGTGGCAAGTCGGGAGCAATTTCGACTTTGCCCGGGTTGACCTTGACATCATTCTCCAAGATATCTAGAGCGAGCTCGCGATCACCTTGGGCCAAGATCAAACTCTCCAACGCAAGGTCGCGGTCATTGTAGCCCATATTCGTGAGCTGGCGGAGCTGCGTAGGGTATAGTGTCTGCTCGTAGCTGGTGAGCTTTCTGTGGGTCAAACGAGGGAGGTTCATGCGGCTGGTCACTGTGGACAGACGGGATCTTCCGGCTGGAGTCAGAGGACCGCTGTGGTCTGAGTAACGGGCACTTCTGGGGTCGTCGTAATCGTCACCTTCGATGTTGTCGTCTCTGAAACGGCCCTCAATGTACTTTTCTCGGAAGTACTCTTCGACAGGGCCCTCCTCGTCATCATCGACACTTGGAAATGGCACTCTCTTGGGGTTCCACTTATTTCTGGCCTTGCGGTTGCCGATCCGACGCAAGTTGTCAATCTGTTCATCGGACCACTGCTCCAATGTAAGAGACTTGACTTTCGAGATTTGTCTCCCCAGTGGGCCATCCACAGTCAAGATCTTCTTATGAACATTGGCACATCTTCCACAGAGCAAAAGGCCCAAGTTCCAACTGGCCCATGTGGGGTATTCTGCAGCACATTCACCGCAGCGGTTCAAGTTGTTTCTGTTATTGACAATGTCGATGAGCTGTCTCTTGCTCTCCTTATCTTTCTTCTTGAACATACTGGAGAAGTGTAGTTGGCGACTTGTGCGTACTAGGTTAGTGCAGGAGACTGGCAGTCTTGGCGCCGATTCGGAAGCGATGGAAGCTGAACGGGTGGATGAAAATTGGGTTTGCTTGGAAAAGAAGGAAAATGGGGTAATTTGGGTGTAAAGTGCACTTTCTTCTTTTTTGCGAGGTGTTCTTTTTTTGCTGAATGTGGAGGCTGACGCAGCCATTAAAGACCACATGTCCAGCCAGGGTCCTGACAGGTTAGGGAGATGATAGAGGGGGAGTTACGTTTTGATGTTTTTTTTTTACCATTGAGTAGAGGAGATTTCAAGAGATCGGCGGCTTGGGAATTTGCAAGTGTGATTTTTGACTCTTTGGGGCATTTCGTAGATTTGGAGAATGTGCATCGTTTGCAGCCGATTTCGCAGCCGATGTCGTATACCGTGGTATACTTGCAGACTTCAACTATTTTTTTTTTAACTATGATTGAAAACTCTAAATTACAATGTTTCATTTGAATTTGACAACTATCGCAAGGAGTGTTTGGGTCCCTTCGTTTTGGTTTAAACTCATCTGTACCCATCCAAACCACATTTCAGAACCCACTATTTGTACACCGCCTCTGGTCCTTCTCTATAATGCAATAAATATATGTAGCTGTAGCAATCGCCTTTTCTAGATAGTCGAGACGCTTCCGGCGCTTCCGACGCTCGTAAACGAAATATACCTGGCTCACTTCTTGAAAAGCGAATAGACATTCTTCACCCGGGTATTGGAGCCAAGGTAAAGACTGTCGAATTCGATTTTCATGTCGCCCACCAAATCGCCGATGTCCACCTCCCGCACCTGCTTTTTCACCCTGTCGAACTGAGTCCTACTCAACCGCTCCTCGAAGCTCTTAGCCTCGCCAATAAGAAACAGACAATGATAGTTGACCTCCGGAAGCCCATCGTCATTGTACGACGGAGCACCACCCAAAAACTTCTCCCATTGACATTTGAGGCCTAGTGGCTTGACCTGCTCGTAGACCATTCTCATAAGACCTCGAAGGTATGTCTTTTCAGCCAGCTCCATCTGCTGCGTAGGACCAATCACGTTCAAAGCTATGAAGAAATTTCCCGTTTTGGAGCTCATGAACGCCATGATGTTCTTGTCTATACGCAAGGAAACAATCTCTTCCTTCCTGTTGAGCATGTCACCTAAGGGTCCACCGAGTTTCTGCACCAATTGAGTAGGAGCAGGCTCAGCGGCCTTCACAGCCTTCCGTAGACTATGGTCTAGCCGTTGAAAGTCGTTTTGGTCTCCATGTAGATTAGGTAATAGCGTAATGTGGGGGCTGTTCATGGCTGATTTCTGCGACATGCCGTAGCGACCGTAGATGTCCTGTTTTGATTGGATGGAGCAGTGGAAAGAGTATCGCGTTCTTAGGCTCGGGATTTCTTTGAAGAGCCGATCTAGAACCCTTTTGTAGCATAGGCGGATCAGCTCTCTCTGCTCCAGTCTCACTTTCCACGGTAGACATACAAAAGCCGAGCGGAGGTTTTTCGTTTTCATGGCGTAGTTCTCAGAATAGGTGACAAAGTTGTCAAAAGCAGGGAGGGACTGGACTTGGGTGGTTTGGGTGTCTGGGTCGTCGTCTGAAGTGTAGCCTGCCAAAGAGTCCATAGTGATGATGCTGCGATGGAGATGTTTGGGTGTAGGACCGGAGGGTTTACTAGTGGGAGGGGGATATTCAAAGTGAATTAGGAGGGGGCTAATGGAGGGGACATTTGAATGAAGAGAGATTCTTTTCTTTTTGAAAATTGGTGGTTTACATGGTGTGAATTGGGTTCTCATGATGATTTTCGCAGCCATAATGCTGAACGTCATGTTGCATTAGACTAGTCTTGAAGAGACCGAGAAGGTTTTATCAAATTTGAACAAAGCAACGAAGAATGCTTCCAATAAACCTGCCCTTGAGGACTCGTTTCATAAACTAGCCTTGGGATTGTCGGAATACTGAGAACACATCAGCTGTCTTATACGTCTCACTAGGAGACTTCTGGTTGATTAGAGAGTTCAATTGAAACGAAATTTCGAACAATTCCTCCAGTTTAGCCCGATTACTTCACTAACCCTATACCTTCCGTTCCTGTAACAATACTACGTACTGAGGTTGATTTACAGCTAGAAGGTCTACATCTCCATTCAGAAGTTGTTCCTATAGAATTGGAAGATTGGTCAATCGTTTTTTTTATCCCGTTTCTCCAAAATGGCCACTAGGAAGTTCCCCCTATTAAATCAAAATCGCAAGACGCTGTATAGGCATCTCAGACAGCCCCACGCAATATGACTCACCACTTCCGCTTCACAGCAAACAATACCACCTTAGCAACAACAGCCAATCAACCTTATGCTACAGATTGCCTTAAATGAAAATCTCAAACTTGTACTCGCCTTTGGACTTCAACGACCATATACCTCATGTACTGCTACCTCCACCATCTCTTAGGCTCAATGGCTGCAAACCACGCATCCACCTCTACCTTCCCACCACTAAGCCCCTGAAATCCTCCCCCATTAACGAAACACAACAGCCAGTTTCAAAAGTCGAATAACACGCCTAATGTAGGTCCACCTAATAATGTCTCACCCCACACTGCACTTTCACAGGATGAAGTCAAGCGCCTTTGCAGCCAAGCATTTCGATGCGCTAGCCACTACATTCTTGTAACACGGGCTTTTGAAAATTTCAATATTCCACGATTCTGACTCCCCATTTCGACTCCCCAATTCCCAACCGAAACCTTATCTTATTTTTCCATTGTGTCCGGGAGGCTTGCATTGTTGCCCTGCAACGCACAATAGGTGTCTGCTGGACGAACGCAGCGAAAAAAAAAAAAAAAAAGGTCCGTAGACACCACGCCAGACGGCCTTGTGCCCAAGCAGACCAAACAAACCGTAAAACCGTAAACCTGAACAAAAGCATCAAACTCTCCTTTCCTGTCAACGCCCTGTAGATCCCGGTACCGGCGAGTCTGTCCGTTAACGGTTTCTCCACACCAGTGCAGGAGATGCAGAGACCCGAAAAGGTGAAAATTTCGAAAAACCTCCAACATGGCCCATACCATGGAAAAACAGGAAACCGAGCTGGTGGAAGTCCGCCAGCTGTGGCCTCCTACGCCGCTGCCGGAACCGGCCAGAAGGCCAGCTCCGCCCATTCCAAATGAAATCTACAACTATAAGCTTGTGCTTTTGGCTGTTACAGCAGCTTCAGCAGCCACCATTATTGGCTATGACTCGGGTTTTATTGGCGGCACCGTTTCTCTAGATTCGTTCAAGGACGAGTTCGGCCTCAATGAGATGCTGTCGCTGAAACAGAGCCAGATCTCGTCCAATGTGGTTTCTGTTTTCCAGGCTGGAGCGTATTTTGGCTGTTTGTTCTTCTACCCTATTGGTGAGCTCCTTGGAAGACGAATGGGGCTTTTCCTTCTGGGATTTTTGCTCACGTTTGGCGCCGCCATCTCGCTTATTCTGAACCTGGACCGTGGGTTGGGTGCTATTTATGCTGGCAGAGTGCTCACCGGTCTCGGGATAGGTGGATGCTCCGGCCTAGCGCCGATCTATGTTTCGGAGATTTCGCCGGCGGCTATAAGAGGAAAATTGGTCGGCTGCTGGGAAATATCGTGGCAGGTGGGCGGCATGATTGGCTACTGGATCAACTACGGTGTTTTGGAAAACGTCGCACCCAGCACTAAACAGTGGCTCATTCCGTTTGCTATCCAGCTTGTGCCTTCGGGACTTTTCTGGGGCCTTACGATACTTTTACCGGAATCGCCCCGTTTTCTTGTTTCCAGAGGCCGTGTGGACGAGGCGCAGAAGAACTTGGCCTACTTGCGTGGGCTTCTGCCTGAACACCCATACTCCATCTACGAGCTCGAGACGATTTGCACGTCGATCGAGGAGAATTTTGCCGTGACGGGAAGAGGCTTCTTTGCACCTTTAAAGGCCATGTTCACCAAAAAACACCTCGTTTACCGTCTAGTGCTCAGTACGGCCTTGTTCATGATGCAGAACGGGTTTGGTATCAACGCCGTGACATACTACTCACCCACGATCTTCAAGTCTATCGGTGTCAACGGCAACAACGCCACGCTTCTCTCCACAGGCATTTTTGGTGTTCTAAAAGCGGCGGCTTCCCTTTTTTGGATCTTCTTCCTCGTCGATAAACTCGGTCGAAGAGCATGTCTTATATGGATCTGTCTTCCGTGCACCATTTGCATGTGGTACATTGGTGCCTACGTGAAGATTGAAAATCCAGCTGCCAGACTAGATGCTGGCGAAACAGGCAGCACAGCAGGTGGTAGAGCCGCACAGGGTCTTCTCTATATCTGGACCGTTTTCTACGGTTTGACATGGAACGGAACGCCGTGGGTGATTTGTTCCGAGATTTTCCCACAATCCGTGCGTACAGTGGCTCAGGCAGTTAACGCCTCTTCCAATTGGTTCTGGGCTTTCATCTTTGGACACTTCACGGGCCAGGCGCTCGACAATATCGGCTACGGCTACTACTTTTTGTTTGGCGCCTGCTCCATCGTTTTCCCCGTGGTGGTGTACTTTATTTATCCAGAAACCAAGGGAGTGCCATTGGAAGCCATGGACTATTTATTCCAAAAGCCAGCATGGAGAGCACACGGATACGCCATGAAAAAGTACCGTGAGCAGTATATGGGAGAGTCGGACAGCGTGAAGGAGGAGGAGATACTTTCGCCGAACTAGACGAACCTCGCCAAACTAGAGGAAACCTCGTTAAAGTAGACGAAACGGTAACGAAAACTAGAATATGACATGACATAATCCAGGGCAGAGCGCCCTAGGATCGGTATTTAAGAGGCAGCAGCACTCAGGTATTGAAAAGTTCAATGAGCATTTACGAAAACACAGTGTAGTGGACAAAGTCCAGACAATAGCAGCCTCGGAGTACTCCATGCCACTGATCAAAGTGGAGACTTCTCGGGACCAAGATACACCTTAGCTCCGCTGGGTGCCATTATGCCTCACTGGGTTGTTCTTCTCAACGGGCTGCCCAACAATGGCTCGCTTAACTCCGCCGGTAGACCCTTCAGCCTGACAATACAAAAGCCGAAAAGCCAGTTGAAAAGCCATCTTGACGAAATTCCAGCAAACCTGGAGTGCTGAAAAAGTGGGGAGCCGTTTTGTGTCTGGCTGCGAAATCGTACCACTTAATCAGCTTAAGCCGGGCCGCACCGTTAGAAGCATGTGCCAGGAACCATCAGCCCAGGTGGGCCGTGAAGCCCCCATGTGAAAGAAAAAGTCGATTAAGAATTTAGTTAAGTGGATGAAAATAAAGAGGTCTTCGAATTATTTAGAAAAGCTTGATGTGCTATTTTGTTAGGGGGTGGTTGGTGCAGTTGACAGGTGAGCGGCTCGATATGGAGACCGCCTCACAATACCAAAAACGTTCTTTCTTTTTCTTTTCCGTTCCGTAACCAAATCCTGCTGTTTTGGGCCTCCAGCGATGCACCCCTGCAAATTTGCTACATGGTCATCGCCCGAAGAGTCCCTCTTTTTGTGTACTTTCGGAATACCATGCGATGAGCAGAGGAGGGGAAGAATACAGTATGGGTGCAAAACAGCATGATCTAAAAACGAGCACGAGCATGAGCATGAAAAAAGGGCAAACTTAGCCTGCTTTTTTGGCTGCAAATCATGCACAGCAGGCCCGCCTATCGTGGCAGCATGCCTCATTTTCACATTCACCAACGGACTTTCCACGACGCCTCCGAAGTGAAGGTGGTTCTGCGGACTTGGATTTAGGAGATTGTAGTGTTGGTAAGTGACGTGCGCATACATTTCATTTGAGCCAGAAGGAGAGGAGACTGAAGGAGAGAACAAGCGGTTTGTTGAATTTTTTCAAATTGTAGGAAATGTAGACTTGTCAATTCCCCGTGGACTCCTCGCCAATTGCGCTGCTGTGTTGTGGCTGCAGTTGACCCAAAAATGGCTGCAAACCCATCACAGCATGAGGTGCACCCATTGCATCACAAGCGACATCAACACCCCTAACCACCAACAACCCACAAATTCTACCAATTGCTAAATCCTCAAAATCCACAACCATAAACTCAAAATCTCTCCTCGATTGTTTCTTCTCCTCAACCCACCGTCTGGGCCGCCCCTCCAGCACTGCACGCTGCTGTCAAGCTCATCCCGTACTCCACCCCAAACTGCCGTAATTTTTCAAAAAATTCCAAAACTTCCCAAACCTCCAATCCCCAGTCACACGCCAAAATTCACAAACTCGCCCAATCACACTCCCTCCATAACCCTGAACGAACCCTTCCGGACATAGCACAAGGCATGTGCGGTATCAGTCGATTCCCTGCACGGCCCTTTTCACAGGCTCGCGAATGTGGGGACCCTTATATAAGGCGGCGTTTCCATGGTCCATAGCTCCACACAAAATGGGCCTCTTCCCTGACTCCGTAACGGAGCAGCACATGGATGTTTTCATGGCCATTGCGGACGGCTTCCTCCGCGAGGTCGATCCGGCCACCATCAGAGAATACGTCGACAGGGATTTCCCCAAGGACAAGATTGATGAATATACTGCCAGTGTTGGACGTCCAAGTACCATTCCTGGTTTCCGAGAGTTCATCAAGGAGCTGATTGAAAACAACACTGGCGAGAGCATCAGACTCTTTGGCCTCACCATGCAAGCCTTGGACTCGAGAATCTTTGCCCCTGCCCTTACTGGTTCCACCACGTTGGTGAGAGACATGACTGACGAGCAGAAGGAGAAGATGCTTCGCTCCTGGAGAGACTCCCCTATCCAGGCCAAGCAGCGTGTGTTCCGTCTTATGTTTAACTTGACCGTGTCCACTTTCCAGCGTGTCGCTCCTGCTATCCACAAGCAGGCCATGGGTATCCCCGACACCGACCTCAGAGAGGTCTTGTACGAGGGCCACAAGCCGGACGAGTTCACCTACACCATGATGCAGCCCCCTGCCTCGGACAATGTCGAGCTCTACTTGCCCAACATTGACGCTGTGATTATCGGTTCCGGTTCCGGCGCCGGTGTCACTGCTCACACCTTGGCCCAGGCTGGCATGAAGGTGCTTGTGATTGAAAAGGGTAAGTACTTCCAGCGCCTGGAGTTGAACTTTGACGACAAGACCGGCTGGCAGGAGCTCTACGAGGGCCGTGGCCAGATCCCCTCCAAGAACTCGCAGACCATGATCTTGGCTGGTGCCACCTTTGGTGGTGGTTCCACCGTCAACTGGTCGGCCTGTCTCAAGACGCCTTTCAAGGTCAGAAAGGAGTGGTACGACGACTTTGGTGTGGACTGGTTCGCCACCGAGGCCTACGACAACGACATGGAGTACGTGCTCAAGCAGATGGGTGCTTCCACCGAGCACATCACCCACTCTTTCTCCAACCAGACCCTTATCGACGGTTGCGAGAAGCTCGGATACGCTGCCAAGGCCGTGCCACAGAACAACGGTGGTCACACCAACCACTCGTGTGGTATGTGCCACTTGGGATGCAAGTGGGGTGTCAAGCAGGGCTCCATGGTTAACTGGTTGCGTTCTGCCAGTGAAAACGGCGCCCAGTTCATGGACCAGGTGATGGTGAACCGCTTGGTGCGTAACAAGAAGAACATCACCACCCACATTGAGTGCACTGACGTGAGAACAGGAAACAACTTCACCATCAAGGGTCCTCGCCGCTTCATTGTGGCTGCTGGCTCCTTGCACTCCCCAGTGCTTCTTCAGAGATCTGGCTTCCGCAACAAGCACATTGGTAAGAACCTTAAGTTGCACCCAATCTCAGCCTTGACCGGTATCTTCGATGAGCACACAGACCCTCACTACAACTCTATCATGACCAGTGTGTGTACCGCAGTTGACGATCTCGATGGCAAGTCTCACGGTGCCAAGATTGAAACGCTCTTGCACACGCCATTGCTTGAGAGTATATTCACCCCATGGGAGTCTTCCAACCAGATGCGCCAGGACATCTTGAAATACCAAGGTGCTGCCTGTTTCATCTTGTTGACCAGAGACACCTCCCTGGGAACTGTCACCTACGACAAGGAGAGACCAGACAAGTTGGTCATTGAGTACGACGTGAACAAGTACGACCGTAATGCCATTTTGCAGGCCTTGCTTGTCACTGCCGATGTCATCTACATTCAGGGCGGAAAGGAAATTATTCACCCCTCTTGGCAGGTGGAGCGCTTCGTCTCTCACAAGTCAAAGGAGCTGCGCTCTATTCACGATGCTGACTACCAGGCATGGCGTAAGAAGGTTGCCGAGACACCTTTGTCGGCGTACGGAACCGCCTACGGCTCGGCCCATCAAATGTCGACTTGCCGTATGAGTGGAAAGGGCCCCAGATATGGTGCATGTGACGCTCGTGGGCGTACATTCGAGAGTGACAACGTCTACATCACCGATGCCAGTGTCTTGCCCACTGCCTCTGGCGCCAACCCTATGATCTCCACCATGGCATGTGCCAGACACATTGCACAGGGCATTGCCGACGAGTGCAAGCCATCTGCCAAATTGTAGTTTATATGTATGATGAATGCTAGGACAATCAAAAGAATCCGTTCAGACCACTTCTTCGTAGACCACGCTCTCGCACGAGAGGTAGTAACAAAGCTTCTTGACATCTGTTTCCTCGGGGTTTCTGAATCCAGCGAATCCCAAGGGTCCTTGATCACATTCACTGCAAATCAAGAGACGTTCGACTTTTTCGAGATCGCCGACCTTCAGGCTCGACTCTAATTGCTGAGTTGGCTTGGAGACACCGATATTATCAAAATCCCACACGTCGTCGAGTTCAAAGAAGTTCTTCGAATCGCTGGCCATCGGTGGAGCATTGCCTATTTCTTTTCTTCTCAGCGCTAGCGTGTCGTTCAAAAGGATGATTCTAGTTCTGCATTTTCCAAATGGACAACGAATGACGCTTCTGGGGAACTGTTTGTTCAGGATTTCCGAGAAACCAATGAGTGACATGAAAGAAGAGTGAGTGGTAAGTGAGCAGTTGATCTCCGCATTTGATGGTCCATGCAAGATTAGACTGAGATGCATCCACCAGTTATGGGAGCCAATATCAATTTGCTTGAATATTAAAGTGTTCAAAATATTCTGTAATACCTATCTTGTCGAAAATAAGTAATCAATAAATGAGAATGAGAGAGGTATCACAAACCACACTTGGGGATTGGCATTTGCAACCACCTACAAATTCACCTCACGGGCGCTTCCATTACATATACGCTGCCACGGTCATATCTATATCATGCATTCTACAACTTGGAGGTCTTGGCAATGATCTCCATGGCCAATGCAGAGAGCGGCACATACAAGCTCAGGTAGCCTGAAGCAATGGCAGAACTAGCAGTACCTTTAGCAACTCTCATGGCCACACCCTGGGAAATCACACAGAGCCTCAAGATGCCGAAAATGACACCAACGGTCCACAAGTCCACTGGGTTGTTTTGTGGCACATCGTCGTTCCAGGGGTACCCAAGCTTTTCCTGGTAGAGGCGCAACTTGTCCAAGACAGCTTCTTTGGAGCCAGCCACCTGTCTACCGATGTTGACCTTCTCGGGACGGAAGAAGGCATTGTTCAATTCGTTCGTCATTTCGAATGGCTGGAGCAAATTGGCCAAGTCGAAGAGGGGATGACCAAAAGTGCAGAGCTCCCAGTCCAACACTGCAATGATCTTTGGTTCAGTAGGGTGGAAGAGGAAGTTGTCGATTTTGCAATCGCCGTGGATCAAGGTCAATTTTGAAGGGTCTCTTGGCGCATTCTCCGCCGTGTACCTGATCAATTCCTTGAAATCGGGAATTGGGTCCACTGTCTGTGCCTGCAAGTGCTCCACACCTCCAAGAGTCTTGATCTGTCTCTGGAAGTAGCTAGGTCCACCTTTGTTTTTAGCGAGCTTCTCCGGCTGGAATTGTGGGAAGTGGTTGGCTGGAAGGTACTTGACAAGCTCGTTGCCGTCAAGAGAGTGGATGGCGGAGATAGTCACCATGAGGGCCTCCCAGTAGCTCTGTTTCTGAGAATCTGGGATCCCTGGCAAGTCTGGTCTTTTGATAGGACGTCCGTTGATGAACTCCATGACGTAGAATACAGCATCAGTCACGGATTCGTCCTCACAGAGGATATGGACCTTTGGAACTGGCACCTTTCTTATCTCAGGTACCGACCGGTTGCATTTGGCGATACCGTCCAAAATGTAGAACTCACGCTCGATAGCATGAGCTGATCTGGAAACGAGTTTCTTGTTTGGGGATGGCTTTCTTCTTAAAACGTAATGCTTTCCAGCACCGTCGGTGATCAAGTAGGTAGGGTTGGATTGACCGAACCTGAATTGCTCGATCTTGAAGGGAGCCTGGAATTCGGGGACTTCGGTGCCTTTTATAGCTGAAGCAGGGAGGTTTGTCAAATACGCCTCAATGGCTTTTGTATCTATGGGGTTTCTGATTTTTGTCACGTCAAACATTGGTGAAAAAGTGTGTGAATCGGTTGGTATTTGTATGAGTGCACTGCATCTTTGTTCCCCACATTTCCTCGGATATACCGATCGGTATATCCACCGTTGAAAAACTACAACTGCCACTAAAATTTAAATTACATGAAATATATGCTTCGTTAAATGAGTACCTAGCTAGCTGGAGCTGGATACTTTTGCTATCAAAATAGCGGTAAGTGGCGTGCTTGAATGGCCCAAGTGCGCTGATAATCAGGTCTGGTAACCTGAAGGGGCTGCCTTCATCTCGAACAATCGAAACCTTGGTATTATAGTACAGTTTGCGGATCCAAGGGCTTTCGATTCCTCGGCATCTTCGTGGGATTTGCTCTGAATGTGGCTGTAGTGACGGTGCAGCGGAAAGTTCATTTTTCCGTGTGGAAGCTTGCCTGTCGTATTCCCTCTTCAGATTGACATTCTGGACCCCACAGCACCATCACTTCACGTTCAAGGAATAGTAGTTGTAAATGCCTCTTTGACTGAACTCCACAGGCCATACCAGCTCGTGCAACTCGCCCTTGACGTACTTCTTCTTCTTGGTGTTGTTGAGGTTGTAATAACCAATGGAGCAGTTGACCTTTCTGGATGCGTATTTGAGAAACGATGGCTTGGTCAGCTTAGTCTCGATCTTTGCACCCGTCTCCAAATCGTAGTACACCAAGTTCGATGCAAAGTTCTGGTTCAGCTTGTTGCCTGAGATGATCGAGTCGTACAGCGGATCAGACGAATCGATTTTGTAAATCCATGCACGGCGACCTTCGTTATCGTAGAACTTCCATACTTGAGGTAGCTGTGGGTCGCCAAGCACTCTGAAGTCAGTCTGGACAGCATCGACCCTGACGTAGTTACCTCCAGTGACATCGTAGAGGGTCTTGTAGTCGAATTCAATGGCCTCAAGGTTGGTGCTGTAGCAAGTCTTGAGCAAGTTGGTGAGCTTCCAACGATCCAAGGACTTGATTGAAGTGAGATCAAGGAACTTGATCTGGTCGTTCTCATGCATGAAGTTCTCCAAGTCTGAAATATCAACAGTGGAATGGGAGATCGTGAGACTCTCCAAAGCCTCGAATTTCGATCTGATAAGCTTTAGGATCCTTGAATTAACTGGAAGACCACCCAAGTTGAGGTACTTCAAGTTAGATGCCAGGAGATGGCTGAGGACGTAGTGGAGATAGACATCTGAGAGCGGCGACACCACGTTGGAGTCAATTTGGAGGTTGAGCCACTCGAGGGAGTCCAGGGCCACGGCAGGGTGTTTTTCCAAGAATATGATCAAATCCTTGGTTGTGAGCTTGGAACACCGAGCTAGGGAAAGATGCGTAAGTCGACAAGAATGCGGGAGATGCGAGAGTAAAATGCTAGAAGTGATGGAGGTGTGATTGAGATCAAGGCGGCGTAAATGAGTGAAGTGTGGTAGGAGTTTCTCAAACACAGATGGGGCCAAGTTAGAGCAGTCGTGGAAGGATATTTTGAAGAGGTTGCTCAAGGAGCCCTTCTTCAAGGAGATGGTCAGAGCGCTGTCAGACATTGCGTCAGAATCTGCCATATCTGAGCCGGTGATTTCAAGCTCGTTGAATGCCATGGCGAGTGCTCTCAGGGACGCTCCACAGAAGTCCAAGGCCTGGATCTTAGGGAGGTTATTGAAGAGCATCAGCAACACCGTCACGTCCATGTCGTCTTGGATGTTCTCAGATGCCATGAATTCGATCAAATTGGGGCACATACGAAGTGCCAATTCGATAGTTTGGGAGGTGACCATCTGGATCTCCTGGTTCATTCTGCCTGTTCTGCCGAGACCAATCGAGGTGAAGGTCTGGAAATCCAAGAACTCCACGTAGATGCCGAGGTCGGGTTGATTCAAGATGTTATGGAGGAACTTGTCGAACGAGTGTGGCCGAGTGAAGATGGCGTACTTGTATAAGAAACGCATGGCCAACTGGTTGAAGGTTTTCAGGAGCACGGGGATGGTTTTCAGGAACTTCTCGAGATTTGCAGGGATGGACGACGTTGTCTCGTCGTAGTAGACAATCTCCACAATCTGGTACAAGATCTCCATGGGGAGAGAGAGCAAAGGCGAGAACAGCTCTGACTCTGTTTCCTCGTGAACCTGAGGATCCACCAAGGTGAAGTCCTTGGTCACCAGCGACGCCAGCATCAGCAGCATGGTCGTCTCCTTCAGCAAAACCGAGTCTGTGGTGACCACAGGCAGCAAAAAGAGCCCGCCTGTTCCACCATGGTCTTGCATTCTGCTGTGTAGTTGTTCCTCTCCAGCGTAAGGAAGCACATCAAAGGTGCTGCCTCGCCGCAGGCTTTGTTCTTCTTGAAATTCGTAATCCACATGTTCGTCTGGGGCCTTGGCCACTTTCAGCTGTGTCTGGCCCATGTAGAACAGAACTAGCGATGTTGACGATGAGGATATCATCTGGATCTAGAGGTGCGGGTGTTCTGTCTGGCGGCTAAAATTGTGTTGGTGTTTCGGAGCGATACGTGGGAAAGAAACCAGTCTTGATTTGGGATCAAGGGGTGATGTAGATGGGGGATAGTCGGAAGGAAGCTTTTTGAATGACTGGCAGTTGTTTGCAGTAGTACACAGGGTGCACTTTGGCTGCGAATGCCGTGGTGGAGAAGAGCGTTCTCAAAGGGGAAAACAGCACCTCCGGGCGGCGAACAAATGTGTGTTTTTAAAAAAAGTGATCTTTTGACGGGCAGGATCGGGAAAAACTTGTGGTATTTATACTTCGAAGCTCCTGCGGAGATTTATATGTGTTTTTCGCTGCTCGGTAAGGTTCGGAGTAGATCTACCACCGCCAAAGAGGCTTACACGGAAGGATGTAATGATGTACGGCCAGCGGGATGAAAAGTTGCCTACGTAGTTTTCAAGGTAATGTGAAAAGGTTGGAATTTGGTGAAACCTGACTGGTTATGTTTTTTCGATGAGAGGTGAAAAATCGGCGAATTGGCTGCGAAACGGCGTTTTGGCGTCTGGGGAATGTATAGCAAAATACGGGGTAACAGGCTTAATAAAATATAGCCAGCTATAGTGTGTTTTTCATATTTTGTTAAAATCTGAAAATCTGCATTTTGTGGTTCTGGCCCCTGAGGAGCTGATCCCCTCCCAATAGGGGCCCCTCGTGTTTGGAGCCACTCATGTGGAGGCCACAAAACCACGAGACACGTAGATGCGTTTTGGGTTGAACGTTTGATGGAATTTTCTGGAAATTGGAGCTACTACTTGAAGTGAGCTACCAGGTCAATTTTCGAATGGTTTTTCATGGCCTCCTCTCAGAACTGGGCTTATCTATTTCATCGGCTCGGACTTGCATTTCCGTTCCGACCGCCCTACCCGAATTGGGTTTGACTTTTCTACAACAACTATTGTACCTCGAAGAACGAAGTAAAGCTTATAGAACGGTACTTAGGCTGATTGGCTAAGATATGAGACACACCGGGGTTCTTCGTGCGACTCCGAGTCAAGAAGCCTGTCAAGAGAGGTGGTTGATTTGTGGAGAGGCAGTAACGAGAAGGAAGATAGTCTATTAAAAGTATAATGTTAAATGGTGTTTTGAAATACACTCTTTGCTTTCTGCTGGTCCCCTTTAAGTTCCACCATGGGTGCAAAACTAGAGTGTAGAAAAGTGACTTAACTAGGCTAAACTGAAGAGTTCCAAGCGGCCCTACTTATTGAAATTTAGCTGGATTCATATGAATATGGACCCAAGTAGTACCCTTATTCACCAATTTGAGCACTTAGAGGTTGGCCTACACTGGTCTTGTTATGAGGTTCCAGGATTAGAATTATGAGTGTATAGGTTTGGGAGACTAGGAAAGCGGATAAGCTTGACAATCCCTCTTTGCTTCTATCGTCACTGATATTCGCTATCACTCAAGGACCCCAGTCATTTCATGTGTTGAAAAATTGGTCCAAGCTCGTGAGGCATGGAAATACGCTCAACCCTAGCGAAGTGCTTATTCGTCGTTCTTTCCTCTACTGTTCAACTTCCATTCTATAATATTGATTCTTTCGACTTTCCAATAGAGAAGATGTATGATGCCTCGTCATGCCCTTCAAATTGGCGTGATCTGGGTCCCCTTCCTCAGTGCCCTACCTTCCTCTTTTGGCTGCACATCAAGAGAAGCTACCCACTTGACTGACCCCACTTACATAATTCACCTACTCAACTTTCCCTCCCAGAACAAAAAGTCTAAATGAATGATCAAAAACTACAAAATATTCAATAAACATGGGCAATTGGCTGTAGAACAGTGAGAAGCACAGCCTGCTTCAAGCTTCAATTAGGCATCCGGAAAGGTATAAAGAGACGTCCATTTCACCACCATTTCTCTTCCCTACCCAACACTTCAATAACATGTCTGCCGCTAACATTTGCAACACAAGCTTCACAAAGATTTCCTTTTGTGAGCCTCCCACCCTCTACTCCAGAGTATGGGAGAACCTCACCAACAAGATTGACAAGCCTTCGCTTGTCCACAACGAAACTATTCAACAATGCTCCCGCAATCTTCATTTGCTTAAGGACTTGCATGTCTTAAAGACAAAGTCCGTTTTGCCTGGCCACTTCCATGGTTTCAGGCCCTCAGTCATTGCTAAGACCCCAATTAGCTACTTGACTGGAGAACTCTCCTACATTAGGAGACCAAACAAGGCCGCTGAGACCTTTTTGCCGGGCGATTTTGCCGAATTCTACGAAATTTGGACCCAGCCCATCAACACTGAAGTTTTTCTTCCCGGAGACTTCGCTGGATTTATCGATATCTGGGCTCAGGAAGAGAAGCATGTTCAGGCGAGCCTTATCACAAACACAAAGACGCCTATTTTTGAGGAATTCTCAGATATTTGTGAGGATTCCGATATTTCTATTCCCTACATGGCTGGTGACTTTGCTGGATTTTTCGACGGTTGCTTTGAAAAGCAGACCAAGACGTACTGGCCCGCCGACTTCTTCAACTACGAAAAGGTTAAGACCAAGCGCCACTCCTACTTGCCTGGCAGTTTTTACTTTTTTGGCCAAGTCTTCAAGAATGATGATGCCCCAGCGTTTCTCCCCGGCGACTTGGAAGATTTCTTTGATATTTGGACTACTGAGTCTTTCAGCATTGATGTTCCCCAAATCGTCAATGCTCTTGCACCTTCCGACTTCCCCTGCTTCTTCCACACCTGGGTCTCTTCCCCAAAGACCAGGCCAGTCTACTTCCCCTGTGACTTCTACTTTTGGAAGAACGCAACAGCAGAAGAGCAGCCAGAAATCTTTTTCCCCAAGGATTTCTACTTCTGGCAGAATGCCCTAGTTGAGCCTTCTCCTGCCTTTATGCCATGCGAATTTACTGGATTCCTCGGAGTCTGGTTATCTTCAGGCTACAAGGAAGCTCCAGCAAAAGAGGAAGTTCCAAAAAAGGCAGCTCCAAAGAAGGCTTCAAAGAAGGCTCGCAAGAAGGCTCCAAAGAAGTCGACAGCCAAAGTCCACACTATTCGCCGTTCGTACTGGCCACGCAGAAGTGTAGAATCCTTGACTTTCAAGTTGGTTCTCCCTGGTGACGAGTCGAGTGATGAGGATCTGAGTGTTTTTGATGTTCCTCGATTCTATGAGTCGGACCCCAGTGATGCCGAGCTTGAGGCGTACCTCGATAAGGTGGACTGAGCTGGCTGCGTTGCTTCAAACGCTATAAATAAATAAAAGTAAGAAAAAAATGAATAAAAGTAAAAAAAAAGGCGCTTTTGTAGGGTTTAGCTAGAGAGGAGGTAACAGCCCAATCGGTGAGAACTGTCTCAATTTGCAACCATTGTGCAATCGAAGTGGCCAGAAATGCAGGGTCCAATACCCAGCTCCCATATTCTGGTAATTCAATGTTACATAATTCAAAAGAGATTTTGACCCCTATCCAAGAATAATTAAGCATTTTCAAGCAATTAAGGGAAGGTTTGTTGCCCTTTGTCTTGCAGCTAGGAGACCTCATTGCTTAACCACCCTACCGCACTAGCGGATCCTGGCCTATGTAGCACCGTTACATCTTCACCAATAAGCCGTGATAGCCCCAAAACTTCGCCTCAAGCATAAAGACCAAAATCTCTTGCTCCTAATTGGCCTTTTCACTCTACCCTTACCCACATACCCTCTGGAACCTTAATTCTCATCTCCCGGGCTGTGCATCATCTGAGACACCAATACAGACCTCCCCGACCTCCCCTCAACTGGCCTCTCCAAAACCATCCCCCTTTTCAACCCAACTTAATCAACAACATCCCATCATTCTTAAAACCCTCACCCCATTCCCCTATTCCACACAGCCTGACTCTGACTCATTTGCACCCAGGCCTGCACGAGGTTCCGCTCAACCGCCTGAACCGGGCCGACCCCATATTTGAAAAATCAACCACTGATACCACTCCACCTTCTCACCATGGACCCTTACGGCTCAGACAGCGAGTCTGTTTCGGAATTCGAGAGACTCGAATCCACGTTACCTCAGCCCCTCCGTCGTTCTGCTTCCTCTCTTTTGGAAAAACTCACCAATGGCTCCCAGACCCACTTGCTGAACCTCCATCTTGATTCACCTACACCCAGAGTTCCCCACCACCAGGCTCCGCTGAACTCGCTCGGAGGCCAGCAAAGAGCTCACCACCAGCACTTGCTTCTGAAACTCTCCATGTCTGAAAATGGCAGGGAGAGTTCGCCTATTCCGCTTCCTCGTCCTGACTTCAATGAGGAGATCCACAAACCAGCCATGAACACGAAACAGTCCTCCACGGGTGTTTTGTGGGTTACCGAAAGAGCCAATGAATACGGCTTCCAGGGCAATGGTGACGACTCGTGGGCTAATTTGGGCCAGGGTGCTCCAGAACACGGTGATACCATTCCAGGCTCCTTCAAGAGACCCAAGCTGATAGAGGTGCCTGATATCAGCAGAGAGTATGCCCCTACTGCCGGTATCAAGGAGCTCCGTGAGTCGGTGGCCAACTTGTACAATTCGCTTTATCGTGAAGGTAAGGAGTCCAAGTACACATACAAGAACGTGTGTATTGTGCCTGGAGGAAGAGCCGGGTTGATCCGTATTGCCTCGATCATCAGCGATTGCTATCTTTCCTTCTTTCTTCCCGACTATACCGCCTACGCCGAGATGCTTTCGCTTTTCAAGAATTTCTCGCCCATTCCCGTTCCTTTGGACGAGGTGGACAACTACGAGATGCACTTGAACCACATTGATCTCGAGTTGAAGAGAGGTGTTTCTGCTTTCCTCACCTCCAACCCCAGAAATCCCACCGGTAAGTGTATGACGCCCGACCAGTTGAAGCGTCTCCACAAGATCTGCAGAGAAAAGTGTCTTTTGATCATGGACGAGTTCTACTCCCACTATTACTATGACGACGACTGCCTGGGTTCCTCGATATCCTCGGCTCAGTTCGTCAAGGACGTGAACAAGGACCCTGTGTTGATCTTGAACGGTCTCACCAAGGCCTTCCGGTTGCCCGGCTGGCGTATCTGCTGGATCTTGGGTCCTGAGGAGTACATCAACTCCTTGAGCTCAGCAGGTTCCTACCTTGACGGTGGTTCCAACGCTCCCTTCCAGTATGCTGCCATTGACTTCTTGAAACCTTTGGCGGTCAAGGCCGAGATGAAGGCGCTTCAATTGCACTTCAAGATGAAGAGAGACTATATCATTGGCCGCTTGAGCAAGATGGGTTTCCCCTTCACCCAAAAGAACATCCCCAACTCCACGTTCTACTTGTGGCTCAATCTCTCCCATTTACCCGGCAAGCTCAGTAACTGCCTTGGCTTCTTCCACGAGTGTCTCCACGAAAAAGTCATTGTGGTCCCAGGCTTCTTCTTCTTGATCAACCCGCAGAACTTGTCCCGTCTCGAGGATGTTATCTGGTATAACTACGTGAGAATCAGTTACGGGCCTGAATTGCCGCAATTGGTGAAAGGCATGGACGGCATCGAACGCATTCTTCGCAGGTTCAATGCCTTGCCTGCCGATTATAAGTCGTAGAGCAGATTTATAGAAATGATGCGAAATCTCACTCCCGCATTTTGTAGGAACTACTCACTTTATCCTCTCACAGAAGAGCAATTGCTAATAAATGGACACAGTGGAAACAACCACGACCCTTGCCTTTGAGGCGCTTCCGCCTGCAAAGGACTCGGTGTCTTCCATCACTTTTCTTACCGCCTCCTTGTGGTACTGGCTGTGGGTGTTCTTCAAGATCATGAACTATGTAGTGGTGATTATCCCCACGATCTTCTTGAACATGCTCCAGATGAACTTCCAGATTACCTTGTCGCTTCTGTCGATCTTGACCTGCTTGGTCATCACGGTGTCACTTTGCTACTTTATTGTAAGGCACAAGTACCTCACGCGTTACTCCAAGGATACGCTTCCACCCAAGCAGGATAACTTAGGCCACGCCAGCCGTAGCATTGATTATGTCACGGGCTCCCGGAAACGCAGGGGCAACGACAGATCCAAAACTTACTTGGACGAGTTCTTGAGCGCCATCAAGGTGTTTGGTTATCTTGAGAGACCCGTGTTCCACGAATTGACCAAGAACATGACCACCCAGCGGCTTGAGGCTGATGAAATCTTGTACTTGGACGAGAAACTCGGCTTCTCCATTGTGGTGGAGGGAACCGTCCAGGTCTACACCAAATTGCATGAAAAACACGGCACTCACTTTGAGTTTGACGAAGACACGGACAAGGCCGAAAAGGACGATATCTTGATCATCAAGGGCCAGCACTACCAATTGCTTAACGAGGTCAAGAGTGGCGCTGCCCTCTCCTCGTTGCTTAGCACGTTGGACCTCTTCCACACCAGGAACACCGCCATGTCCTCGCCTGCCCTTCCTCCTTCATCGAATAGAACCAACCCTTTGGCCCGACCAAAGCCTGTTCTTCACAGTCGTCTCAACTCTAGACAACTGAGCACCTCTACACCCATTGAACCTCTTTCGTTGAGCCCTGTCCACGGTTCCAGTCCTGCTCCGCAAGGAAAGGCCGACGAGCAACGCAATTACTTCAATTCTCCTCGCATCAACACAACTGGCAGTTTGCACGGCCAACCTGAATCGGCGGCAGGCACGCCAATGGAGCATGGAAGCTTTCCAATCTACGACCACAGCTTCTCCGATTTACCCGAGGTGGTTGCTAGACCCAAGCCATCGGCTGCAAAGAGTGAATTTCCTTCCTCTGCCACTATCGCCATCATTCCTGGTCTGGCCTTCCAAAGAGTCCAGACAAGGTACCCCAAGGCAACTTCCCACATTGTCACCATGGTGCTTACTCGGTTGTACAAGGTCACAATGAACACTGTGCATACTTACCTTGGCTTGATCCGTGAAGTGTTTGACTCAGAGATTGCCTTGAACTCCATTCATGAGGAGTGCAAGTTACCTAGCTACTTGTACGACGGTGTCATTGAGAGTTATCATCAACAAAGAGCCGAGGAAGCCGAAAGTGGAAACATGCCTATTTTTTCGAAGTCGAAGAGACGTCAACGAAAGCTTCATCGCGAGAACTCGTCAAGATATGTTGTTCTTGCCAGTCGGTCGAAGCCATCGCACCCTGGTGACTTGCTTTCGTCCGTGCCTCTTTCTCGTACGTCTGACTACTCCAAACTGCACGCGTCATCATTGTCCGATGAAGTTAACAACTTGACTAGCTGGGATAGTCAAAAGCAGTTGTCGAAGGAGCCTACCATGAGCAATGTCTCACCTGTCTTGAAGAAGTCCAAACTCAAACGCAGAGAAAATCTTCGTACCAGGTCCTTCTCTGACGAGAGAGAAGAAACAGAAGAAACGTCTTTGCGTATCGCTATTGTTGAAAACTTGTTTAAGCTCTTGGGTATTGACGAAAATTCGTCCCAGCTTAACATGCACGGGATCAGCAGTGGTCAGATTTCGGCCAATTCTTCTTCATTTGGGCTTTCCTCTCTCATGAGTGATCTGTCGTTACCTCTCAATATCGAGCGTAACGTCTTAGATGCTGAAAGGGGGAGAGAACCAGCATTCAATTCATCCTACTTCGGCTACAAAGCCGCTTTTCCACAAACATCCCAAAAGTTTTACAACACCATTCATCACACCAAGCCTGAAAATGTCGAAAGTCAGAGTGCTTCGCCAAATTCTAGAAGGCCATCGCAATCAAGTCTGGAGGTGAACTTTGCCACCGTTAAGAACGCCTTCAGCAAGCATATTGAGGTGAAGTACTACAAACCGGGCGAGGTGATTGTTGAGCAAAATGCCTTGAGTCCCGGTCTCTTTTACGTTATCCACGGAGGGTTGGACATTGTGCATGAGTCTCACAAGGACAATAAGGAAGATATTGTTAGTAAACGACTTTACACCGTGAGGCCAGGTGGTTTGGCTGGATATCTCAGTTCTATTGTTGGTCTCCGCTCTTTGGTCTCGATCAAGAGTTCAAAAGATGATGGCACCATCGTGGCTCACATCTCCAAGAATGATTTTACGCGTCTTATGGACAAGTTTTATTTCCTTCAATTGCCTGTGGCGGCTAAACTCAAGAGCTTGCTTCCAAGCCTCATTGTCACGATTGATTTTGCTCTCGAATGGTGTCACATCCCTGCTGGTGGAGTATTATGTTCGCAAGGTGACTTGGCCAACGGCTTTCACGTTGTGTTGAGTGGTCGCTTTAGAGTCGTCAGGAACAAAAAAATGAAGATCGAGAATGAGGAGGATGAAAGTGACTTAGGTCATCTCATTGATGATTCTAACATACCAAAGCATCAACAGGATAAGGAAGATTTTGAAATCTTAGGCGAATATGGTCATGGTGCCTCGATTGGTGAAGTTGAAGTGCTCACTGCCTCGAGACGTACCAACTCGCTTATTGCTGTGAGAGACTCTGAGACAGCCAGAATTCCGAGAACATTGTTTGAGATGTTGTCCTTACAGAATCCATCCATCATGGTGAAGGTATCGAGAATTGTCGCAAACAGAAGTCTCGAAGCTAGCAAGAGAGATAGAACTAATACTCTTATCGCTACCACCTCCAAAAGCTCAGTTGTTGAAATCAACAATGACTATAAAACAATTACCATTTTGCCTGCCACTAATGGTTTGCCTGTTCGTGAATTTGCTGATAAATTGGTTCATGCCCTCAAAGCGCTTGATCGTCATGTCATTGCGTTGGATAGAACCTCGACATTATCGCACTTGGGTAGACACGCTTTCGATGAAAGGCTTGCTCAATTGAGACTCTCTGGCTATTTTGCATACCTAGAGGAGGAATACCAAACGGTAGTGTACATTTGTGACTCGCCATTGAAATCTTCTTGGACATCTACTTGTATCTCGCAAGGTGATTGCATCTTGTTATTGGCAGATGCTGAGGACTACGATTGTGCTGCAAATGTCGGTGACTACGAGAGATTGCTCTTGAAGCTTAAAACGACTGCGAGAACCGAGTTATGTCTTTTGCATCCCGAACCTTCTGTCTTCCCAGGATCGACAAGCATATGGCTTAAGAACAGAATCTGGGTCCAAGGCCATCATCACATTCACATGGAGGTTGTGAAGCAACCTACTGAGAAACCCATCAAAAAGAAGCCAAATGTGCTTACTGATCTTGCCATTAAGCTTGGTACCAAGGCTAATCCAAACATCAAAATGAAGTTCCTGAACGTCAAATCAAGAGCCATGAACTCTCTCATCAAGCTCAACGCTCGGGTAAACAAGTCTGAAAATGTGCCTGTGTTGTACAAGAATGATTTCATGAGGTTGGCAAGAATCTTATCGAACGAGGCTGTTGGTCTTGTTCTCGGGGGTGGTGGATCCAGAGGAATCTCGCACGTTGGTGTGGTCACTGCCCTTGAGAAGCACGGTATCCCGGTTGATTTGATTGGCGGTACATCCATTGGATCCTTCGTCGGCGGATTATATGCCAAGGAGAACAATATTGTGTCGATCTATGGTATGACCAAGAAGTTCTCGAGAAGAATCGGTGCAGTCTGGAGAATGCTTTTTGATTTGACATACCCTGTGACGTCCTATATTACAGGACATGAGTTCAACAGAGGTATCTGGAAAGTTTTCGGAGTGCACGAGATTGAAGATTTCTGGATTCGTTATTTCTGTAACTCGACCAATATCACCAACTCGACTATGGAGATTCATGAAAGAGGCTACGCTTGGAGATTTATCAGAGCTTCTATGTCGTTGGCAGGTCTTCTTCCACCAATCACCTACAATGGACTGATGCTTCTCGACGGTGGCTACTTGGATAACCTTCCTGTAATGGAGATGAAGGTCAGAGGTGCCAAGCACATTGTGGCAGTAGATGTGGGTTCAGTGGATGACAGAACTCCTATGAACTACGGAGACACCTTGTCTGGGTTCTGGGTTCTTTTGAACCGTTGGAATCCATTCTCCAAGCACCCCAACGTGCCCAACATGATGGACATTCAGTTGCGGTTGGCATACGTTGCCAGTGTCAACGCTCTTGAGGCTGCCAAGAAGATGCCTGGAGTGATGTATCTCCGCCCACCTATTGACGACTATGCTACCTTGGATTTCATGAAGTTTGACGAGATCTACAATGTCGGTTTGGCGTACGCTGACGAAACCATCGGCAAATGGGCCAACGAGGGCAAGTTGCCAAAGTTCGCTGGTGTCACCAATCTCAAGCTGAAGGAAGGAAGCCACCCCAAGAGCAGGTTTAGAAGAAACTCCATCTGATCAGTACATAGTAAAATGCATGCATAACTATATGTGCGATGCGCATCGCTTGATATCAACCATGATACTACTAAGAAATGCACGCATATCTCGAGCACTAGGGCGAAGGTTCCTCAATATTTCCCATGAAGCAAAAGATGCTAGTCTATATCAAGACAATTCTCGAAAGATGGCCCTCGTTCCTAGGGTCGAGAAGAACATTTCAACCCTCCTACTGAAGCTCCAACCACAAGTCAAGAGACTCGAATTCACACCAGAACAAAGAGCTATTTGGGATGTTGTTAGGGCTGAAAATAATATAATGCTTCGAGGACGAGCCCAATCGGGCAAATCCTTGGCCATTGCCGTTTTAGCATTAAATAGAGCCCTCACTCATGCTCCAGTCAAACCAAAGAGATTCTACGATTCGTTGATCGTTGTGCCCACAGATGACCTCCTACGAAAGTACAAGTTTTACCTTGAAAGCGCCATTGCTGATCTTCCGGAATTGTGCTGTCCTTCCAGAGAAACTCAGGAATCAGAGATCGGGTATGAGACGTTTGGTGCTGAGTTCGTGGACACCGATGGTCAATCTACCTTCCTTTCTACGGGCGAATCTAAGGTACCTCAGCTTGTTGTGCTGACTCCTTCAGGCCTACGCAATCTTCTTTCCAAAAGAAAGAACTTTTTTTCATCCATCAGACTCATTGCCTTGGACGATGTGGACTTCATGTTGAGCAGCACTGGTTGTGGCAAAAGCAAGAATTTTGTCCAGCAAGGCGATAACGGGAAGCTACAATCGAAAGTGCTAGACTCTGTCAAGCAGATTCTCAAGGTACACCGTGATACCTTTACGAATAAGGTGAAACAGCGGCTCCATGATGTGGAGCTTCGATATGACTCGAATCTGAGTTTTGCTGCTTCAAAGTACGTCATCGATAGACCCATAGAAAGCGAAGAAGCATTTCCAGAAAACTTCAACGAGAAGCTAGTCTCGAAGCTCCTTGGTGTGAAAAACAAGTTGACATATCGCCCTGTGCAATTCTGCATCACGGGAGAGCTGAACTTCCCTATTACTAGCTCAATTGATGGAACCGAGAAAACAGCATCTCAACTTCGTCATCTCATCGATATTCATCTCAAGGAAGATACCTTTTTTCTGAAAGAGAGAAGACTCGTCGATATGGACGAACTCAATCTAGACAACCACAGGAACTGGACCGAACTGTTCACTGCATTGCCTCCCAACGTTTACTTTGCATCTGCCAAGAGCAAGTCGGGCTACAAGAAAGTCAAGGTCAAGCAGCTAGAGCTGAATTATTTGCAAGGCTTGTCGAGGCTATCCTTCCACATCAAGGAACTCCAAACGTATTGCCTGAACAACCATCAGAAGAAGTATCTCAGGAACCGAGTTATGGATAGGGACGCTAGTGGTTTTGAAAGTATGCTTAGGAAAGCTCTCCTGAAATTCTACACCGTCAGCAAAAGCACTCAGCCTTTCTTGATTGTCGTGCCACCTCAAGTCGACCTCAAGACCATACCTGAGGATTGTGCACCAAAGTTTCCTACAAAAGTGTATGAACCTTCTAACTCTACGGAAAGTCTTGAACATTTCTTTTCAGAGAACGATTCCCATCTTTGCATACACCCACATCACCTCATTGGTCAAAGCTTCTCAGGGGTGCAAAACATCATGGTTGTTGGTCTTGATTCACTTCTTTCTGCCACTGCATTCGAGAAGGAAGTGCAGCCTGACCATCTTTTGGGACTTCTCAATCCAAACATGGACTTGCTTTGCTTTTACCTCAAAAAGCTTATGGCTTCACGGTCAGCACTGATGGATGCCAACCTTCTTTTCATCAAAGAAGACATTGCTCGAAAATCTGATACGGATCGCCAACATAAATTGGAGCTTGACTTGGAGAAACTAGAGCAGATACTATTAACAAGCGATATTGCACAATACGCCAACATCAAGCATTTCTAACCGGTTATCCATTAACAATCTGTATATATCACTGAATTAAATCACTTCTAGGTGCGTTTTCTATGCTCGTTCGCCGTCGTAAGACTCTTGTAAAAATCATCCACAAGCATACTAGACCTGATCCTGTCCCTCCGGAAATTCACCACCTGAAGAGAGTCTCGAGAAACCGCTCTTGAAAGAGCCACATAGGCTTGTCCGTATTCGAAAATCCTATTGAGATTGACTCTGACGTGCGAGAGCGTAAGGCCTTGCGATTTGTGTATGGACAAAGCCCATGCCAACATCAATGGAAGCTGTGTGCGTGCAACCAAAACCTCGCCCTTCTCGTTCAAATGATCCCATCTTTCAGGCTCAATAAGTACATCCTTTGTAGTGACGTTGTCCGCGCAGGTAAACCTCACCAAGGGGTATTTGGTTTTCTTCGACAGCTCTTCGAGACGTCTCATGAGAGCAAGCTTTCGGCGTCTGTTCTCTTCAAACGGACTTAAGGGCGATGATGCCAATCCAGATTCATCCTTCGATTCATCCCTCGATTCATCTGCCGCAGCACTTGAATCCTCTTGCTTAACTGATGAGTCATTTTCATCTTGGAAGAAGTCGAACACATTGTCGAGTATTGTCTCTTTCTTTACCTCCAATTTTTGCTCATGTACTTTACTCTCTTCCTTCACCTCTCCTTGTTCGAGCTTCACATCAGAGTCGTCACTTCGAGCAGAAGCCTTCTGAGGCGTGGGTGGAAAAGCAACATTCTTCTTCAAAAGTTTTTTCTTGAACTCTTCATGAGTCATGGTATTGTTTTCCTTCATTACTTCGTAACCCATGTAAACATCACGGTCAAGGAAATCCACGACTTTACCAATCGAGCCATTGATTAGATCTTCGTCAAAGTTCTTAATGCACATAACCTGAGCTCCCACTTTCAAATGCAACCTTGGAGGAGCCAAAAAGTTGGAGAGCATCGCAGACTTGATCTTTGGTGGGAGCTCGCCAGTGTCGATTGCCTCATGGAGATAGGCATCTCCTGGTAGACGCGAAAGCTGAAGGTTGTTTGCATGATCAACTTCACTTCTAGTTGCGTACAACTCGGCAGGAACTATTCCAGCTGGACAAGTGAGGGGTCTTGAGAGGCGCATAAATTCCATTTCAGATTCTGGTGTAACGAGTCCACTTCTCATGTCATTAAGCATTTCGATAAACTTCTGGTCACCTTTCTGACGAAACACCTCTTCTAGAACAATACTTGAAGAAATGGAAGATTTCCATGCCTCAGATTCAAATGCAAAATGAGCTTCGTCCTTAAGCTCAGAGCCATCTTCATTGAATTGAATTTTGCTGACAGGAGGCAACTGAAAGAAGTCACCACAAAGAACAAGTTGGATGCCTCCAAACGGTAGATGATGCTTTTTGCGAATCTCTTTGGCGACATGATTTAGCTTATCCAATAGACGACCGTCGATCATTGAAACTTCATCGATGATGAGAACTTTGGTATCCTTCCATCGGTGAGTTGCTTTCCTATTCCGCCTCACGGTTTTCACAAGTTGCTGCACAGTGCCATTTCCCAAACCAATGCCACTGAAACTGTGCAATGTTGTGCCGCCAATGTGATGTGCAGCCAATCCCGTTGAGGCAGTAACAGCAATTTCCCCAAGTCTATACTTGTCCTTTAATGCTTTGATTGTCTTTTTAAGAAGGACTGACTTACCTGTACCGGCCGAACCGGTAAAGAAAAGGGACTCGCCTCGAAGAACAAGGTCCATGACGTATTGTTGTTCACGAGACAAAACAAATGGGGTGACACTCTTGGCTCTGCCCGCAAACTTATCCTGAGTACCCAAGAGCTCCTGCTCCCAAGGCGCTAGTGGTTTTTGGGTGGCTAGTTGAATCGTGGGATTCGAGAATCCCTTTATTGATCTTCTGGGTGGCCCAGTTTGAAAGAGCTCAACCCGGGGTTCGTTTCTGCTTTCAAGAGTCTCGGGAGCTGGAAGTTCAGCATTTGTGCTGTAGCAACGCGTTTGCAGATCTGGTTTGAGCCGTTTGCGTTGAGGAGACCCTAGGAGCGAGGAATGATGGTCAGGCCTACTACCAGAATTTAGCTGAGAGCTCTTTACCGGCAGAACTTGTGGCAGGGAGTTGGCGGTGACAAAAAGCGGAGATGAAGGAAATTCTTTCTTGATCTTGGGCTTCTCATCTTGAACTGATTCTAGAGGAGCATCAGAAGGCTCACATATGCCAACGAGATCTTGCGAACCAAAAGGATCATCTGATAAATTGTCCGAGTCGTTGTAAGTATGCTGGGATTCCGAAAAAGACGAAAGATTAACCTCTAGTAGCAGGTTGAGGTTTTCTGTGGTTGGAACTAAACCATGCCATCTAGACGCGCTGTTTAAGGAAGCCTGAGGGCCGTTCATGAGGGCTCTGCGTGGTGTTGTCGTATATGCTATAGTAGGGCGTCGTAAAAGTCTAAACGTTGAAATCATATAATGCCGTTCGTGCTAAGCATAGGAGGATGTGATGGTAAAGATAGCGATAAACAGTGCTGAATTAGGCAAAACAGTCAGGGGAACCCAAAAAGGAAGGTTTCGAATGTTCAAGAATAAAAGCGTCTCTTATACTTTATTCTCTGACGTTATTGCGGATTCGACTGTGCTGTTTGCAGGCGTGGTTCAGTTCTTCTTGGTGATGGTGTTTCTATTTGATCTCTTACTCCTAGTGCGCACAGTACATATTATCAACACCAGCTACACTTTTGGATATGTCAGGATCTTCGCTTGAGCGGCTAGACGCACAGCTTTTCTTGGCTCTCTGCAGTATCCTTGCAACAAAACCAGAGGCAATCGAGCTGCTTCTTGCAAAAATCATACCCTTGAGCAAACTAGGGCAACTACGCTTCAATCAGCCGTCGAATCTATTGAGAAGCTTCATATTCGGGGTCAGCTCGATTTCAGTGAATTTGGAAGGAATTGCTCAATATGCTCAGCAAATAACAACTCTAGAGTCGGAGAGTCAATCTCTTAACACAGCAGAGCTTTCAGATGATGTGGAAGATTTGTTGCTCTGGACTACCCAGGAGTATTCTGTTCAATTGCCAGATGAGGAGGATGCTGTCAGAACAGCTGCTGCCTTAGAAGCTGACTATGCTCAGCGCAGTAAGCTGATTGGATACACCAGCTGTGAAAACTATGCAAGTTTCGTTATGGCCAAGATCATTCAGCTTTCCAAGTATACTGCAGACTTGGAGCAGTACGACTTTCTTGCCAGGACTGTCCAAGGAAACGAAAGCTTTTTGGCCTGGTACCACGGCATCTTTGCGCCATACAACAACTTCAAACGCTCCTACGGTGTGGTTTTGGGTGACACTGCTGCATTTGAATACCTTCTGCGTCAGTCATACTCAGACAAACTAGACTTCTTCATCAAGCCATACACAGCCGCTGTGGAGAAGAACCACGTTGCATTTAACCCACCAAAGATACTCTCAGAGGTGCTTTTGCCTGTTGCTTTGTACTATGGTGGTGATCTTTCACCACTTCTTGAATGGGTTTACACAGAGAGGAAGCATCCATCATGGTTGTCAAGACTTCTGACTTTTCAATCAACGACAGAAAGCATTTTGAAGTTCACAGACTACAAAGGACAAGGTTTACTGGATGAGAGTACCGCAGGGTTCGTCAGCAATTACATTGCTTTGGTATACTACTTTGCGCTCTATGGTGAATCGACCGTGTCATCTGTTGATGTTTCTAGAGCCTATGATATGATTGACAATTCTGTGACTGTCTTGATAGAGTTGCTCGATGTCACCAGCTCTGGGGGCTCTTTACTTTCGGAGGATGTTGATCTTGACAACTTACCAGAGTATGCATCATTTACTGACTTTGTCTCAAGCCATGCCAATCCATTGAAATCACTCTTCAGGCTGGACACGAAAAGATGCCTCGCATTCTTGAAGAACGCAATCGCAACTTGTTGCCAGGTTTTCCCTGTCAATGGCCTCACAGTCTCCAAATACTTGAAGCTCAGTCAAACTGGCTCTATAGATCAAGAGTCGGTGAAAAAGGAGGTTCTCCGTGTGCTTGCTCACTTGGAGTCTTCCAATTATGAAAAGCTCCTTCACTCAGTCAAACTCATCTCGTCCTCGTTTATCAAGGGCGACAAACTGCTCGAAGGCGAGCTTGATCACATCATTTTTGAAAGACTCCTAGGTGTTGGGCTCTTCGCAAACGCTACTGAGTTCTATCAAAATACGCCGTCTTTATCGGTAAACCAGGCGTTTGACGTACTTCTAAAAAAGTTCAAGTATGAGTTTGACGAAGCCACAAACTTGGATGAAAGATCGGGTCATCTCAAACAAGCCCACGAGTGCGTAAATCTTCTAAGCACCCTTGGCTCAAGCGAGAACCTCGACGAAGCATCAAGAGCCCAGATTGTCAAGCTCAAACATTTGCTTAAAGCCATCAGCAGCTTGAAGAACTTTAAGCTTTCACTCGATGGTAGAGGCTCGGCCAAACCTCTGGAGGTTTTAACCAAAATTACAAGAACAGAAGATGACGAGCAGTTCACGCCGTTCTCGATTGTCTCGCATGTTCTAGAGCAAAACCCCAAGTCTTATCATGCTTTCGAGAAGCTCTACCGCATTGTCAATGATCTTGCCATCTATCTTGGCATAGACGTCTCGCATGTTCCGTTTGCAAGGATTCAATCCGCTTGCATTGAGTCTGCTTTGATTGACAACAACTTCACTTTTGCCTACAAGCATTCGAAAATGCTTTTCGATCAACATGCTGCTGACAACAATTTCAGCATCAACGAGTATTGGCTCACGTTTTACCAAACTGCAAAATACATAGCGCCAGAATGGTTCAACGATGACGATATTTTGGTGGAGAAGAAGAAACTCGATGTCTACCTCAAACAAAGAGAGCTTCTTTTCCTCACACTCAAGCTCACCAAGCCTTCCAGCTCAACCGCAGACAACAGTCGCCTCATTCTCACTCAGCTCAAACAGAAAGAGAGAGAAATTGATTCCGTTTTTGATCATCTCGGCCTGTACAGCGAGCTGAACACGCAAATGCAAACAGAGCCTAGCGTCTTGCAGATACCTGAGAACGCTGGTAGGTTGTTGAACGAGGCGTCTAAAACCGCTTCTAAGACGACGTCCCACGCTAGCGACAAACTCTCAAACTTGTTTGTCTCCGGTCTAGGTTGGGCAATTGGTGCCAACAGGCGCGATTTAAATACATAAATGCATTTTTGACGATCTCGTATTTTGCACCCAAGTAGTATGTGCGACCCATATCTTCGCACATCTCATATAATACAACATCATGTCGTTGATAACCAACCAACAGCAGAGTGTCATTGACGCTGCTATAGATTCATACATATCCACTCACGACAATGTCGCATACCAATACTTGAAGTTTCGCCAGAGCGTGCTTGAGGTTGTGAAGCAGATACAAAAAGAGAAAGAAGATGGAGAAGTCTCAGAGGAATCACTTAAACGACTCCAGGAGCTCAACTTTGAAAACGAAAAATACAAAGTATCATATCCCGCCTACGTGGAGCGTCTATCAGGAAGGATTGACTTTGCTGGCAGCAACACGCCACAGTATCTCAGTGAACTAGAGAAGAACTATGTTGAGCTTTCCAAGGAAAACGAAGAGCTCAAAGCCAATCTCGCAACATTGAGTGAAGAATACGCTCCTATCGCTGAGAGAATGGCGAAGATGGTTGGTAAGTTCGAAATGGCATTTACTAATAGGGGTAGAGGCGTCAGTTCGATAGGTTTCCGGGATAGAGCACCCAACGCCAACGGTACCTTCATTGACTACCGAAGCACAGTTTTCGACAGAAGTGAGCTTCAAGAGTCGCTCAAGGCTCTTGACGACGAGCTCAAGAACCTCAAAACCGTGGACGAGATTGACGAAGGTGAAGGCGAGAACCCCAAAACAGAAACAAAACAGCATTCTATCGACACACTCAAGCGCTTGAATGAGCTACTAGACTGGCTGAAAGCGGCACGCCGCTTGGGCTCGCTGCAAGTCTCGTTCGACTTGTCACGTTCGATGGTTACCCCCAAAGACTCCAAGTCAATGACAGTAGACGACTACGAACAGACCATTCAGGCGCTAGCGAGAGAAATCAAGGATCTCGTGGGTCGTGGCGCCATAGCCAAGGAGAGATGGTTGGTGAACGCCAAGAAACTACAAGCCGTCGAGACATTGCTCAACAGCTTCGACGAGTCCATGGATGTGGATTAGGAGGCTACAGGTGAAAGCCTATGCGATCCCTTATATTATAATGTACAAAGCGGCACAAGGCTACTGGTCGATGGAGCTGATCAAGATAACCGAGTCACCTCTGACAAACACCATTTCTGTCTTTTTCACAATCGTGTCCAGCTCTTTCTCGCCGTATATGGTTTCTTCAGCATCGCTCAAGACGATGTTACAGTGCGAGTCGTACGCTTGCAAACGGCCCTTCATCTCACGTGCTCCTCTCAATTTGACAAGCACGTATTCATCTAGCTGGTATCTGATGAGGTCGAGCGGCTCCTCCTGCTGTTGTTCTGTTTGTATGGTGGACATTGATGAAGAAGCTTGTAGCCTTTGCTGGAAATCTCAACCCACAGTAGGTACAGGACAGTCTGTGGAGGAACCAACATCAACAGAAAAAGGTCGCCGTCGACGGGTACATATAGAAAAATGGAGAGATAGAGGAGGTAATTTTTCGAATCTGAATCATGTTTGGTCGATACTTGGTCAATGTAAAGTGAAGGTATCATGGAATACTGAGTTGTTGACTCCAGAGCGCATCTGAGTATGGACATTAAAACATTGCATCCTCACCAAAGAAAAAGCTCAAATTACAGAATTGAAAAATCTAAGATCTGATGACCCCCTTCAAAACCTCCATCTTTCCAAAACAACCCCCTCTGGCCCATTTGTTGATGCCTTTCCACCTCCCGCACGTGACCTCACCAACAATGCTCGCTAACAAAAATTTTTGCAACTAACCTCTAAACCACCCAGTCCATGTTGATCCCATCTAGAGGCCTCCACCTGGCCTGCAGGGCTCTTGCAAGAAGCAAGCCCTTGACATTCGGACCTGTGGCTGACATCAAGCTCAGGGAACCCATCGTGCCCAAACACACCAACTTCGATGTTTCCCCAGACCACCCATTGTGGGCTTTCTTCCACGAAGGCAACCAGGCCAAGGCTGCTTTGCGTGAAAAGACCCCTGACGATGTCCGTGCATGGTCGATGGCTGAATTGCGTAGGAAGTCCTTTGACGATTTGCACAAAATCTGGTACTTGACCTTGAAAGAAAGAAACCGCATTGCCAGAGAGCTCCAGGTCTCCCACATGGCTGCTGTGCCTGTGGAGCCCTCTGTGCGTTCCCACGATCTCATGCTTAAGATGAACCAAAAGAGAATCAAGCAGACCCTTCTTGAAAGACAAACAGCTACCGAGAAGGCCCAGACTTTGACCCAGGAGATCTCTGAGTACTTGGCTGACTTTGAGGAGCAGTATATCAACGCCGGTGAGGCCGATATCTCCTCCTTCAACGACAAGCTTGTCCGTTTGCAATACGCCATTTTCGGCATCGAACCCACCCTTGAAGACTACGACTTGGACAGGGACATCAACGTCAAGTTTGTTGAGGGTCTCAGCTACGTTGCCAACTTGAAGGCTAGAAGATACGTGACGCAAACACACCCAGACGCTCTAGATTTGCCCCTCAATGGTGTCATGGAGGAATTGCCATTCTTGTTGCGTGACACCGAGACCGCTGTTGAGGAGGTCAAGACGCTAAGAGAGTCTGGCCAGAGCGTCAAGCTTGACAAGATCGACGTTTTCCCATTCTTGAGAAACGCCTTGTCGCAGGCTATAGAGGCAGAGGTGCCTGCCCCAGAGGAATCCTAATTCACGAGCATATGTACATAGTTGAAACAAAACGGTTACCGGTGACTTTAGCGTATATTTACCACATCTGGAACTGCTCAAAGAGCTCGATCTTGAGGGTCGGATCCACGGCTAGCGTGTCGACAACCTGCTTTCTTATATCATCCACCATAGCAGGATGGCCACAGGTAATGAAGCCTGTGCTGTGATTGCCTGACTGGATGACTTCGTCTGAGACTATTCCACCAATGTTGGGTCTTCCTTCGACAAACTCAATAAATGGAAGACTCTGCTTGAGATCGTTGATCAGCGTAATGGATCCGTTCACCTTGGTGGAACCACTGCTTTGATCGGACTTTTCACTAAGCAGGTTTCTTCTGATATGATGACGAAGTTCATCCTCCTTCAGGCCTCGAGTAACGTAGATGATGATATCGATGTTGAGCAACTCCAACTGCTTGAGCTCACTGTAAAACCAGCAAATAGATATGTAATCTCTGATGACCCAAATCAACCTCACGGGCTTGCGTGGGTAATTTATAGCCAAGTCCTTCGCTCCAGCGTACATTCCTGGAATGCCGTTACCGGAAGCAATAAATACTGCCCTTTCAACATCTTCAACGGGCATTTTCTCAAAGTATGGGCCCTCCACCATGACCTTGATATTGATGGAGTGACTGGGTGCTCTCAATAACTGCTGATAAAGGCCGTGTGTGACACCACCTTTGATTTTAGCATACATTCCCACGGTTCCGTCCTCCACTGGTTCATCCACCAAAGTGAATGGATGAGACTGCCAGAACGACATGGGCGTCAAGAAGTGAACAAAGGCGTGGCTGCCTGGATGTGGACGCCACCAGTGTGGTCTCCTGCAAATGACTCTGATGGTTTCGTCGGCCTCGAGTTCTAGGGTGGCTTCTTGGACTCCAAAGATGGCCAATCGGAGACCTCTGATGACGAAATTGACGGCCCACACAGCAATACATGCAATGAAAAAGCCTTCGAGTTGTCTAATCTTGACATGAATCCAGCCACCGGCAATCATGAGAATTGCAAAAATGTAGTGGGTAAGTAGGAAAAGCTCATACCTGGTTCTGCGGAGCCAGTACATGGAGAAGAACACCAAGCAGCCCATGCAAACGGTGGAAATAATGCCCCACACAAGGTAAGTGTCTGAAAGAGACAGCGGGTAGGCCTGGTAGTATTTGAGTGTCATGGTCATCGTGCCCACATGCACCATCAACACAAGGAATGCTACTCTAGCTACCCAGCGGTGGAACACCACAAAACGGGTATATTGCCAGCCGGTGACAAACTGCAAAAAGTTGTTTCTTCCAGCGAACAAAATAAGCACTGGAAGGGCAAATGTGACAAGAGCACCGCTTCTGTTTCCCACCTGGATCACCAAAGGTTTGTCTGATGCATTGTTGATTTCCACACCACAGAAAATGGCCGAAAGAATGAAGTAAATGGCGAGAAGCACAGATTCGAATCTGAGCGGTATAAGCCATTCAAGCGGTCCAAATTTTTTCGTACTGAAATGAGCTTTGCTGAAGGTAGCAGGAAGCACGATAAAGCGTCTGACATAGTTGAAGGGTGCAAAGCCGAGAAGCTTATCAGAAAGCCACGGAACAAGACGCTTTGTCCAGTGGAAAAAGCCGGCGATGAAGCACACAGCAAACCAGTATGCCGTGAGCACAATGCCAAAAATGAGTGTGAAGTTGTTTGTTCTGTCGTAGTTGTATGAGTCGTTTGCCTGGTAAAGCACCGAATCAGGATCAAACGACAACGGATTCGTTTGTGCTTTTTGGGCTCCCTCTGACGATGTACCGTTCACTAGGTACTGGGATGCATTCTGGTAGGCCTTGTCGAAGTCGTCTCTGGATATCTGGCCCAGACAGTAGGAGACAAAGTGCTCCACATACTTCTCATCATCGAAGGAGTCCACCAAACAGGCAGCCATGGAACCCAAAAAGGGTTGATGCAGAGCATCACAATAACGATCAACGTTCAAGTACTGGCCACTCAGGCCTGGAATAGCCACAGCTTGGTGAAGTAACCCGCAGGCCTTATAGCCAGAATCGGCTTTCTCGTAGAACTGCAATGCAGCAACAAGGTTTATGCAAAGAAGGATCGCTGGAGTTTTCATGATGGCATTCGAGAAAACATATCGGTGGAAATGCCAGCTATTTATCTATTCTGTGCCCTGCCCTATTTCCAGAGTAGCACCGAAGTATGGGTGCAAAAAACCCGACCTTGGCATGCACTATCCAGCTTCGCCAGCCAAGTAGATTCAGGAACTCAGCCGCGTAGCAGCCCCAGACTGCAACTTGTTCCGAGCCTGCGTTTCTAAACCATTTGTCAGCTTAGTCAATAGGCGCAGACAGCAAAGCGGCTGTCCGTTTTTGGAGAGGCTTACAAGCCACCTGTAGCAGAAGGACATTGTAAATCGGATCGTCGATGGTAGGGGGGGAAGTGCTTCTAGAAGGTGAGGCGGCCTACGGAAAATTCAAACTTTTCTGAAACCTAAAAATTGCCTGTTGTGCTTAAATGTGGTGCCTGTTTGAAACTCTCTCAAAACTGTGATACTCGCTTCTGCGCGGTACTGCTGCTGTGGCATAACCTTGCAGCACTATCAGCGAGATTCTCAGCCGCGCTAATGAACCCCGCCTTGATCTCCTGATAGACGTGAACTACTTCTTTGATGGTGAGTTTGATGAATCTACTGGAGTATTGATGGAAATTCGTCTTCCTTGTTCCTACCTTTTACCCTTGATGCATGAGAACCGGGCTCGGCCCGAATGTAACCATACCGTGCAGTAATCTATAAAATCTAAGATGTCCACCAGATGCTCTACAACACCTACAGCAGCCAAGACGAAACCAATTTTTGTGTAATTCGCAAAACCACAATTTTCGACAAGTCAGGCGCCGCCGCTTCGCCCCTCTGTCCTTGCCCCTTAAAACACTAAACGTAAATGAGCGCAACGTCCGATGCCAAGATATCAGGGTGGGGCGCTAAGAAACGTTTGGTTATATCGCTTCCGGGCCGTTTTCGGCTAGCCAGATCTGGAATCGGACACAGGGCACTAGACACTGTCTAAAGTCCGTTTTCGTTCCACACGGCTATGGAGGAGTTGCTCCGCGAGGTCTAAGCCATGGACCGGAGTGGTTTCGGCTGTTTTTACGATCTGATGCTGCGCACCCTTTGCTAGGAGGCTGATGCAAATCAGGAATCGTCCGATACATGCAAATTGACTCTTGACGAGTTCTGGCCAGTATAGCCTGGAGGCGCAAGGAGGTCACGGTGGAAGTTGACGAGTTACCTTGATACACAGAGTCAAGACTTCGAACTTTCGATAAGACACGGACTTGGCAACGAATATAGCCCATTCTACTGCCGCACTGCCAGGACGCCAGACCACAGAGATCTTCCGATCACTCCTGACTAAAGCGTAGATAAGCAAAGTAGGGAAGCAACAAGTTTTGTGGCACAGTTGTTACAGGGTGTTTATTAATGCAACTTTTGCCGCAAGATATCGCCATCTACATGGCATACACGAGAGTGCCTTAGCCTTTAGGTTTGACAAAACCACAGTTGCTCTTTAGTAAGCAGGTGAGGTGAGAGGTCTTGTGGAAGTGTGGAGCTCGAGGGCTAACTATGGGTGTCTCAGAGGTCAGACGAGTGAATGTCGTTGTTTAGGTGTTTTGGGACTTCAAAGACGACAGTTGTCGAATTTCGAGGAAAATAATGAACTCAATAAAACCATTAAAAAAAAAATTTTTAAAATAAGGCTATTTTTTCCGTTTGCAAAGTTTTAAAGATGCTCGGTGGTTGCACAATTTTGCAACCAAGCTACCATCTACGCTGCGCATCACAATCTTTTCATACAACAAAACCGTTTTTTCCATCAAAGCTTGGTTCCAATTTCATTCTTCAATATTCTCGCCAGAATTACATCAAAAGCTCGACACCATCCATTTGCCAGTTCAATTCCTCCACTGGCGCAGGCTCATTTTGCAGCCACGATAATCCATCACCACCCACCCAACTACGAAAACCCAAAACTACCAATATTGTCAAACTTCAACCCCCAAAATACCCTCCAATCAGCTTCGAAACCTAACAAAACCTCCCCGGCTCGGTCCCTCAACTGATCCACCACAACCTCCAGTAAGCAACCCGCGGGTCCTGTGTGTGCCCAATCACATCCAATAAACACCTTCTACAGAGACCACCAACAGCATGGGAGGAAGAATCATCGGCTTTTTGGCCGGCGTGACCGTCTCGGGAATTGCATGGACCATAGCTGAGCCGGTTATGACAATGCCGTTGATGTTTGTTTCCACCGGCCTCCAGGAGGCCAAGGACCAGATCGACAACAGAATTCTTTCAGACAAGGGTATCGAGAAGAACCCACAGCCGCCCAACAGAAGAGTGACGCAATTGACGAGGCCTTCGTTCCTGGAAACTTGCAAGGACTACTGGAACGAGGAGTTGATCAAGGGCGTCAACTGGGTCTACTCGATCAACTGGTACCAGTGGGGGCTTGATGCTGACCGCAAATTGAACAAGTTGACGGACAAGTTGACCAAGAGCATCGCCGAGGCGGGCAAAGAGGGCAAGTGATACATAGCATAAAAATACACACAGATTCGACTGCTAGCGCGGTAGAACTACTCGGATGGAGCATCTTCCGCCTGCTCCTTCTCTTTCCAGAACTTCTTGACGTCGAGGTTGATAAACCACATGAGCAACGGCACGATTGCCAGGAGGACAAGCGCCACAAGCACCTGGAAAAAGCTCCAGCACCGGGGCTGAACCGACAAGACCATGCACCCTAAAAGCCAGCCAATGGCATCGGTGTAGATGGCGTCGTAGCCCTTGGCCAACCTGTCGAGCACCAAATCACAGCACTCCATGGAAGGAATGGCGGGGCTTGCGCCTTCGATCTGTTTTGTGATTTTGGGTTTCGTCTTCTCCTCCTCCTCGTAGCCCTCACTGGCGAAACTGCCAGGGAAGACACAGGTCACTCTGTAGTTGAAATTGCTCAATTCCTGGCGCAAGACCATCGAAAGCGTCAGAATGGCCGCTTTGGTAGGAGCGTACTGTCCGTAGCCTATGAAGGGAAACGAGGCCACTGTGGATGAAAAAAGCACAATGTGCCTGGGCTTTCTTTCCTTGTTAAGTGTCGCCTTGTGGCCACAATGAACGACGTTCAAAGCAGAAAAGTAGTTCACATCCATCCCCTGTTTGAGCTCCTTGCCCAGAAGGTCTGCAAAGAGCTTGGGTACTGAAGAACCAGCACAGCAGAAGATGAAGTCAGGGTCCACCTCTTTTTCTTGTACGAGCACCTTCCACAATTCGGCCGTTTCATCATAATCCGCAGCGTCACACGTCAAGTACTCGCATGTGGGCTTCAAGCCGTGATCCAGCGATCTGTCTGCGTTCTTAACTATATGGTCCACCTGCTTCTCGAGCTTGGCTCTGGTTCTTGCAACCAACAAAACGGAACATCCTTGTTCGTAGAGTCTGAAGGCGATGTCAGCTCCAATACCTTGGGAACCTCCAACCACCAAGGCATACTTCCCAGCGGGCTTGAAATGAGACTTGGACCACCACATTGCAAAATAGTACACTGTGCGATCGCGACTAGGGCACGCAGGCCTCGATAAAACCGTTTTGGTTTCGGAAAATGGGGGGTATCTACGAGCGCAAAACGCATTTTCCACTACACTGGCTGCTGATATTGTCCCAATCTGGTCCTGGAGGAGTATGTCCTTGATGCTATTTACACTGCGGCACGTGGCGGGCCGGTCTATGCCAAAAATGGAGATTTGGGGAGATCCACCTTCTTCTTTTCTGCTCTGGGCTTGGTATTGAGCCTCGACTTGGTGGCCCAAGGCGCCTTTGTGCCTGCCTGGACCTCTCCATCGGCAGGCTTGTTCTGCAAGTTGGCCTCCACAGAGCCTTCCTGGACGGAAGCCAGTTCGAGGTCGTAGTTGAAGAATCTCTGTTTGCACTGGTCCACAGCGTCCCTGAACTTGGCCTCGCCGTCTTTCCTTAGTTGCGTCAATTTCTCGACGTTGTGCTGTGTCAAGGGGTCCACCTTCAAGCCTTGCAACTCCAATCTGGCCACCGTCTTGGCGATGTACCAGAACTTGATCTCAAAGTCGGAGTCCACGAGCTCCAAAATTGCCATAGGCGCCTTGTCCTCGCCAAGTCTGGGCTCCAACTTGGTAACTCTCGTGAATCCATGCGTTCTATCCGTGTATCTCTTGCTGAGCTCTTCAAGCACCTTGGTGCCGACCTCCTGCTTATCTGCGGGCTGCAAGTAGTTCAAGGCCCTGTTGAGCTTGAATCTCTGCTCCAAGGGGATGTTGGCCATCTGTCTCTCTTCCTGTAAGGCCTGGCTTAGGAAAGACTCAATCTTGGCCTGTGCTCTCTTGGCTTTCGTTCTGCCCGTGACGATGTACTCATGGCGTATCAAATTAGCACAGAGGTTCTTGTTCATCAGCTTCACGTGGCGAGCCACGTTGGCATCGAACTTTTTCAAAGCTGGCATGATGGGTTTGATACACCTTCGCTCAAGATCAACTTTTTTTCTAGCGTGTGCGTGTGCGCACCAATAGTGGTTGCAAAATGTCAAGACCAGAGGAGCTGCAAGGTGGAAGTTTGGGTGAATTTGGAAAAGGAGATGGATATCAATTACTTGTGGTTGATTAATCTACGATGCTTCTGCTGTTGGTGAGCGTCTTCAGTTTTGATGTTTGCCTCTTCTGCGACACTGCTTCATTTTACGAGCTTGTCATAGATTTCCAAGACAGTCCTGGCAATATTGCTAATAGTCGATCGACTTTCCTTCTCATTTTTCTACTTAATCTTCAACAATTGCTCAAATTTCTCTGTCCCAAAGTCTTCATGTGTTCATCACCTTGGAAAAATTCGACTCCCATGAATGACAATCATGGGCTGACATCCGAAAAAGTCGAATCCGGTAAATTCTTCTTTCTTCTAACAACGCAATTTTTCTTCTCTTTCCGTCCATATCATGGGGTCTTGACTGCCTGGTGTGACGCAGTAGGTGTTGCACTTTCCTCTGTCGCATCAACACCTCGAAACTACCCATATTGGGTGACCATAATTTTCAAGTACCCCAGATTTTAGGCAACTCTTAAACTAAGACCATGCATTAACCTTATCCTTGCCTCCCTCATGTGGACGACTTACCTCTTTTCAAATATATCACCAACTTTGATGACCCATGCCAAATACTATTGGAAACCATGTCATTCATTTCGAGACTAGAGCCTGCCCTTAGGTCTATAAGTAGAAACCGTTTCTCCCAGAGTTTTTTTTTCTTCATCAACACCCACCACAAGCAATTAAGAGATAACAAAAATGTGCAAGAACTGTTTCAACATCCACGCCACTTGGATCCCCAAGGACGTCACCGACCTCGTTATTCAAGCATTCAACGGAGTCCCCCACTTTTACGCAAGGCACACCGGAGGCCTTCCCTTCTCCTTTAGTTGGGAACCTAACCAGTTCAAGTACTTCTTCTTCCACTGGTTCCATGCTTATCATAGTTACGACCTGAAGTTCAAGGCACAAGCCATCTACGAAATGAAGCTCGTAAACTTAGCGAGATGGCATGACTTTGACACTTTTGACCTTGCCTATTCTGGCGTCACTTCTACTCGTGCCGTCTTGATAGCTGACATGAGGTTATTCGGCAAGATGCCTCCATCAAAGGCTCAGAATATTGATCTTTCGGAGCATTTTGCAAAGCAAGTTGCCTCTGCCAAGAAGCTCTCTGCTTCAAGAGCGGTAGAGAAACCAAGAACTGCGCCCTCTTTTTCTGTGGACCAAGGTCCTAAAGGGTTTTTGCAGATTCTCTACAAGCAAGGACCCCAATTCTTGCCTGGTGACTTCCCATGCTTCAGACACGCTACCAGTGAGAAGCAGCACGAAGCATTCCTTCCTTGTGATTTCTACAAATTCAAGGAAATTTTCAACGAGGACCAAGAGGAGTGCTTCCTTCCTTGTAACTTCTATAAGTTCAAGGAAATGCTCAGCGAGCATGAGAAGGAAACCTTCCTTCCTTGTGACTTCTATAAGTTCAAGGACATTTTCAATGAGGATCAAAAGGAAACTCTCCTTCCTTGTAATTTCTACAAGTTCAAGGAAATGTTGAGCGAGCATCAAAAGCAGACCTTCCTTCCTTGTAACTTCTACAAATACAAGGAAATGCTCAGCGAAAATCAAAAGGTTACTTTCCTTCCTTGCAACTTCTACAAGTTCAAGGAGATTTTCAGCGAAAGTCGCCAGAAGAATTTCCTCCCCATTGACTTTTACAAGTTCAAGGAAATCTTCCGTGAAGAAAGCCCCGAAAGCTTCCTTCCCATCGACTTCTACAAGTACAAGGAGTACACCAACGACGAGCAGGCACTCGAGTACCTTCCTCGTGACTTTTTCAAGTACGTTGAAACCATCTACCCCAAGTGCTCCCGTACTTACCTTCCCAAGGATTTCTACAGGTTTGAGGACTCCCTCAAGGAGACACAGCCCTCCTTCTTCATGCCTGGAGATTTTCCACATTTCGAGAAGCTTCTTTCCGAGAATTGTCACCCTGGATCGCCACGCCATGCTGGTACCACAGAAGGTGCCAACCACAATCTCGGAGCTAGGAAGTTCTTTCTCCCTAGAGACTTTCACAGTTTCTACAGGACCTGGACAAGGGAAGACTATGTTCCGCAATTGGAGCGTAAGAGCCTGAAGAAGACTTCGAAGCCGAAGAAGTCTTCGAGAAAGCTCTCCAAGAAGCATCGTCTTGTGAGTTTCTTGCGCAGCCTTCGACCTTCCCGGGTCCGCTAGTCCTTTTCTGGGCTGGCTCTTTATTAAAAAAATTTTAAAAAGTAGAAAAAAAATAAATAAAATTGAAAGACAGTCGTAGTGTCTCAGGGACGGAATAGGAAACTTAAGACGACTTTCTAATCATGGGTCAATTGGGTTTTTTAGGTCAGTTATATCTGCCGATTTTCCTTTTTGAGCTCGTTCGTTGATAGCATCTTTTTGTGATTCTCAGTGTGAGAATGACTGGATTACCAATCATCTGCGCCCACCACCAATATTGTACCCCCAAAAAGCTTTCGATCTATACTTTTGACTACCCTCTATCCACTGGTTATGTTAGATTTTGATAAACTCAACCCGTTCCCGAGATATTTGCAAACTCCGTCAATTCGGGTTTTTAGCCTCTGTACGTCTCACAATCCACTTTTTGGAATACAAAAAATGGATTCCCCTCCTTTACAGAAAATTCTATTGATTCTGGATCTTCCACCACTTGCTCATATATTACCTGCTTCGCCAAGTACCCCAGCAAGACTTCGTGGCCAAGTTGGTTAAGGCGTAAGACTGTTAATCTTAAGATCGTGAGTTCGACCCTCACCGAGGTCGCAAATTTTTTTTTCACTTTTCAAACTCTTCAAACAATTCAATTTTACAGCCCTACAGTTATCTCTTACGTCACGCGTCTATTTGTCTACATCACTTTTTGCCGCTCTTCTTGATGCCGCCTCCAACCATGGGGCCACCCTTCTTGGCCTGCTCAGCCAACTTCTTCTTCGCAGCAGCGTCAGCCTTCTGCTTAGCCTTGAAAGCGAGATCCTCCTCGTCAAAATCCTGGTTTTTCTTCTTTGGTGCCTTCAAAGGCTTGGCCTTACCACCCTGGCGTCCAGACATTGTGTAGTACTTTGGTGATGAGCTCCTTTTTTTTTTTTTTTTTTTGTCAGTCGCATGTCAAAAATTCGCGCCTGCAGCAATACCGCAGCGGTCCACATTCTGTTGTGGTTATCAGAATCCCTATCGAGCAATCCATAGTGGCGTTATAAAGTCACTTGCAGGTAGCGAAGGCAAAATTGGAAAAGTTTGTCGAAAACTGATTTTCGATTCCTCAAGATGTACCCTTGTAGCTCCTAGACCACCACTGTCAATTCGCAGCCATTTCAACAGCCATAGTTAAGAGCCTCAGTAAAACGGCGGTTGTCAAATCCGAAGGCGCCAATTGGGAGAAGCTGGATCCAGGAACGCAGGGTGTATTTAGGCCGGGGCACAGAGGGGTCACCGTGGTGGTTATCGCATGGCAGAGCGGGGGCCAATGAGATGCTCGCAGAATCAAATAATGCACCTCGAAGGTTATCTGGCTGCAAAAAAGGCATTCTAAGGGGAAATCACAATTGCAAATCTCCTCAAAGTGTGCTTCTCGAACCGTTTTGGCCCGCTGCTCTTGCATCAAATAACCACAGCGGTAAAGAAGTGTGCTGCCGCCTGTAGCCCGTTTTCAATGAAAAATTCGGCTATTGTAGTGAAATAAATACCCTTGGTCCTGGGCTCAATTAGGAATTTTTCAAAATTATTAATTTTTCTCTATCATGGCTAAGAAGTCTTCGAAGTCCATCAAGAACCCCATCCCAGTTACTTTGCTCTCGGGCTTTTTGGGATCGGGAAAGACCACTCTTTTGGAACACATTCTTACCAAGGACCATGGTCTTAAGATTGCCGTTATCATCAATGATATGTCCCAGTTGAACATTGATGCCGACTTGGTGCAAAACCACCGTGTTTCTCAGAAGGAGGAAAAATTGGTGCAGCTTCAGAACGGCTGTATCTGTTGCACCTTGAGAGGTGATCTTTTGGAGGAGTTGGTTGCTCTTGCCAAGGATGATGCTTTCGAATATATTGTTATTGAGTCCACTGGTATTTCCGAGCCTATGCAAGTGGCCGAAACTTTCACCACTGAATTCACTAACATGTACCTTGACAACCAAGAAGGTATTACTAAAGAGGACGAAAAGATTTTGAAGGAAATCAAGGACTTGGGTGGTCTTGAAAAGGTTGCCAAGCTTGATACCTGTGTCACTGTCATTGACGGTAAGAACTTCTACCACAACTTGGAAACTACCGAATTTCTTGTTGACCGTTTTGGCTCCACTGGCCAGAATGAAGAAGAAAGAACCATCTGTGACCTTATGGTGGACCAAATCGAATTTGCCGATGTCATCATTGTCAACAAAATTGACTTGGTGAACAAGAAGCAAAAGAAGAAGATCTTCAAGACCATCAAGTCGCTTAACCCTGTTGCCAAGGTCTACAGAACCAACTACAGCCGTGTTGATGTCAAGGACGTTGTTGGTACCGGATTGTTCGATTTCGAGAAGGCCTCTTCTTCTGCTGGTTGGTTGCAGAGTCTTCACGAAATGACCAAGAGAGAGGCCTTTGGCAACAAGCTTACACCCAAGCCCGAGACCGAGGAGTACGGTATCAACAACTTCGTCTACAAATCCAGACGTCCATTCCACCCAGAGAGACTCTACAAGCTTATCAGGGACAAGTTTGTGGTGATTGAGCTGTCTGGACTCGCCGATGAAAACAACGAAGGTGAAGGTGAAGGTGAAGACGAAGAAGAGGAAGAAAGCGAAGAGGAGGAGGAAGAAGAAGAAGAGATCGACGAAGACGAGATCGACGGCGACGAAGAAAACTACTCCGACCCCTCTGAAGAACAGATCATCAAGAACAAGAAGCACTCCAAATTCGGCCCAGTCCTCCGTTCCAAGGGTTTCTTCTGGCTTGCTTCCCGTCACATCATCCGTGGTGAATGGTCCTCTGCTGGTCCTATGCTTACTATGCGTGGAGGCATTCCATGGTTTGCTGTTGCCGGTAAAGAATTCTACCCACCTGAGGCCCAGGCCCTTATTGATAGAGACATGCAAGGCAGATTCGGTGATCGTAGAAACGAGATTGTGTTCATTGGTTTGAGCATCGATGTGGAAGCCATCACCAAGGAGCTCGACTCGTGCTTGCTCAATGACGAGGAGTACAAGGTCTACGAGAAGCTCACGAAGGAGAAGAACCTTTTCAAGGTGGAGAAGGCATTGCAGAATGAGTTTGTCGACGGCTTCGAGCTGTGGATTGCCTTTGACGAGCCTGATGCTCCTGAGGAGGAGCCCAAAGTGGCTGCTCCCGAAATCCACAACGGCCATGTGCACAAGCCCAAGGCTGTTTCCAGCAAGAGCTGAGCGAGGTGATAGAATAGTTAATAGTTTGTAATTAGAGGTGTGTGAGGAAAGTGTAGGTGGTGGAAAGCGGGCTGTAACGAAACAAGAGGAGAGACATATCGTCGTTTCGAACGATTCCCGAACTTTTACTTCAATCTTTTCTTGAGTATTGGACAATACCTCCAGCTTCTTGGTATCGCAATGTCTCATCCATAGGTGCAAGCCAAAAGCCGAACCTAGGCGCAGATAACATCGAAGACCACCACATCAAGCGAAAGAACTAAAAAATCTCAAAATCAGTAAACAAATCAATCATTATAAAAAAAGAAACCTGTATCACCCTCCCCCAAAAAATCAAAACGCCAGAAGTGTCCCACCGGATCGGTGTTGCTGCGTAGTGCACCCAAATCTCAACACCTCACTACTACCTTAGATAACCAACTACCACAGCATGGGTATACTCACAACGGCAGACAAGGAAAAAGTCAAGCGTGCCGTGCCCAAGGCGTCGAATAAGATCATCGACGCCACCGTCGCCAGACTCTATATAGCGCATCCAGACCCGAACGAATGGACATACACCGGTCTCGTTGGTGCCATAGCCTTGGTGGATGATTTGGTGGGACACACGTTTTTTCTTAAGCTCGTGGACATCTTGGGCACCAAGGGTGTTGTGTGGGACCAGGAGCTCTACGTCAACTTTGAGTACCACCAGGATAGAAAGTTCTTCCACACTTTCGAGATCGAAGACTGCCTTGTGGGGCTCCTATTTGAGGACACCAGCGATGCTGCCCACTTCTTCAAGCGTGTATCCAACAGACAGAAGTATGCGTCGAAGGATACCCTGAAAAACAAGAACGCCATTGCATTGAAGGGCCAATTGGCTCCTGAGGCCGCCAAGATCGGACCCAGAGGTGAGTACGTCAATGTCCAATCCGACCAGAGAATGAGAAGAACCAGAGGTGTGCTCTACTACGACGACCAGCCTCCGCCAGAGTGGCGTCTGTTGTACGCGGAATTGGCCTCCGCAGGTATCACAGAGGACATGATTGCCGAGAACAGAGAGTTCATCAAGGACTACATCGCCAAACAGGGTGGACCCTTGGTTGGTCTCGAGCCGCCCATTCCCAGGAAACACACTGCGCCACAGAACGTCTTTGACGACCAGCAGAGCTATAACGACCGTCCACCGGTTCCATCGAAAAAGAACAAAAAAGCTCCTCCTCCACCTCCTCCAGCCAGTGCACCTTCCCAGACGCCGCCTGAAATCACTCCCACATCTACACATCTCAGCACGCCAAACGAGCTTACTCCTCAACATACGCAGAGCTCAGACGGGTCGGCTCCTTTCGCTGCTGTTCCAGAAAACAGATTCAGGGTCCCACCTGCAACGGCTCCTATCCCACAACTTCCCCATAACACCGTCCCCAACCAGATGGAGTATAACACGCCTGCTCCGGGAATCACCCAACAAAACAGTGGACTGGGTCAATCGCTGCGGCCCCCTCTCTTCGGTGCCCACTCCTCGCTGTATGGTCAACCTGTCCAGGGTATACAGCCTCCTCCACCTCCTCCAGGACGCAATAACAGCGCTTCTGGCCCAGGTGCTCTACCCGCAAGGGGCAATCCACCTCCTCCCCCAGCGAGAGGCAATCCCCCCGCTCCTCCTCCAAGAGGCGGTGTTCCTCCACCTCCACCTCCAAGAGCTAACCCTACTGGCGGCTCAATGGCTCCTCAGAGAACGGGTGCTCCACCTCCACCACCTCCTCGTGCTGCCAGAGGTGCTCCCCCTCCACCACCAGCAAGAGGTGCTAGACCACAGCAGGCCCAGCCTCAGCAGCCTCAACAGCCTCAACAACCGCCACAGCAGAGCTACCAGCCTCCTGCTCCACAACAACTGCAGTCTTACCAGCCACCACTTCCCCCACAGAGAGATGCAGAGGCTGCACATCCAGCTCCTCCTCAGCAGCAACACCAACAACCACAGGCATCTGCTCCACCTCCTCCACCAATGCCTCCTCAGGCAAATGCAGCACCTTCAGGTGGCGCTCCTCCTCCACCTCCTCCACCTCCTGACTTGGGCTCTGCAGAGCCCTCGGCCCCATTGCCGCAGCCTGATGCCGGTAGAGACGCATTGCTCTCGTCTATCAGAGGTGCCGGTGGTATAGGTGCTCTTAAAAAGACTGATAAATCTCAGCTAGATAAGCCCTCAGCGTTGCTTTCTGAGGCTAAGGGTGATCAGCCTCCTCCATCCTCAGGCGGTGGTGGCGGTGGTGGTCAGCCCGAGACCCTTGCCGATGCATTGGCTGGCGCTCTCAACAAAAGAAAAGCTAAGGTTGCCGCCAGCGATGATGAAGAAGAGGATTGGTAGGTCTTCCCCATACTATCAACACATTTTGCAGCCAAATCCGGTTCGCGCACATAAGATGCTCATCAAATCTACACCTGTAAGAGTACCACCACTGTAGTCAGGCAATGAGTGACGAGAAGCTGGCAGAAAAGGTGCTTAAGCCTTTCAAAGAGGCTCTTCATTTCTGGCTGGCCATGTTGAATAAGCCAACCGAACTCAGTACACAGATACCAGCTGCCCAGGTGGAGGATCCACTTCGAGAGATCATCAAACTCACCAAACTAATAAAAGCACAGACTACAAAAGTCGGCATTGTCTATGCACCCAAGAATATCCTGAAACAGTCCGATGCCGTCCACGACACCGTGGCTGAGTTGTCCAAAACATTCGTGTTTCTCATATCTGCACTTTCACAGCTTTCACCAGAGAAGGTATCCAGCCTATTTTACACAGAGGTGGCAGCGAAATCCAAAGACTTGATTGAGACGGCAGAAGCCTTCGCTGAAGAATTGGAACTCATTTTGAAAAATACTGAGGAGGAGGACGAAGAAGCACAAACGAATGCAGACACCGTCAACCCAAGATTGCTTTCTGTGGGCAAGATGTGGCTGCTTTGTGATGGCATTGGAGAATTCATAGAAAAAGGAAACATCAAGTTTTTGCAGCTGAAGACCACGCTAAACATTTCGTTGATCGAGGATGGTCTAGACGAGTTCGAGGAGTGGGTCAAGAACCCGCAGGATATGGACGACGACGATCCTTTTGGACTTGATGACGACTTTTCTGATGAAGAGGCACCAGCCGACGATAAGGAGGCTGACTCCGGAGATGAGGCTGATAACGAGGACATAATCAAATTCGGAGAGCTGTGGCTCAAACAGCTCAAGTTGGTGAAGCTACTCTTCCTCTCTATCAACAAATCGCTCCCTAGTGTGACGTCCGGCTCTGTTATTGACGAAATCTACGCTACAGAAAACTCAATTGTTCGTTGTGTCGACAAGCTTGTGGTTGAGCTCATGATGAATAATGAGTTGGGTGACGAGGTGGAGCAATTTGACAAGGAATTCGGCAAGTCGTGTTCCAGCATAATCAGCATTCTTCGAAGCGTCAACAAGACGAACGAAACAAAGGTGAAGTGGTGTGTTTCATGGGAAGCAAAGTACAAGGAGTTGCAGGACGCTAAGTACTAGCAAGGTAAATAGAACTGAGCATAGATATATCATACATACTAGAGCTTACTGCCCAGCTCTCCAGATTCCTATTGCGACAAGCCGAGGTATTTAGCGTGGTGCTTGGCGTGGTCTTCCACAAAAGTGCTGATGAAGAAGTACAGATGATCGTAGCCCTTCACAACGTGCAAATCCACACCTCCTTTGTAACCAGCCTCCTTGGCAGCTGCCTCAAAGTTCTCGGGCTTCAATTGGTTCTTGTAAAAGCCATCAGCTTCACCCTGGTGGATGAGAATGGTGGGTTGGTTGTCAGAGCTGAACTTCTTGATCAAGTGGGTAGGGTCGTACTCGGCCCATTGAACCTTGTCCGAGCCCAAGTAGTTACCGAAGTTCTTTTCACCCCATTGGCAGTCCACTGGGTTGCAGATTGGAGCAAAGGCACTCACAGACTTGTACTTGTTGGGGTTCTTCAAGAAACCAGTAAGAGCACCCATTCCGCCCATGGAGTGGCCAGTGATGGAGATGTTCTCAAAGTCCAATTGCTTAAAGTGGCCTGCGAGGCCGGTCAAGAGCTCCTTGTGCACGTAGCTGAACATCTTGTAGTTCTTCGACCAGGGTTCAGCAGTAGCATCAACGTAGAATCCAGCACCAGTGCCAAAGTCCCACGAGTCGTCTTCACCCTGGATGTTGGCACCACGTGGGGAAGTGTCAGGGAAGACAATTGCAAAGCCGTACTTGGTGGCAAAGTATTGGAAGAAGGACTTTTCAGAGGCATTGTTGGGAGTACAAGTCAAGCCAGACAAGTAGACCAAGACAGGGATCTTCTCGTTCTTGGAAGGAGGAACGAAAACGTTCACATCCATTTTTGTGTTGGTCGTCAGCGACTCATGTGACAACTTGTGCAAGGTGCCCTGGAATTGAGCGATTTCAGCGTTGGTAGTGAAGGACATGGTGATGGTGTGAATCTGTGGGGTGGTAGAGATGCTGCTACTTATACTTGCGCACCGGATCTGGCTGCCTAAATAGGGATTCGTTTGCGCAGCTCTCGATTACCTATAAACTCAGTTTGCCATGGGGCTCAAAGGGATAAAATATGACCAAAATGGCGGAAAACAAGAAAAGTGCCCCGGATACGAAAATCGGTGCCGAGGTGGTCAAATCAGCAAAGATGGCGATAATGGGTGCGAAAACTCCAAGCACTCTATTAGCAGAGGCTGCCAAACCCACTGAGGTGCCTCTAATTTTCGTAGGAAAGACCTCGGGCGTATAAGCATATAGCGTTCCGTACATGATGTTGGAGAAAAAATTGAAGAAGCAGTTCCAGGCGAGATTGGAGTCTGGCGTTTTGGCGGTGGTGGATCCAAAAAGCACTATGCCTGTGAGGACAAGCGAGACAAAAAGCACACCTTTTCGGCCAGTTCGTAGTTCCACAAGGAGACCAGCAATAATTGCTCCTGGGACGCCCATTACGGCCACAATAAGCGTGTTTCGGTAAGTTGTAGCGACGCTGAGTTCGGCATTTGCCAGACCTCTTTGCTCAAGGTAAGACGGGAGAAATGCATTGTATAACGGGAAAGCAAGGCCAATGAGTGCCCACGATGTAATGACAAGGGTCGAAGATATTGCAAGACGCTTAGATCCAAAACACTGCCGTACGTGCGAGAGATTGTACCGTCTGATTTTGGACTTCAAGAGCTCGTTCTCTCTGAATGCACCTCGGTGGTGTTTACCGCCCACGATGTCGTCAATTGCAATGAGGTCGCTTATAGACAAATCGACTGTTTTCTTGTTGATTTTAGCAATCTTATGAATTGTCTCCACGGCCTTTTTGTCGTTACCCCGAGCCAAATAAAACGATGGACTCTCATACACCGGCATCAAGAACCTTGCGAGGAACATCACCAAGCTGAGTCCACCGATTGTGAAGAGAAAATACCGCCATCCCCAATTGTCTTCCCTTACGCAATTTTCGGTATCATCGCAACTATAATTTGAAATGAGCCCCCATGAGATCAAGGCAGTGACAACCTGCCCCAAGGCCCACCAAATGGACATGACGGTCAAAAGCCATTTCTTGTTGGTCGGAAGCGCTTCGAGGAAAATTGCAGAATCAACCGGTAAGTTCCCTCCAACGCCAAAGCTCCACAATGCACAGAAGCAGCCTAGACCAGCGAAATTGGGTGCTGCTCCAGCACAGAGACCGAATATTCCAATAAACAAAAAGGTGCAATTGAACGCCCAGCGGCGACCTATAATGTCTGCTGAAAGCGACCAGAACAATGCTCCAGCAAGAAGACCCAAGTTCTGTGCCAAAGTGAGGTACGGCGCTCTCCCCTCTGGATAGTGGACCAGGTCCTGCTCTGTCAAACGCTGTAAAATATAGGAAGTAGCCGAAGGCCAGGCATTATCGGCAAACCAGCCAAAACCAGCCACGAAGAATAAACCCACCTGGTATCGCCCAAAGCCTATCTCGTCTAATGCGTGGGTAAGGATGAGCGACTTTCGGATGTAGGTCTCGCCAAATTCGGAGGCGTCGAAGAGCTCCGAGGAAATCTCCGTATCCAGGCCCACGGCAGTATCCTCGTGGATTTCTGAGTTCGTTTCATTGCCCATGATGAAAATAAAGGGGAAGGAAAGATGGGGCTATTATTTGGTTTCGTGCGGCAGCTAGTTCGTGCAGATTGGCTATTATGTATGCAAGTGAGAAGTTTAGATTCTCCCTAGTATCTGCACCAAGGGTGGTGATTCTGCAGGGTCCACAGTTGACGTACATGCGAGCACAAGCGCCGTGAGATACACCGAGCTATACACATATTTGTTTCATTTCATTTATTATTATATTGATCATTTAAAATGATGAGGGGCCAATTTCAGGCCTCGGCGAACTCGTGGTAGAGTCCAACCATCTCCTCGAAGAGACGGTCAATGAGGAGCTCGGTGTACCTTGTCATCCTGTCATAGTGCCCTTGGTGGTCCTTGAGAGCCTTCTTGTATGGCAGATAGTTGTAGGCGTGTCTGGGCTTGGAGACCATGGAAGGCCCAAGCGTTCTCGAGAGATAGTATTGCTGGTCATTGAGGCCCTTGCAAAAACGTGCCAAGTTTGCATGGGCCTTGTCCAATGATTGCAATTGCTCGAGGGTCTTCTTCTGGAGGGAAGCTGCAGAGCTGTTGAGGTCGTAAATTTTCAAAGAAATCTCCTGGAACTTGTTCAATTCCAGTTCAATGACCTTGTCTGCGCCAGGAAAAGACCCGTTTTTTTGCAATCTTTGAGCTATCTTCTCGCGTGTGGAGGCATGATCAAGCAGAAGCTTGTGCAAGTCCTTCAACAGATTGAGCATCTGCTTCTTGAGGTGCTTGTGGTTGTGGTAAACTGCAAGAACGGCGTTCCTGTGGTTGTTGTTGGCCTCGTCAATTCTGGAGTAAACCTCATTCAACATCTGGTCAGCCTGCTTGGCCAATTGCTTATTGCCAGACTTGGCAACTGACCTTCTCTTCTTTTCGAGATTTTCGATGACATTCCCAAAGTTGGAAAGCTTGTCATCTGCGCAAAGGCCGAGGTGATTGGGGAAGTCCCTCCAGGCCTGCTTGCGCTCCATCCACTGAGTGTTGGTGAAGAAGGTCTTTGTGTGTTGGAAACGGTGTAACTCCTTGCGGAAGAAATCGCTGAGCTGCTCGAAGCTCAGAGGCTCTTTGGGGATTTTCTCAAAAAGAGAATGAACGGCAACCCAAGGCCCGATAATGTCGGTTGCAACATCCTCCATGGAAGATACACTGTGAGGCTCAACAAGGTGGGAAGTTTTCTCGAACACAGACGATTGGTGGGAAGAAAAAGCCTTGGACAGCCTCTTCGAAGAGTGCTTGGAGGGCTGCTTTGACTTGTGGCTTCTGAAAGAATTGCATGGTTTGGTTGGCTCAACCTCTGCAAATTGGAAGGCCTTGAGCTTGAGTCTATCCTTGAGGAGTATGGACTCCTCCTTAGGATTCTTCAAAAGCTCTAACATGTGGCGTCTGAATCCACATCTAACTCTGAGGCGTTCCTCAGAGGGGTCTGGGGCGGTCAAGCCCAAAAAGTTGATCACCTTGAAACTGGTTCTCTTCAAGGACTGCTTGAAAGGCTGGTCCTTCTTGAGTCTCAAGTTGATCTTGGTCAATAAGTGGTTTTGGGGAAGTTGGGTCTCATTGAGATAGGAGACTCTTTCAGCCTTCCTGTGAAAGCTGCTGATGTTCTTTCTGTACTCTTGTGCGTGATACATTGTGTCTCGTAATTTATTCAAGATTGCTGGGGAAGAAATAAGTGGTGATAAAGAAAACAGAATTCTAGCATTCTTGGGGGGTTTATATAGACCAAAGGGTGTCATGAATTTTGTTGTAGTTACCCTGGTTGATTCAAATGAGCTGTTGGTCATTCGCTGACTTACAAGCGACAAAAAGGTCATCATTTTTTGTTTCGTCTTACACAACTTACCATTCTGAGAGTCAGAATTAGAATCGGGAAGTTTCTACAAATAAATAAATGTGTGTTCCAACATATATGAATGACCTCTGGTTTATTTGCAATGGGAAAGAATAGCACCTCGCGGGTATAGCAGGTGCAATGACCCTACAACGTTCAAGTTACCCTTCATAATTTTCACACTCCCGACTACGTACAGCTATCTCACTGTGCTGAACTGAATCGTCGATGGCAAGAATACTATTATGCCATGTGTTATAATTGCATACATTGACAAAAAGACTAGTAACCATACTTGCTACACGACTCAGAGTATCTTCTCTACATCCGTAATTCAGGGTTGCCCCGCCTTTCAACCTAATATCAAATACCTTCAAACTTTTAAATATTCGATTCATTTATGCCAGCGAAGCTTCGCCTATTCAGAGCCGAGGCTCGCAGACTCATTGTAGCCAAGTCATTGTCGCAAGTCCCCACCACATTTAAATTCCGCCCCAAACGAGACAAAATGAATTTGTGACAGTATACGTAACAAGCGAGTTGGATGTCACCAAGGTGATGCTATCTCTCTCAAAATTCACTATTGGTTCATTAATTTGACGATAAGTGCGTTTTCACATTTTGCAACCATTAGCGTGAGTACTACTAAACTCGTGAACCTACCCCAGTTTCTGCGTCACAACAGAACAAAAAATGATAAATAAATACAAATCATAACCTACAAATTCCTTCAAAATGATTCGGTAATAGTTAGAAAAGAATCTTCTCACGAAATACACATCACCGTTTTTCTGCCGTTGGGATTTGCAGCTGAGGCTTGGCTTGTCTCAGATTAACACGACCACCAGTATCTCCAAAACTTCCCAAAACAGCTTCTGATACTACATCTACACCTTCAAAATCTCCCTCACAAACACCCCAATCCCAAAATTTCCATCGCCTTGTCGGCTTCATGGAACCGACCATCCCGGTGGTGCACACTAGAAGGCTGCGCCAAGGTGATAAGACTTTGCCAGTACAAGCGCCTATGTTCAAGCTACAAAACTCATCTTCTGGGGCCATGGATTCGCTAAATGACATAAGCAGGAAGTACCAGAACTGGTACTCCCAACAGTCCACAGCCAAGAAGGCCTTGTTGGTTGCCGGCGGCATCTTGTGCATCATCATCAGCATAATTGTGGTGATCTACCATCTGTTCTTCTTGGAATTGTTGGTCACCATGTCTGACGCTTGGGTGGACCTTAAATTCGGCAAGCTCATATTATGGCTTTTGGTGTTTTTCGTGGGGTTCCCTCCGCTCTTGGGCTTCACTCCACTTGCCATGCTTTGCGGTATGACTTACGGCTTCCCATGGGGATGGCCCATCTTGGCCTCGGCCTCCGTATTGGGCTCCCTTGCTTCATTCTTGGTATTTCGCCACCTTCTCCATAATCAGGCCGAAAGAATGGTTCATCTGAGTGAGCAATTTAGAGCATTCTCAGAGATCCTCAAGGAAGACGCTTCTTTATTCGTGCTCGTGCTCCTCAGGTTGTGTCCCTTGCCATATTCGCTTTCAAACGGAGCTCTTGCTGCCATTCCGGAACTTCCTACACTCACTTACTTCCTTGCATCGCTCATCACATCACCCAAGTTGCTTATTCACGTCTTCGTGGGCCATACAATGAAGACTCTTGGAGATGCCAATCGCCCCACATCGGCCAAGATCATCGATGTTGTGAGCGTTATCATAACCGGATCAGCGTTGCTTTTGGCTAGTTATATCATCTACGTCAAGATGCAGAAGAAGGTCAGGTCATATCACCAAAACCCACAAAGCGACGAGATGATTTTTGGCAATTTCGATGACGATCTTGAGTCTGGTCAGAATCTCGAATTGGCGTCAAACGATTACGATGACGACAATTTCATAATCACAGAGGATGACGATTTCGCCGAGGAGAGCGAGTCTCCCTCGCAGAACATTGCAAGCAGAGATAGCCTAGCAAAATTAGACCATGATCTTGATTCGCAAGACTTGGAAGCAACTCCAAAAAGATATAGAGATTACTAGATGCCGGGTTACGATTTTCATTCTATTGGGTGGAAGCAGTGCTTCCAAAATTATATACTGTAACAAGTCCTCCATTATTTATATTACAAGTGCGATCAAGATCATCAGAACTCCGCAACCTGGTCCACGAACATCATTCTGGTTCTCCTCTTTTCAATTTTATCTGTGCTCAACATGCCTTCATCCTCCATTTGGGATATGAGTGTGCTGGCATCATGCTCGCAGACAATCTCTCCATTAATCAAGAAGTAGTCATCTTTAATATGCGTTTGACATCTGTTGCATTTGAGGCAGTTGAGATGCCATTTTTGTCTCATTTCATTCTCAATGCATTCTCCCTCGATTCCGGAGTTACATGTTTGACAGAGAGTTCCATTAAGCAAATGGTAGTGGTGGTTGCAGAACGCGTTATCAAGAAGCACGTAACAAGCTGTATGTTTGCTGAACTTCACATCGCAACCAGTGTATGAACAGGAGAAACATCCTCTATGCCACTGACCCGACAACTCACCAGTCTTGGAGAAGATGGCCTTCTTGGATCCCTTGGCCTGCTGCTCAACGTGCTCGCCACAACCACGACAATTGCCCTGTCCAGGCGGCGTCTTCATAGGCAAGTCACTGTCTCTGAATTTTGGATAATGCGTACCAATGATTGACTGTGGGAATGGGTTGAATTCAGCAGTGCTTGGGCGGTTTTGCTGCGAGATTGAATCACCAGTGACAGAAGGAGATGCTCTTGGTGGGATCACTGGCTCAAATTCATCAACACCGGATTCATATTTGAAGTTCATGTCCTTGAGCTCTTGCTCAATTCTATGGTTTTTGGGGCTCAATGGTTTGATCGTCTCTGGTGTCTCCTGATTAAGGTCAAACTCGCTGGCTGGATTGTAAGGAGTTGTAGGGGCTCTTGCGCCAACCTGATCTTCTTCTTCGTAGGTCTCCGCCTGTGGCTCGACGTGCTCTTCTGTCGATCTTTGCTCAAAGTGATCAGCACCCTCAGCTCCCTCGAAGAAGGGGTTTTCAGAGGGAACCTCGGGTTCATCGTGGGCCTTTTCGAGCTCTTCCTTCTCTGAGACATCCTGGATGTTGAAGACTGGGACAGCAGGGGGCTTGTTGGCATGCTCTGGCAGGTTGTGCGCTGTAACGAACGACTCATTGTCATTTGGTCTGAGAACAGGAGAATCTTCCGCCTGGCTACCAGCCTTGAGAGTTTCCAACTGGCGATGCAATTCAGGGTCAACCTCATCATCTCCGTCGTTCGACTTCGAAATGATTGAGGAAATCGTAGAAAGGTTTGAATTTCTAGCGAGCTTTCTGTCACCAGCCGCAGAGGTCTGAAGGAAGTTCTCGTAGTCCAGGCCCTCCTGAGGCTTCTGAGGTTCGCCTTGATCATTGGTGAAATTGAACGACAGCTGTGAACTGTAGCAGTCGTCAAGTCTCATTGAATGGTTGGTGGTGTCTGGTGTGAACAGAGATGCATTGTCAGGCAGCTTTGTAGCCGTGCGAGAAGCCTTTCTTCTGGGATCATATTTCTTATGCTCCTCAACGTCCAGACGAAATTCTTCAAGCATGGTCGACAAGTCCTGGTGCTCTTGAATGACGGGTATCTGGTTCTGAGCTGGGTATGGGGTATTGCGGACAAGTTCGGATGTCTTCACGCTCATGCCAGAGTCTGCACTGTTCTTCCTGAATTCACGAGAAGAAGATGTAGAGGTATGCGCAGTAGATACACGCTCTGTGTTGTCGAATGTAGGGGAGTTGAAGTCTGAGTCAGAGCCCATGCCCGTAGGCAAGTTGGAGTTGAAGTCTGCATCAGGCTTTGAGAACTCCTCCTCTTCTTGGTTGTTGGAAGGAATATGCACGAAGAGGTTCTTGATGTTCTTGCCAGAACGAGGAGAGGCGCTTTCGCCGCCCAACGCACGGGCATTGCCCTGCTCATCAAGCACGACCTGTCTATCAGTGTCTGGTTTGAACGGCTGGAACGCCTGGAATTCAGGGTAGCTCTGCTGCTCCTTTGGAGCCTTTCTAGGCAATTGAAAGCGATCTGGCGCGTAATCAGGGTGTGCCGATGCTGGAGCCGATGCTGGGGTGACGTACTGGTCCGTGGGTGACACGGGTTTGCGAGACACCGGGGCTTTGCCGGCGCTTGATCTGGACTCCACGGGCGACACGTTATTGGTGTTGCCTCTAGCGCTCATGGGGAGCGACCTCAGGGACTGGTTCTTGCTGAAGGAGTCATTGGCCGACTTGAAGCTGAATGTTTGGGAAGCTGGCGAGTCTGGTTTCTTCCTTGTTTGTATAGCGTGCCTGGAATCGTTCGGGGAGTGATTTCCACGGCGGCGATTTAAATTGACATCAAAACCGGCTCTTTCGTAAACGCCCTTGTAGCGATAATCCGATTTGAAAGATGGGAAAGGCGAATCGGACGCGAGCATAGGCGACTGTGGCCCATTGAAGGCGCTGGGGAGCTTGGTGACGTGGGACATGCCCTTGTTGATTGAAACTGCTTATGAGAATCCAAAAAGTAAGAAGGTGTCAGGAGGAACAACAACAAAAAAAAGAAGAAGCTGCGAATAAACGAAAGAAAAGCAGCAATCTGTTCTTCAGGCTCGGTGGTGAACAGCCTCTGGCGAAGAAAAAAGATGTATACAGCAGAAGCTTTTAGCGTACCCTCATGTGCCGTGTGCAGACACCATAACAGAGTAGGAGCGCGACTGGCTTGGCTGCGAAAAGGGAAGAAATCGAGGGGGTGTGGTTCAAACAATGGGGATTTTTTTTCTGGGGTGTATTATTCAAAAGAGCTTTTACCACAAGAGTGTGGCAAATTATTAAGAAACAGAGAAATATATACGGGAACATGGGATGGGTTTCGGTTAGGGCTGTCGCGTCTGCGCAGGAATGACACGGTTGTACAGCACGAGCTCTTATGATCCGGCTGAAGCTTATATCTGGATTTGAAAAAAATACGCAAGTGCGGCAAACTTCGACTCAGGGATTCGTCGAGGCTTAGACTTTTCGATAAAAAAGGGTTCATATTTGAATTCTTGCAACCTTCTCTTTGTTTGGTTCGGTTTGAAGCCGATCTGTCCGATGGGTGCTGCGCCGCTTTGCATTAGCTGCGAAATCCCAGATCGGCTAAATTGAGAGAGCCCTAGGATTGGTGTAGGACGTTCATCGAGTTGTAGGAACGAGAGGATAATCATGGTACATTGAAAAGTGACGAGTATACTTTTTAATTACTTTCGACAGTATCTTAAAGCTTCTGCTTTTTTGAAGGCACGGTTATGACCAGATCATATGGTGTCCCAAACTGGCGTTTTCAGTTCTCTGATCGACTGCGGCTTCAGTCTCTATGTCTGCAAGTCTTAGTATTACGAATAGATAATGGCAATGTTTCAAAGTGAATGGAATTTGGCCTCGGCAAATATGCTTCGTTCTTGGACTCTCCATATATTTTCAGGAATAAGGTTCGAGATCGACAGTGCAAGGGGGCACCTCAGTAGGCTTCAAGGGAGCTCACATTTCTTTTCATGGACTAGCATTCTGATATGATGGACTCAGATGAGAATGAATGGGGATGTCCGGAGGGTATGTTCTGTGGTATAAGAATTATTGAGGGTAATTAGAAAAGTTGAGTTTAGACTGGCTTTTGAAGAATAGGTAGTGGAGGCTGTTGAGCTTTGTGATTGGCTTCGACACTTATAATGCTCTTTTATAGATGAGAAAATGGTTATGATTTTCATGAGACACTATCATTGACATTGTTAACTAATGGAGGTTGCCTATGTTGTCGTGGTTTATATGAGTGGTGTTTTTAGCTGGATCCTACCAAAAGCCACGATGCTGTAAATGCTCGTGAAGCATGGCATGAAGCATGGCACGTTGTCTATAATCTTCAAACCATTTGAATGCCATCACGTCGTAAGTGTCTGGCTAATAAGGGAAGCTCGCAATACCCCAATCTCACATCTATTCTACGTCGTCTTTCTCCGTATGTTTTATTAATTACACTATTGTACTGATGAGGGCATGAAGTTTACACGTAACCGATTCTGTTGGCAACGTCCAAAGCGTCATGGTCAGCAGTCAATCTGATGTAGGCCTTCTTGGTACCGTTTGGTCTAACCAAGGTGTTGATCTTCTCAACCTCGACATCGTACAACTCCTTAACGGCAGTCTTGATCTGGTGCTTGTTGGCCTTCAAGGAAACCTGGAAAACCAAGGTGTTACCGTCCTCGACCTTCTTGATGGCGGTCTCAGAGGCAATTGGGGACTCGATGATCTTGTAGGCATCCAATCTTCTGTAGTGAGGAACGGCGGTTCTAGCGTATCTTGGCTTTCTGGCCAACTTCAAGGTGTTTGGAAGTCTGAAGGTGGTGTTGGTTCTCACCTTGGTGGCCTTCTTGGAGTTGGTACCCTTCAAAGCAGATTTCTTAGCAGCAGCAGCGTCTGGAGGTTAGTAACAGCACAAAATTTGTGGAGAGAATCTGACATGAGCTATCTTCAGGAAAGGGGTCGATATTTTTGTGTTTTGACGGATAGTGGTGTGGAACCGGGGTGTGTGAAAAGTCTTCTTCATCGGGAAGCAAAAGGCAATATTTCATGGGAAACGTCACTGGGGAATAATTCATTATGGACAATCAATAGCATGCGGTCTAGTGAAGCACTCAAAGTCTCATCTTGTAGCATTTTTACATACTTGGAGCCATCTCGAATCGTTGTTATACAGAAGTAGGAATCCTTCAAGTTTTTGGTGGAAAAAAATTCTACATCGCGGAGGCACCTGGGCACTGCAGACAGGGCAGTTTGCAAGCTGGCATACTATAAAATCTCTATATTACAGTGCGCATAATCACGTGGAGTACTTTAGGGCTGTAACCCGCACTCTGGATGGTACCATAGTCTGCCAGATTCGGGCTTTCTAGCAACCCTTAGACATTCCTTTAACATGGAAACAATACATTACCACAAAGAGTGGTGACGGATTATGAAAAGTGTTTTAAGGTTGTATTATCGTTGTAGATGTTTGCGATTATCGGTGTATAAAACGCTACGGTGGAGTCGATTGCAATACAGAGTATGTAATAGATCTAGAAAAGTAGTTGTCGACTAGTGTTTGACGGATATGTGATCTATGAATCAATAAACACTACGTTACTCTGCCACGGTCTTGGATATGGTTTCACTTGAACGACATCGCACATTTTGCAGCCATCGATAGTCCACTCTAGTCAAGTCATACATAAATATCGTACCCCATTAATAATACATCAAAAACCCTACGCATAACAAGTATCTGAAATGTTCTTTTGTGGACCTCTGGCCCGTATGCTATATACATGGATCACAAACGACGCTGGGCCTTTGCTCTATTACCACCAAACTTGATCTTGGTGTTGTCAGAGATTCTGACAATGTTGGATCTTAAAAATGCACTCTCCTTACCCATCAAACAAGCCTCAAAGGCGCTTCTACCCTTGCCGAAGTTGGAAAGGACAACCTCGATCTTGTCATTTGGACCAATGAGCTTCTTCTCCTCGATAAGCTTGAAAAGTCTGCTGGACACCTGGTAACCGGCTTCGTACTCTTGTCTCTGCGACTTACGGAAGCCTAGCATACCCGCACTGACGGTGACCTTGGCCTTGTGTGGTAATTGCATGTAGTATAAGACTTTCTCGTTGTATGATAAGTGTTCGTTGTTCTTCATGAAGTCCAAGTCCTCGGTGACTGCAAACAAGGAGCAAATGGTATTATGTTTGTTGAACTTGGCGTAGATCTTCCACATGACGGTTCTCTCGTTGTCGGTCTTGATGATGGGACCAAGCTGGGAAGTGTCTGACTTGACCTGTTCCACAGCAGCACGCATACGATTCAGTAGACTGAAGTTTCTTTGACCAGCAAATGCCATGCTCTGGCGACCCATAAGGGCATTTCTAATGCCGGCGAACATGCTGTCTTGGATGGGTATAGACCGTTGATGTCTGAGGTTGAGATTTTTTCGTTGAAGGGTGCACGGGTGTGTTGATACTGGATCCATCCAGAGGGTATCTAGTGTGGGCCAGCTTTGACATGGGTGATTTTAATGAAATCGGTTGTCTTAGTTAATTTTCAGCTGAACGTTTCTAAAGTGGAATTGTAAGTGGAATTGCAAGTGGAATTGAGTCTTTGTGTGGTGCTTCAGATGCTGGTCCACCCTCGCACTGGAGTAAGTTCACCTGCCATAGAGAGGTCAAGGGTATCTGCATTTTCCTTAGAGATTCGAGCGAAGCCTCGAGGAACCGTCCAATGTCGATATAGTCCATCTTTGCTAACTGGAGAAACTAAACGTCGGATCAACACAACTAGATGGTGGCATGATCAGTCACACATGGCTGCGAAATACAACGAATCACCCCAATTGTCCCTTTCGTTGGCCATCAACATAACCCGTGATAGTCGAAAAACTTCCAATCACCCAAATCATCCCTCCAATAACCCATATCCTTTCGTCCGAGGACCTTCACCACAAAGCTGGCACCTTGTCCTCTGTCACTGTCACACCACAGTTCCAATCTTTCCACTCTACAAAACCTAAACGCAAAACTCAAAGTCACATAATTAACCATTGAATGACCAAAAGGCAAAGTAGCAACCGAACTCTAATTTTTGTGATGGTGCCCTGGCGCATACGTCATGGTCGTTATTGGCTGGCCATGCAGCCAACCCCCTAGATTATTTCGCAGCCATAGGTTCCACAGCTTCGGTTTGCCTCTGACAAAACAAAAAATCCTTTCCATTCCCGCCAACTTCAAGAAAAGTCTTACCCGACTATTTCCCCAATTGCAAATTTGGCCTCGGCTAAACTTCCCCACAGCCTTGTCTCCCACCGCCTTACTTTTGGTCCAGGGGTGTACCGCGAAGTAATTAGTCTTTCAGAGCCCTGACACGCAAAACAAAGCTCGATTTTCATAAAAGCACCTTGTCCAAAATAGACACCTTTTTGTCAAAGTCTCGCTATTGTCTCCCTGGAGGGGTACACTGGATTGGGGGGGACCCTTCCAAAATACGCGCACGTGACCGTGACAACAACCTGCATCGCCAGTCTCAACCTCGAACCGTCAAATCCGATAACAACACAGCTTTAGACTTTTCAGCACCCGCTTAAGAGACCCATTCTCCCCACGTCGACCTCTTGACCGCGTGACACCGTTGTATCTGAACGTCCTGCATCGCCCGTGTCAGATTCCCAATTTCCCCGGCATCGTTCCACTTTATCCATCCACGCGCCTTCGATTAAGTCGGGATTCCGTACCACTCGACTAGCCTCATCATCATCCGGCGAAACTGGAAATCTAGCGCAGTGTCGAATAATATTACCAGCTAATTACCCAGCCCCATCCCAGGTTTCCGTGAGCCTTTACGCACCATGTTGACCGACAACGCCCAAAAGGATGAATACATCCTCAATGAGGTGGTCAATAACCAAACCTCCGAATGCAAGCGCATGTACGTCAAGGAGTACAAGAAGATCGGCGAAGGTGCTTTTGGTACCGTCGTCGAGGCCGCTTTGGCATACGTTGACAGTAGTGACAAGCCCAGCGACGAGAGACTCGGGCCCTTTGCCATCAAGAGAGTCTTGGCCCAGACAGAGTACAAGTGCAGAGAGTTAGAGATATTACGCACCGTTAAGCACCCCAACATCGTCTCGTTGCGGTTTTTCTTTGATAAACGCTCCCAGCTTGACGGTAAGGTTTACCAGAATCTTGTCATGGAGTGCTTACCTTCAAACTTGCAGAATGAGATCAAGTACTATCGCCAGTCAAAGTACACTATTCCATACCCACATATGAAGGCTTACACCTTCCAATTGACAAGGGCAATGCTCTATTTGCACAGTCTTAACATTCTGCACCGTGATATCAAGCCCTCCAATATATTGGTTGACCCTTCCACCGTCAGATTGAAGGTGTGTGACTTTGGGTCCGCCAAGCAGCTAGAACCAAACCAGCCTTCCGTCAGCTATATTTGCTCACGGTACTACCGTGCTCCAGAGCTTATTGTTGGATGTACCGTCTACACCACCAAGATTGACATTTGGGGCTTGGGATGTGTCATTGCAGAGATGTTTTTGGGTAAGCCCATTTTCCAGGGACAGTCATCGGAGTTGCAATTGAAGGAGATCTCAAAGCTCTTGGGCCCTCCACCCAAGACGTTCTTCTTCAAGAGCAACCCACAGTATAGAGGCAATATGTTCTCCACGAAATTGTTCAGCTGTTCCGTGCAAGAAAGATTTGAGCTGATATTCTCGACGTCACCCCCTGATGTGATTGACTTGTTACTTAAGATTCTTGTTTACGATCCTGAATTCAGAGCGAGCCCGAGAGCGGTGCTCGCCCACCCTTTCTTCCACGAACTAAAAAAGGAGAACTTTCAGGTATACCCTAGAGGCGCACAGGAGCCTATGGAGCTAAATTTGTTTGACTTTACGCCGTACGAACTAGAATTGATGGGTCCTTACAAGGAGCAGTTCTTGAAAAGATAATGCAACGATGCCGACTGAATCCCGCTTATAGAAATCATTGTCGCATCGCTCAAGTCTTGAGGCTGGTCCCACCAACATTCGTACCGCCTTTTCAAGCTGCTCAAGGAGTATCATGCCCCCCACGCCAGTGTTTCCTGGCAATCACCAGCCATTAATTACCTACACTACCCTTTATTACTTTTTTTATATTGCTTTGGGTAACTAGATAGATTGCCACAATAGGACCACTTCATGACACATATCAGCTGTAACGCCTAGTTCAAAGCCAAGCTGTAGCTGTACTCGTCCTCGATGTTCTGAGACAACCACAAGACGATCGTACTTAGCATGATGCAACCATTGCAGATAATGTTGGACACGCCCATGCCCAAAGTAGGGAAAGTGTAGTGCTTCATCAAGAATTTAAGAATGAACACCATGAATGAGCCGGCCAACCCGCCAGCAAGTAAAGAAAACCCAAAAAACAAAATCACCCTTGCTGCCCAGGCGTGTGTGTTGCCATCACCCAAAAACGAGTTTTGACCGTCAGTGAACAAATTAGACTTTTCAATCGAGTTGACAATGATCATACCCAACGTGGAACAAATAAATGGAATCCAATCAACGAATGTGATATGAACAACACTGGCATTGACCGTCTTGGAGTACACAGCAGCGTCTACCATTGACCAAAAGCCAATTGCAAACAAAGCGCCTGAAAGGTACACTCCGGCCGACCGGAGCTTCTGGGATTTCGGAAGACGAAGTATGGAGGCGTCGAATCTAAAGAGGTTTCTGCGTTGATCCATATTGTGGAAGAATGATGATATGGTCAGTAGGCTGGTTTATCGGTATCCGGGGCGCACCAGAGGTACAGGTTCGGCTGCAAACTGGCACTATTTCGTTAAAGGGTTGATGGTGAAGGGTATTCTATTAATCTTTAATTGTTTTCATTGACTGGAGATCTATGAGTTATTTGGATTTCGATGAATGGCATAAATTTTGTTGTTGTGTAATCCTAACGAGAATTGAGCAAGGTGAAACTGGCAACCCATAAGCTCGCAGGACGTCCTGTTATAGGAATAGGTGAACAACGGCCTACGGTTATTATTATATTCAAGACACCCAAAGTTTGACGAAGTAGCTTCTAGTTTGATTGAATGAAAAGCGGCGCCACTGCCATACAACCTACGACAACTTCGGTTCATTAGTTATATTAGTATATGGTTCATGCCACACGGATCAGGCCGCCTCTTCCTCTTGTTCAAGTCTTTCTTGCTCCGACTCCAGCCTCACTCCCTCCTGCTCTTCGCCATTCAATTCATCTTGTGAAAGCTCTGACTCAGGAGAGGAAGGCCCGGAGGGTGTTTCATGGTGCCCATTGCCATTAAGGCGCAAGTATTGTGGTTCGAGATCGTACACATGCACATCACCTTGGAGGGAACAAGTTACGAGTTCGCTACCATTCTCGTTGGAGTCAAGACCGAGAATCGTCGAACCAGGTTGTAGTTGATAAACGATGCATTTGCTTTGAACACTCCAGAATAGAACACCAGAGTTGTCGCTGCCCGACGCAACGAGAGGTTCTTCGGTAGCAGTGATAAATGCTGTGCTGCAGTTGTATTTTTCGCAGATTGTTGCCAGTGTATCATTAGACGTGTAGGTCTTGACAACTTTATTGTTCATGTAGTCCCATAGTCTGATCTTGCCGTCCAAACTGGTACTAAGAATGTACTTGCCATTCGGCGTTATTTGCACGTTGGAAATGGGAAAATTCACCACATCATTGGTGGAGGCAGTGGCAGTACCGTGGGAGGAACTATTGTACACTAGTGTCTTGAGACACTGACCAGATTCGAGGTCAAAGAGACGCATAAGACCATCATATGAGGCACTGATGATAATTGTATCATCTGGAGTTAGACAGACTGAGCTAACTGGGTCCGAGTGAGCGGCAAGCGTCTTGAGACTTCTGCCTGTAGTAAGGTCCCAGATGACCACCGTCTCGTCAGCGGCTCCACTGACGAGTAGGTTTCCCTTTGAATTGAAGCACAATGCAGAAACGTGATATGTGTGCTTCTTCAATATACGGATGCAAGCTGCTTTAGCGATGGACCAGATTCTCACCGTCAAGTCGTCCGAGCAAGACGCAAGGATGCTGCTATCTATTGGGGAAAATGCGATATCAGAAACACCCTTTATATGACCCAGTAATGTCGTTTTGTGAGTGCCATTGGTATAGTCATAAATGTGTATAAGACCCGTCGAAGTGCATGTCGCTAGTAGTTTCTTGTCTGGGGATATCTTGACAGCGTTGACCAGCTCCAGCTCCTTTGCTGGGACGATGTATCGCTGTTTGTATAGACCTTCCCATTGGCTAGTACCATTTTCGACCCTGGCCTTTTTATCTAGGTGCTCCCCGTTCTCTATCATGATGAAAACTTGACTTGTATCAATCGCGCTGATATAGTCGCGGTGCGATTTTTGTACGCTTAATCGTTTTTCATTTTATCGAGCCACGACTCGAGTAGACTCTTTTCGATTTCATCGAGAGTGCTGCTGGTTTTCTTGCCTCTGAGTGTCACAGGCTCAGCTGGAATTGTCTCGTGCACTGCAGAAGGAAGTATCTGCTTTTGTAGTTGAAGTCGAGTGGTGTTCTCGGGTTGTGGCTTGACAAGCTCCTTGACAAGGTACCTGAGGTACTGGGCAATCAAAATCCTACTTTGTGATGCGTCCGAGTCTTCGTTCACCCTCGCAGGCACGAAAAGCCTGATCAAGCTGTCATTGAGTTCGATAAGCTGATCATACTGTTCTCTTGGCAACAGGTTTCTCAGCTCGATCTTATGGAAAACTCGGTTCAAGATCCTGATGAACTCCGAGGAAAGATTTTTGGTGTTAATCTCTTGTTTGTTGGAAGGAGCAGGTGAAGGGGTAGTCTTATTGCTAGCACTGGCACGCTCGTCTGGGACGAGCTTCGTAGAATCCTTGACAGAGCTAAGGTCAAATTCGACTCTGTTCTCCTTATTTTCTGCATCTCCTACGCCTCCGTTAAGCCACCGTTGCTGATTCATTTGGATTTCGGTGGGTGCGTAGTATCGTCTGGTCTGTGTAATGTGGTGTTCCTGGTCCCAAAGATGCTTTTTCGTGATCAACTTGCGAAGATCTCTCCGTCTCTGCTCCTCTGATATCTCATCTGCCTTTTGTATGAATTTGTGGCGTAGAAGACGTCTAGCAGACCATCTTTCCAGTGGCTGCAAAACGAAGCAGCGATGGAAAAAGTCCAACATTTCATGCGACCAGCTCTTGCTCAGCTCCGTTTGAATGAGCTCCCAGAAGTCTCCGTCATTTCTACACAGAGATATTTGTCGAAGTGCCTTCATGGGCGCAAAGTGTTCTTGGAGAGGCGGCTTCCCGTTACGTAGCTCAAAAACACAGCATCCCAACGACCAAATGTCGGCCTTGTAGCTATGACCGCCTGTGTTGTTCAAAATAACCTCAGGCGCCATCCAATACGGGGTTCCCACCGTAGTATTTCTTCTCGAAAAGTTGGAAGATAGCTGCGTCGACACACCAAAGTCAGTGAGCTTAACCTCTCCATCATGCCCCAACAAGATATTATGGGACTTTAAGTCTCGGTGAATTTTGCCTTGGTCATGCAAATATGCAAGGGCTATAAGAACCTCCTTAGCCATGGCAGCGACAAGTCTCTCATCGGTTATAGGTCCTGCCTTCAACAAGTCAAATAAGCTTCCTCCACTCACATACTCCATGATCACCCATAACTTGTAATTCTTGACAAACGAGCCAAGGTATCGGGTGATTTGTGGGATTCGACATTCAGACAAGATGGTTATCTCTCTGTTTACCTCGAATAGGTCTGCCAGTTCGCTCTCTAGGTCTATCTGTTTGATGGCAACTTCCTTGCCTATACTCTTCAAGACACCACGATACACGACACCAAATCCACCCCTCCCCACTTCCTCACAAACGTCTAGCTCGTCGGAGCTATATATTCTCTCCATTGGGGTGATGGTTGTAGACTTGAGTATCTAGTAATGCGAAGGTAAATAGACGCACGTCAATATCGCACTAGATAAGAATACCACTAGCAACACCATCACGAACAACTAAACTATGCTCAGCTTTGGAGCATGTGGCAGGATCCGTATGCTACTGCTACCCCGGTTTCTGGTTCGACATTTTGCCTCAACTCCCAGACGACCTGAGGATGTCTTCAATGACGTCTTCATCACCAATACGTTACGAACGAATAAGCTGGAGAACGAGTTCGTCAAATGCACGATCTACGATAGCAAGGGCAACATGGTCTGTCACGGCAAGAACATAAGGAAGGCCAAATTTATGCGTGATTACGGCCTTCTTTCAAGAGATCTACGAAAGGTTATCAGGTCTCATACTCCAGGAGCAAGAACGGCTGGAATGAAGGCAAATGTGGAGTTTGTGCCCCTGCTTGTCACCAGAGATGGCAGTATCTTGTTAAATTTATTGAACATTCGAGCCTTGATTCGCCACGACACCTTGGTTGTGTTTGATGCTCCTACTACCACCTTCTCGCCCTCATCGAGGTTTCATGAATCGCATTCCCACGGCGTGTTTCTCCAGGAAATGGCCAAAAGGCTTAAAGCTGATCATCCTGATGCCCCCAAGCTTCCTTACGAATTCAGAGCACTTGAGGCAATTCTTATAGACGTCACTGCCAACCTCAATACTGAACTCAAGGTCCACAAGACAGTGCTTTCCAACATTCTAGCTAGTCTAGATGACTCCATCGAACGCACAAGACTCCGGTACCTCCTTATTCAATCAAAAAAGCTTTCTCAGTTTTACCAAAAGGCAAAATTGACCGGCGACCTCCTTGATGACCTACTTAATCAGGACGATGAGCTCAATGCATTGTACCTTACAGAAATACAGCAAGGCAGACCCAGAACATCATTTAATCATCAAGAAGTCGAGCTCTTGCTTGAATCTTACTATACCACCATCGATGAGATCATCCAAACAACCAAAAGTCTAATATCTCAGATTAAAACTTCTGAAGAAATCATCAAGTTTGTCTTGGACGCCAACAGAAATGATTTAATGTTACTCGGCTTACGGTTTTCGATTGGCTTACTTTCCATGGGTGCTGTATTATATATTGCCGCCTTGTATGGAATGAACTTGGAGAACTTCATCGAAGAAATCGATGGCGGCTTCGAGGGTGTCGTTATCGTCGGCCTGATCGCCTTGGTCATTTTATTCTTCTACGCCCTCAAGCATCTCAAGCAGGTGCAAAAGATCACCATGAGCGATTTGCCAAAAAAATCTCGCATTCCTCAAAAGAGGGTTTAGTCATGCTCCTCATCGTCCCCCTTGTTTATAGAAATAAGATGATTAGAGTCACTTCTGTTTCGTGAACGCTCAGTTGCTTTCTTGGAATGAACGGGCGAGCTGATAGGCGACGGGCGTGGTGTGGTTCCAGTCCTGAATGGCCTAAGCGAAAATTGGTCCCCCGAAAGTTGATTAGGGTTCTTTGGTGTTGGGGACGAAACAACCTTATTCAGATGAGTGGTATCTTTCTCGATTTTGGGAACATCGGGCGTAGTAGTAGTGTCACTTGAGACAATCCGCCTATTGATCCCAAGGTTCTGCTCTTGCCGTTTAGTTCGTTCCAAGAAGTTCTTCTCGTTGGTTATTAAGGCAATGCAGAGCTTCTCCCTGACGTTGACATTGAGCAAGGTGCGTAGAAGGGCATTGTAGGCCTCCTGAGGTGGTTTGAAGCCACCTGCGTTCTTCACAACAGAGGGGCGGAATATAAGGTGGAGGAAAGGCACCGACCCTATTTTGTCCATAGAGTTAAGTTTTTCGACTTGTGGCATTAGGTCCTCATCCTTCCTCTCCGACTCAGTTATATCATCACTCAGGCCGTATTCATCAATGGTCTGGAGTTCGAAAATGAATGAAATGCTCTCTAGAATGAAAAGCAAAGAGCAGAGATTACTCCTAGGGATTGATGATAAGGTTTTTATAACATCTGCAATGTTTTCCTCGGAATTCTTCTGTGAGTTGAGTAACGAATCGTACACTGTGCAAGGAATCACAGAGTCGCTGGTCTCTAGGAGCCAATTTTTCAAGAAGTTCAAGATCCGCTTCGTTTTAGACTTTGAAAGGTGTTCAATGACTTTCTGTACTATAGCAACCTCAACGGCCTTTTCATCTTGGATATTGAGATCTTCAGTTGGTTCGAACTTTTGAATGAGATCTATAGCCTCGTGCTTCAACAGCCAGTACTCTTGGTGATCTATCGGTGCTAGCCATAAGTCTTGCATTTCCGATTTTTCGGCCGAGAATGTAGCCTCGACTAAACCCTTGAGAAGTAGTGGAAGTGAGCGGGTGCTCAAGAGAGTGTCCTTTTCCACATCAGAGCTCTTCACTTGAAGCGGTATGTCTTTGTATAAGTTGAAGGTGAATTTGATATTTTGGAAGCTGATGTTGAGTAGACTGGGATCGAAATGCTCCTTGCCCTGGTGTGGCAGCACGATTGCAGGGAAGTAAATTCCAGTGCTATTATTGTGGAGAAGATCACGAAGATCTCGTTCGTAATTGACTGGTTTGTTGAGGTTCTCAATAAAATTCGACGTGAAGTCGTGGAGTGAGGAGGTGGCCTGAGAAGAATTTCTGTAAAGCACCTCCAGAAGTTTTGTAAGACTTTGATAGACCACTTCAATTCTCACCATTTCGAACCTCTCAAAAATCTGTGATTTATTGAAAATCTCCATATCGAGAAGATGTTTGATTTTTTGGACGTCCTCGTATGCCTCGTTGTATTCTTCTTCAAGCTCGTTGATAGCTTCTTCTGAAAATTTTGGCTTCATGAGTGAAGACTTGACATTTTTGAACATCATATTGAAGCGTTTGGAGGTTGAGCCCGCCACCTCGTTAACTTTTCTAGAGGATTCTTCTAGGCCTAGATGAGAAAAGGCTTGGGAAGTAGGCAGCGTGACGGTGGAAGAAGATGATGAAACGTAACCCCGGGATTCTGCCGTATTCACTGCCTCCTGTGACCATTCAAACCACATGCCCTCACTCTTGAACTTCTGTGAGAACAAGCCACTCCCTAGAATAATCTTCCTATCGATCAAGCTCTGCCCTAGTTTTTCTAGACTTGATCTGGTTGGGTTGAACCCATGCGGTCTGTGTGTCTTGAGGTAATTACACAATTGGTCACTGCTGAAAATCTCGTTTCTGTACCCAGGGAATGGAATCTTGCGCTTGACGGTCGTGATGGTGGCTATGGCTTTCGCCAAGAAAGATTGCAATTTATCTTTGGACTCAAATTTGAGTCCTCCGCCAAGTAGAAGAGGGTATGCTAGATCCAACTCAGGGGGTCCATCTTCTCTCTCACCTTCCTCCTCCGACTCATACACATGCTTTGGCCTTTCTGGGGTTCCTGGAAGTGTGCCGTAGGACTCATCGGGATCATGCTCAATTCGGTGGTCGTGACCTTCGAGTTCACCTAGTCTTACCAATTCGTCGTATTTGCGCTTAGTTCGTTCCATCTTTTGTCGTGAATCATCATAGTCATCTAGGAGTTCATCGAAACGATCAAGTGTTGTTTTGATCTGAGGCTCATGTAGTTTGATGAATCCGGTGATCTTTCCAAGCACCTCTGACTCGATCTCTGATGCCAAATTGAGCTGCATTTGCAGCTCCAATGCCGTTCGATCAACGAACTCCTTGAAAACATGCCTCACATCGATCTCTTTTGGCTTCAGTTCTGAGGTTGATCTCTGTGAACCACTTATTATACGTCTCTCATTTCTTTCAGAACGGAAAGAACTATCAAGCGGGAGACTTTCCCTGGCTAGTTTGGCCATATAACCGCTATTGGAGTGATGATAGTTCATGTAATTGAAGATGAACTTTCTGAGCTCATGAAGCTGGTCTAAGGAATCAAGCAGCTGTTGTGAAAGCAGCTCAATGCCTGACCTGTAATCAGGCGACCAGTAGGCATTTGCAAACCTAGTCATGGAAAACAGTGTGATGGTTACACAGTTATCGCTTACCGATATAGGCTTTCCCAGTGTTTATATCACGTGACAGATTTTTGATTTCTGCAGTGATGCACGTTCCGAATAACGTACAGCGTTTGACTATATACATCATTAATATGCTATTGGCTAAAGCGGATTTTACGCTGCTCTAGCTCCTTTTTCAAGTGCTCATCAAGACCAACCTTGAGTCTGTGGACCAAATTAATATCGCGACTGATGCCTGTATTGATGGCATTGAGCTTTCTGTAGGCCTTGATAAGATGCGGTGGGGTATTTTTCGCAGCCATCTCAAGCCCTAGGTCGCGAGTGATAGTTGCAATATCCAACCAAAATGGATCCAGTTTTGACACCAATTCTTTGAACTCTCCCCATTTGACCTTCTCGCTCTCACTCAAGGGATCCCACGGTATAGGAAGCCGGTCACCTTGGTTATAAATCACACGAGCTTCGAAATCTGTCATATGGTCGCCTGTGAGTCTCTTCATGATTCTGTAGTGCTCCGGAATGCATGACGTGGGAATTGGGTAGGGAAATTGATGATTTCTGGGTTTGGGCTTCCCTAAATCGGCATGCTTGTTGAACTCAACCGGCAAGTTCAACTTCTGTACCGAATCTTCGTGCACGATGCATCGAAGGAGGAAGTTGGCTTGTGAAAGCGCGATGTCATCTGTAGTAATGGCTTTGATGAAGTTGCCAATCACCTCCGGAGATTGAGCATTCACATACTTGTCGAAGCGGGTGTATATGTACAAGAGAACAAGTGTGCGGTTGTTCAACTTCTCGTTTTGGTAGACCTCTTTTGCGAGTGCATTGATCGTTGTCTCATCAATGACAACTTCATTTAGGAGATCAAATGCTGGTTTGAGCTCTAGAGCGTTCTTGGCTCTGGACACAATGTGCAAAACAACTTTCTCTGCCAATCTCGGGTCTTCTCTCCATCCTGGACGTCTAAGCTCATTGCACAAAAAGTCCACAACGTCTTGTGTATCCTGAGTGGTTTGACAGAAGTCCTCGAGAATCCTGACACACATGTGGCTCAGGATAGGCAAGTTAATTGAGGACATTTTATTAACATAGACCTCTCTCAAGAAAATGTTCGTGATGCACTCGTAAATTCGAGCCCATGTAGTAAGGTTCACGGAAATGTCCATGCGTTTTATGAGACTGAGGTATCTCAAAATCACACTGTATGAGCTGACAAGCGACCGCCTCGTAGAATGGCTTCTGCAAATTTTTAAAAGCTCATTGATAGTCTCAAGGTTGGGCTGCTTTCCATCAGCGGCCATGACGAGTAGAAGCTCTTTGGCAAAAGATGCCTGGAATTTGTCGTAGCCGAAAAACTTGATGAGGTAGTTGTAAGTTTCGACTGATCGGAGCTCTTTGAAGCTATCGTTTTTCAATGAATGTGTGTATAAAAGAATCTCGGGAATGACACCGCTTAGGAGCGAGGATGAGTTCTTGTATGGCATTCTGACGTGGGTGAGGAAGAAGATATATTCTTGGAACGACTCTTTGGTAAGCGGTTGGGGAAAAGGTGGGACCTCGCCAAAATGGTACCTGGGCACGTCGTATTTGTTCTTCCTGAACTCGTCATCTTGTTGTTTCAAGACATTCCCTAACGCTGCTGGATCACTAACTGTCTTTTCACACTTGAGATGCTGTGGGGTAAGCTGGACCAAAAAATCAAGCATCTTGTTGAAGGTGAACCTTTCAGAGAGAAACGTATTGAACACCGCTACCCTGTCTTTGCTGGATTTCACTGCATGATTGGCCTCTGCTCTGGCAGAATCGTACTTGGGTAAATCTTCATCGAATATCTTCAACTCGGGCATGTTGAGTGGTTTGAGGAAGCTCTGGAAACGCTTCTTCTGGAAACCCTTAAGCTGTTCTCGGTATCTTTTAAGCTCTTTTTTCGAAATACGTTCTCGACTCGGTAGTTCATTGAACTGTGAGCTCTTCACGGATTTTGTATGCTGTGAAGGCGGTCGGAGCGGCAGCTTAGCCTGCTCTATATTCCGTGCAACACGAGATACACGTATTAGAGCATCTTTGAGGGAACTCATCAATCCATATGCAATTTATGTGTGTGGATGCAAAGGCTGAATTTTCTGAGCATAGAGCCCGATCACCGAGATAGTACTAGGCGAAGATGGCGCACGTGACCAAGTCTACAAAAACCGTTAACAATACTATATTCTATCCAAATGCCGGGGAAGCCCTCAAAAGGAGCATCACATAAAGTCGTCGTCACCAAAGTCGTCGAAGTTGTCGTCCAAGTTGTCGAGGGCGTCCTTCTTGAAGTGCGTGTCGTTGACATTAGTCTTCACCAAAGGCTTGGCCTTCTTCTTACCGGCACCTCCCGTGGCAGTACCGCCTGCCTTCGCCAATCTTGCCTGTCTCTCTTGTCTCTCCTTGTCTTTCTGAAGAACGTTCAAGGTCGAAACGACCTTTCTGGTGCTCTCCACAGACAATGGCTGCACGAGGTCTCTGATCAAGTCAATGGCCAAGTTAGAAGAGTAGAGCAATGACAGGTCCTTGGCCAAGCCGGTCAAGATAGGAGCCAAAGTCTTTCTGAGCTTCTCGAACTCCTGTTTGTTCGTAGGCTGGAACAAGGGGTGCAGTTCCAACGGCGTGTCCTTGGTGAAAGCTGGCTGCTTGTTAGAGGCAGCAGCGGCAGCAGCAGCTCTCTCCTTAGGGTGGGCAGTCAACTCGTCGAGTTTGTCGTTGGCCACACCCAAACTGCCGAACAAGTCGGCGGCATTGTTCAAGTCAGACTCCAACTCGGCCTTCTTCAACAATTCTCTTCTGGTCTTCTCGTCGACAGTGTCAATGTCCAAAAGCTTCTTCTCGCCGGATTTCGCAGCGAGCTTCTTGGCCTTGGCTCCATCCTGCTTCTTCTTCAACTCGGCCTTCTTCTTATCTTCAGCGGCCTTCTTCTTCTTGGCCTCCTCCTCTTCGTCGACCTCCCACGATTCCATAACTGGCTCGTCGTCGGCCTCATCTTCCCAGGATGCCACTGGGGCGGTCTTAGCAGAAACGTCAAAGTCCTCGTCGTCCCACGACATATTGTTGTAAGTTCTGATGGATTCTCTGCTCGGTTTTTTCTGCCTTCTATAGCCCTGCGGTCACGTGCGTCTCCGAGCCGGTCACCTTCAGTAGTGAAAATGGGGAAGTTTCAATTGGGAGAAAGTTGACGATAGAAGGTTTTAGGAAATTGGAAAGAGTGGAGAAATTTGGTAATTGATTGGGGTCGGCAAGAACAAGATTTTGAAAGACCGAGCCGTCCCAGACATGGGTGGTCGAAATGGCCAGTACAAATGGCTTTAACGAGTTCATTGGATGGAGTTGTCGTATTTACATAGACACAGAAAGCTTGATTTTACAGAATCAGGACCACTCTTTTTTAGACGTGTTGGTTTAGCTTTCTCTCATCCCCACCGATCTGCGATTTACTCCAGAATCGGCTTTTCGCAGCCATTTTCAAAACCTACCATTCCAATGGACAAAACCACGTATACTCAAATTCTTTCAAAAAAACCTAGCCTAAGCAGATATTCACCTTCAATTCTCATTTTCATATCCATTCGCCGAACCGTGATTTTTCACCGTGTGTGATGATCTTCGTTCCTCCTGCATCAGCATCAACTACAACTCTTCCTGATGGTCCAGCTAGAAAAGCTCCTTTCATGGGCACAGGGCCAGGGGGCTTGGCTTTCGCCCTCCTTGAAGGTCACTCAATCACCGCTAGGCGGCTTGGGTCTCCTTGCCACCGGACACTTGGAGGAAGACTCGATCGTGCTTCGAGTTCCTCAAAATAGCACATACGACATCAAGAACCTCCTCCACTACGCAGAACAACTCAAAAAGGGCCGCCCAGACGTCAGCAATGTGTTCAGCTCCGTGCTACTGATGATTCTGGGTCCGACAGAAACCACAGTGATCAGAGGATACGTCTGGAGCTTTGCCATTCTACAGAGTATGGGCGTCGACCTCGAGCCCATTGCGCCGTACCTAGACGTGCTACGTACCACGGAGGTGCTAGACGTGGACGAGAACCTCGAGGTTCTGGACAGCCTTGTTCAGTGGCAAATAATGCAAAAGCGCCGAGTTACGCTGGAGCTTTGTGAGATGGTCAAAGCGCACCCGGAGTTTGCCCCACATCTTCTGGCAGAAACCGCTTTCCGGCTTCACCAAGCTGTCAAGTCACGGGTTCTTGAAATCCCACATCCCGTCGAAGACGAAGAATACGAGTTCACTACGCGAGTCACCCTTGTGCCGTTGCTAGACTTTGCCAACCATGCGCAGACCAACAACGCAGTGTTCGATGTGGACAGGACCACGGGAGACGTGATTCTTCGGGTCACAAAACCGGTGGATGCCGAAACCGAGGTTTGTATTAGCTACTCACCGTCGAACGATATGGGCCTGTTCTTCAGAACCTACGGCTTCATTCCTCAGCACGGCGTCTACGAATGGGTGCTTCCTCTGTTCAATTGCATCACCAACGCCGCCAAGGGCACTAGCGGTGTCGATTACGTAAAAATGGCCAAATGGCTTCGAGTGAAACCTCGTCTTGTTTTCGCTCTGTCCGAAGATGCCGTCACCGTGGACCTTACCGAGTCCCGGCTTCCTCTTCTTATGGTTCCTGGGCTCACGTACTACGCCGGATGGAGGGACGAAAAAGCAGACATTGAGGAGGACGAACACGACATTGAGGAATTGATTTTTGAAGAAGAAAACAACCCGGTGATTTTGTCCACCGAAACAGCCTACGGAGTGGTCTTTGAAGATGCCTACGTCAGTGTGCCTGATATCCTAGAGCAAACATGGGAAGACTCCGAGCACGGGATCCGCGAGTTAGTCAAGCTCACTAAACCGCTTATTGACATGGCTGCAAAAACTAGTAAAGAAGCTGACGTCACCACGTTGGCCGCGTCAGCCAGTCAGCATGCCAGCACGCAATTGAAGGGCTATTTTGCGGCGAAACATGCCCTACTCGATCGCCTTCTCGAGCTTTCTACGCAAGACTTTGTGTACATGATTGGCACGCTGACATAGATGAGACACACTTTTTTTTGCTCCCATTTGTAAGCGCTACCAGAGTCTAGTGCGCTGTGCTGAGCAATGCAGGATCCGCGGGCCAGAGTATAAAAATGCTGCGAAACCTTGTCCAATTCTCACATTCACAACCATGGTTTCCCAAGTTGCCTCTAAAGCTGAATTCCAAGAAGCACTCAAGCACGACGGTTTGGTCGTCGTTGACTTCTTCGCCACGTGGTGTGGTCCTTGTAAGATGATTGCTCCATTGTTGGACAAATTCTCCAAGGAGTACACTTCTGCCAAGTTTGTCAAGGTCGACGTCGACGAGGTTGGTGAGGTTGCTCAGGAGTACGAGATCTCCTCCATGCCAACCATCATTTTCTTCAAGAACGGTGAGGTTGTGCAGAAGGTCATTGGTGCCAACCCTAATGCCTTGAAGCAGGCTTTGGCTGCTAACGCCTAAGTGTATATGAATCAACGACACACAGAATCCTTCGCTGTAGATACGCAATTACACATTTAATCCGTTGCACATAATAAATTCGTAATCATTACCGTAAAACCTATTCCCAAATTTCTATAAAAAAGCACATTCGTTCACCTTCGAGGCAAACTCGTTGACGATGTTGAGGTCGCCGATCCATTCCTGGGCCCCGTGGAGCACATGGTGCACGAGGGTGTCATAAATCAAGTAGTACTGCCTCATGGTCTGCACCATCAGAATTCTTTGCCGACGCAAGTTGTTCACCATTGGATAAACCGGGTTGCTGGCAAAGTCGAAAGAACCGCCATTGCACCTCGAAAGGTTGACAATTGTGTCCAAAGCACAGAACACACCAGTTCGGCCACAACCGGCAGAACAATGCGTAATGGTGTGATACTAAGGACGGTGTCTGACCTTGTCGAGAACGTGCCTCTTGATAGTCACGAGATTTATCAAATCCTTAGGATCCACAGCGCTGCTCATGTCGGCCCAGGTGCACAAGTGAAGCTGTAACACACGGTGGAAGACCTTAGCGTCAGAGCTCACCTTGAAGGATCTGATCACAAGGTTGCCTTGAATCTCTTCGTTCTCAATGTCAACCTTGATAATATTCTCACCTGATCTGTAGACACCAGGCTTCCAAAATGGCGAGCACTTGTGCACACCGTTTTCGTATTCACCCGATAAGGAGACAATCAAAAGACACTTCTGGTTGATGACACATTTCCAAAAATCACCAATGGTTTCTCTCATAGGACCCTGCGTCGCAATGTACTTCAACTCGTCAACATTATCCTGCGTGACCTCGCCTTGCACGACATCCCCCACATACTTCAGTGGGTTCAAATACGAGGCATTGATGTAGTCGCAAGACAGACTTTTGGTCTTGATTCTGGCCCCGTCAGTTAACCGAACACGCGAGTGATCAAACAAGAATATATCTTTGTAACGGTTCTTGTGGCCATAGTCAAGCCCGCAATTGATCTGAGGACAGAGTTCCGAGGATCCACCAGGTGTGCAGATTTCTGGCTTATTTTCGCTGTAGCAAAATGCACCATTCAACCGATTCTTCTCGCACTGCTCAAGCTTGTTGAACTCATCAGTGACCAAGCAAGAATTCTTCTCCACAGCTTGGAGCCAAGGAGGAAGCTTGGCAATTTCTGCCGGGGTCAACGTAGAAAGTCCAAACTCTTCCTTCCTTGGTGTTACCAAACTCTCAAACATCTCCTCGTTGTGTCTAATTTTGAACTTAGCAATGGGTATATCTTGAGGAAGCTTAAAGTTCGACACTGGCGTGGAGATATCTTGGAAAGTAGCACTGGAACATGGAACGCCAGTGAGTGAGTGCGAGCGACGCTGTTGCAATGGACTGCGCTTCAAAGTATCGATCGAGAGCGATGGCTTTGTCACGGCAGGTGCACTCAAAGCTTGAGGCTTCACAGACAACAGATTAATGTCAATCGTATCTTCCTTTCCAGAAGAAATGAATTCAGGAGCTGATGCAGTGAAAGCCTGGAAGTTCTCATCTATAAGATAGATTGGAGGCCCGTTCTTTAAATCCCAACTTGAACCATCCACCAATTTCTTGCACATGTGCAATAAACCGCTGGAAGAATTTGTGTTATCGTAGACAAGTATGGGAGGCATGCTGTATCCACTGAAGGACTCATCAGAATAATGATGCATATAATTTTGTAAGATAGTCTTTTCGTATGTTGGAAGCGAGTTCATGCAGCGAAGAAAATTAAAATTTGCTCTTTTTAGAAGAGTCAGCGGGAGACACACGTTAAGCGCCCCTGAAATATGCCCTTTCATGTAGTCTGCAAACGGCCTGATATCGATGATCAAGACGCTTGGAAGATGCGTGGAGTCGAGAACACGACGAGCCTTCAAGAAAGCAACGATCTCCTTACGACACACATATTTGATAGAAGGAGAGACGCCTGTGATGCTGTCACGCAAGTTTTCTTGCAAGGGAACCTGGTGGAGGCGTCTTGTTTGCTCGGTCTGGATGGAGGCGACGTAGTCTGATCTGCCCAAGTCACCTGATGTAGGATGCTTCTTGATGCTGGGAGGAGCAAAACTGGTGCTGGCCAGTGTAATAGGGGCCGTTAGCAGTGATTTGAGCGAGGGAGGCTGCTGGTATGTGGTGGTGGGTGTTTTAGGGGTTTCGTTGGCGAAGTTAAAACGAGGCGTAGTAGCGGAGACGCATTTCTTATCCTCCTCTTCAAATTCGTAGAGAGGCTCGCTGACCCCCAGGGGAAACGTCAGCGACAGTGGCTGCTGGAAAGAACGACGTGGAACGTTGAGCTTCAACTGGAGCATGTTGCGGCGGTTTTTTGTGGGGGACGAGTTGGACGAGTTTTCGCCAATAAGCGTGTCAGTCGACATGGAAAGGTCAGCGGAGGACGATGAAGTGTCGCCCACCACGGTGGAGTCGGACGTCAAGGAGGAAATGGAGTTCGCAGCGTTCTTGTGTAATCTGGGCTTTGCAAAGGTGGTGGAGGAGGCCGAGTCAGATCGGGCAAAAGTATGCTGCGGAAGGTTGGCGAAGTAGTCTGCCGTGTCGAAGTTTAGAAGAGGCAGCTGGAGATGTAGCTTGGTCATGGGTTCGTTCACGTCAGCGGCTTCGTAGGAAAAGTAGTCGGCCTTGTCGGAGTTGGGCATCTTCAAGGACCCTCCAGGTGTGTACTGGGGGAACTTGTACCCAGTGCAACAAGGGCTAGTGCTCATAGGACGAAGTAGCCAGGAAGAAGATCAAGGGGGTTTTGGTCGGGAAAGAAAGAAGGAGCTTGTGGGTCCAATGGAGTCGAGGAATGTAAACACCTGCGAAGAGAAAAAAAAAAAGGAAAGCCGAGAATGACGTAGGAGGCTAAAGCGCACACACAGACACGAGAAAAAAAAAGTTGAAGGAGATGGCCAGGCCTAGCCCGAGGCCCGATGGCGCAGACCATCTTGATAACCGCTCGGGAAGGCGGGCTTCCGTGTTTTTTCCCATCTAAAACACTTTAAAGCGCCTGCCATTTATGTGGCGGTGCTGGCCAGGGCTCAACGTCTGACGTCTATGACGTGCACTAGTCGCACCATAACCCCGGTCTAGGCCTGGGCCGAATGCGCGCCAATCCATTTGCACCCACTAGCCAAGCCAGCCGTTGGATATTGTTCGTCAGACTTGAGTATGGGCGTTGGAGGGGACCGGCGGAGAAGGCCAGGAAAGGCCCGGACGTGAGGAAAATTCTAAAAAAGATTCCTCTGGCCTAGACCCTTCACTGTGGCGTGTGCGGCCGCACCCTTTTTACCCGTCCTGAGACACCGGGGTGGGTCCTGATTGTCTGTTTTAGCGCCTGGAGCCAGCGCCGTGCGAGCCCCACCATCACCGTCTTTCCTTATCAGCACCGCCAGCATTGGGCAAACTGGAAACACTAAATTCCTTCCCTCATGTAATTTAATTTTGGTTTCTTCTTCTCGTCTATCCCTCGTGGCATTGTCATCCTCGTCTTCGGCTCACCACAGTCGCCATTCTTCAATACTTTTTGCTCGTCTTTGTTCTTTGTCTCTCACCCCTATAACATTGCCCTATTTGCAGCCAACAGGGCCACTCGCCTATCGCTTTCGCCGTTTAGGAACGTCGTCCTCGTCGGCGAAGCTCCTTGACTTCCGCCGCCGCAAGCGGTTCTCATATTTGCCCCCACTCTCGGGATGCCTCCTCTCCTCAATGATGCCTCGTCTCGAAGTCAGCTTTTCGGGTTTAGGCCTTTCGGGACGCGGTGTCGCTGGTGTCGCTGGCGTGGCTGGCGTCGCTTCGCTTTCTTCAACTTCAACTTCACCTTCAAATAAATGGGCATTGGGGACGTCCTGCCGGGCCTGGTCCACAAGCTCCTTGTATGCTTTGGCGTCCTGGGCCACACCGCTCTTGATTAGCTTCTTCATGAGCTCGTTATTTTCGTCATTACTTTGGCTCCGCTGGACCTTTTGAAAAGGTTCTTGAGGTGCAACGGGGGCCGTGCCGAGGGTCGAGCTGAGCCCGTCAAAGTACATCTCATTCACATTGAGGTGCCTCGACGGATCAAGCTCTTTCTGACGCAAGCTCTTGAGACTAGCCACGCCCTCGTCATCCTGAAAATCGTCAGGGAGAAGCTCGCCACACTGTAATGCCGCTGCGTCTTGCGAGGTGTATTCCTTGGTGTGTGCAATTCGACTGTGATTGAGGAAACCTTGCGCTGACGAGAAGTTGCTACGGTGGCAATCGGGACAGGTAAGCTTGACGATGATACCATCCGTTCGGCGGTACAAGCAGCCCGCCACTCGGAGGCCAGGACCTGTTATGCTGGGACGTAGCGATGACGTTGTAGATCTTGTTCTGTAGTGGGCTGGCTCTGGAGGCGCTGTTTCAAACACCGCTTCGTTGAACTTCGGCTGCTCTTGGTACAGCTGCTGCTGGAGCCTCGTGTAGCTCACGGAGAGCGACTTGTTGAGCACATCGTAGTACTTGAGTGTGAAGTCGTTGGGTTCACTGTTGAAGGTCACATCGTTGGGCACATCGAAGAACTTGCGGAGCGCTAGCATCTGGGCTTCACATTTGCCCATTTCTTCTTCGGTAAGACGGAGCTCTCGGTGCTTGAGGCGGATCTCGAGGTCCACTTGGTTCATGAGAATACTGCGGAGCGTTTCGGTCGGTATATTCTGGAGTCGGGCCATGAGGCTCTCTTTATCGATGACAGGGGCTTCTGAGGGTTCAGCCTGCGGCGTTTCTGCCGGAGTGATCAGCTCCTCTGGTGTTAGCAGCTTGGGTCCCATGGTGGAGCTGAAGAAGATGCACCAAATTGTTTGGCTGATTGATGGCGCCTGCAGATATATGGCTCAGATGGAGCACTTTTTGTAAGGAAGAAGCGTTAGCGGGTCTGGGCCGGGGGTGCATTTTTCAAGGAGCAGGTGGTAAAGGGCTTTGATTCTGAGGGATTCCATGGATTTAGAATTGGAGGCTTTTGTTGGTGGTGGGGGTGTACTGGGCACTTGTTGGTCCAACGCGAACCGTTTTGCAGCAATTGGGGGAGACTCTGTGGGGGCACCGGGAGGTGGCAGTTTCGCTATTTGCTGAAATGGGATTTTGACAGGATTTTGATTGGGTGATTCGAGATCTGGGCTCTTTTTTGGATTTGGGGTAATTTTTGGTTTGCCTTCCCTGTGCTGTACCTTCAGTGAACCCTTCTGCTTGCGAATCTTGGCCTTGGGCTCCGGGACTGGGGTAGTTGGTTTTTGTGATTTCTCTTTCACCTCTTGTTTTGATGGCCTGCCGATCTTTGTTGGGAGTTCTGCTTTGACAGTCTCCTTAAGCCTGGGATTCGCCTCCTTAGAGCCATCTTGATCAAACTTGCCACACACCTTCTTCCCCCCGATACCCGGCGATATCCCAAAATCAAACCGCTTCTCGCTGATTGGCGTCGAACAAGCCTGAATCTTTTTTGAATCCCCAAATATGCGTTGTAGCTCCTTCGAGGAAAACAGATCGTCGCAGTCAAACACACTGCCAGACCGCTTCTTGAAAGACTTGCGATTTTCTGAAATCTGCTGCTTACGCTTGCTTTTGTAGCCTGCAATTAGAAACCATTCTAAACATTTCTCAGGTCTTATATACCTTTAAGGGCACCTAGCACGTCAGTTCTCATGTAGTAGTGGCTGCGAAAGTACTGTAGAAACCCACCGATTTGGATCGCACAGCTATCAACTACATCTTATAAACTAGATATTCACGTTTCCACGGGCACAACCCATTTCTGATTTGATATTGACTTTTCAGCTCATACTATACAGCGCAATGTCGGAAAAGCCAATTTTGCCGTCCATCGTTTCGATGGGTGCTCTTACCATCAACGACAACTCCAAACATGGATTCGGATACAACCCGTCTGTGGGGCCCTCGTCCAACGCCATAACGCCAGAATCGTCATCAATTCTCCTCAACAAAAGAACCATAAGCTTGACGCCCACGTCGCATAACTCCATCTACGACAAAACCGTCAACACGAAAAAAGTCAACGAGATCAGTCTATCGTCCTTGGCATTCCTCTTCTGCGAGGTGGTCAACTGGGCGCTGTCACAGTCCAAAGGAATCCAAGATTTGGAAAATAGACTCAACGGACTCGGGTACCAGATAGGCCAGCGGTTCTTGGAACTAGTCAAACTACGCGAGGGTATGAAGCACGGCAAAAGAGAAACGAAAATCATCGAGATCCTACAATTCATCCACGGGCCCTTCTGGAAAAGCATTTTCGGCAAGACCGCCAACGACTTGGAGAAGTCCCTGGACGTCAACGACGAGTACATGATCATCGACAACCTCCCTGTCGTGTCCAAGTTCATCAGCATACCCAAGGAATACGGCAACTTGAACTGCCTGGCGTTTGTTGCTGGTATCATTGAAGGCGCTCTAGACTCCTCAGGCTTTCACGCAACCGTGGTGGCGCATTCTGCCCCATTGGACTCTTTCCCTCTCCGCACAGTGTTTTTGATCAAACTAGACGAACAGCTTCTCCTCAGAGAGGAAATAAGATTCAATTAGGCAGACCTATGTACTCTATAGAAACAACAACTTTCAAAAATCAATAGTTAGCGCTGTCAAGTGTAGGTCCCATGATCCATGGAAAATGCACGACTGACATACACCTCAATTTTTCAGCAGTACTAGCTGAACATCTACACTGCACCATGGGGATCAACATAAGGAGAGCCACCATCGAGGATGTTCAGGCCATGCAGAATGCCAACTTGCTCAACTTGCCGGAAAACTACCAGTTGAAATACTACATGTACCATATCTTGTCCTGGCCTCAGGCCAGTTTCGTCGCTACAACCTATGACACACTTGATAACGACGAGGACGAAAACGGCGAGGTTCTTGCCGAGGAGCCAATAGAAAACATAGATCTCAAAGACCCCAAGGGCGACACATCATACATCAGAAAGGGTGAAAAGATTGTCGGTTACGTTTTGGGTAAAATGGAGGATGACCCAGAAGCTGAGGACAAGACTCCACACGGCCACATTACATCTTTGGCTGTCATGAGAACATACAGAAGAATGGGATTGGCGGAAAAATTGATGCGCCAGTCGCTATACGCCATGTGTGAAGTGTTCAAGGCGAAGTATGTGTCGCTCCATGTTAGAAAGTCGAACAGAGCGGCGTTGCATTTATACAGAGACTCGTTGGAGTTTGAAATGACAGACACCGAGAACTCCTACTACCAGGACGGTGAAGATGCATACGCCATGAGAAAGGACTTAAAGTTAGAGGAGATGCTCCCGTACCATGGTTACGAAGAGCAGGACGACTTTACCCAGGATCTTATCTAGAGTCACAGTTGCTACTCAGGCACATTCTATGGGTACGATTGTGTAGGATTGGGGATACAAAATCTAATATACAAGGATGCAAATGGCCCGAGGCCGTGGTAGGTGCTCAATACGCTCTGTCCGCTTAGTATCTCTCCTTCATCCTGGAGGCCACGGTACGCAAGTTTCCGTAGACCTTTCCTGGAGGAGAACCCAAGATAAGAGACACGACGGCTTCTCTGGCCATTCTGATGTGCGTGAAGCCACCCAAGATGTGGATTTTGGAGTCTGCCAACACGATTCTCGTTCTCGTGGCGTTCTCAATGGCGAACTTGGTCTTACCGTCTTTACCTGCAATACGGCCGATAGCTCTGGACAAGTGGTCACCGGTCAAGGTCTTGACGTCCTTGATTTCGAACGTCTCGATATATAGATCGTCCAACCTCAAAAGAGCGATGGCATCGTCGACATCGAAGCCGAGGGTGAACGCTTTAATGAAGTCAGCGCCCTTTTGCAAAGCACCCTCGTCCTCAGTGTGCTTGTTTGTTCTCAACTCGACTGTCTTGGTCTTGAGGTTCATTCTCACTTGTAGCTTCAAGTGCTCCACCAAAGGAGGGTATATCTTCATCCAGGTGTTCTTCAAAGGCGACATTCTGTGGGGAGGAATTGGCACTTTTCTGCTTTCCAACTTCACCTTCATGCCGCTCTTGCCAGCAGCAGCAAACTTGGGTTTTCCGCTTTCATCTAGCACCACCGATTCAGGCTGGGGCTCATCGTCCTTCATTTCCTCATCTTCAGCTGCCGCCTTGGGCTCCTCACGTGGCACGTTGTTGACGTCAACTAAAAGCTCGTCATCGTTGGATTCCTGTGGTTTTGTTTCAACCGGAGCCTTTTTAATGGCTGTAGGGGCAGTCATGGGTGTTTTGTCAAGCTGGTGGGCAGAAAAAAGTAGCTGATGCGATGAGTGTACTGCACCGCGATGGACCCCAGATAAGGTGGACCATCTGGGTAGTCAGTGGTGGTGATGAGAGGGATGAATTAATTTTGATCTAGAATTGGATTGTTGAAGATTTTATTGGAGGTTTGGTGATGGTTGATGTTTGGGTGTCATCTGAAGGCATGTACGAGGGTATGTACCTATGGCCAGCATACGACTATCGAAAATTATGATAGCAGACAGCCATTTGATTAGTCCTTCGAATTTTCAACGCTTTCCTTCAAACCCTTTCTTCAATTTGTTGTGGAAATCTGCTTTTACACGAACTCCCCAAACATGCCCACCGGGGTGCCTCACGAATTTCGCAGCCATTTAGCTTTCGGTTGGAGCCGAGACTCAAATACCGCAAACACAAAATAGCTTTACTTTTTGTCCCCTTGAGAAATACAATAGCACTCCGAAAAACACGAGTCATGTAATTGACAACCACAAATCGCGTATCTCTCTACATTCCTCTTTGGTCATTGCCCAGATAGTATACCAAACAAAATCCCCTGAAAATGAATTTGCACAAAGGTCATTCACTCGAACCCTCTATCTTCAACAGACGACGAAATAAAAAAGAAAATGCAAAATGATCCGCACCTCCAACCTTATAAGCGTTGCTAGCTTATCCACTCATAGCGGCAATCTGATTCCGCGAACCAGTCAGTCAGTGCTCACACGAGCAATGCTTGCTGACACGACCATCCAACCAAAATTCAAAAAACTCTAAAAAAACCCATCAATTATTCAATCAACCGCTTGCTGCCATTTTCGGCCTTTGTCTCTCGGCCTTTGTCTGTCGGCCTTAACCACTTGCTCTGCACAAGCACGCGCGATATATAATTTCTCTTCCCCAGCTTACTTTTTTTTTTCCTCCAGGCTCAACCAGCATTCAACTGCAAACAGCGAACATTCGCCAATATACAATGTTCAGAGGTCTTGTGCCCCGGCTGGCCCGGTCGGTGTCCTCAGTTGGCCGATTCGGTTTAATCGGCCTCCGGCACCCCACACCGGTTCGTCAGCAACCACTCCAAGCATTGTGGAAAACTCAAAGACCATTTACACAAAGCGCTGTTCGCCTCAGAGTGCCTGGCCCTTTGAAGACATCAAAATCAGAACTCCTTGCAGGGGCCTCCTCGAAGCTTTCTCGGTTCTGGATCCACGTGAAGTGGCCCTTGACGAGAAATAACCGTCCTTTCTCCATAGATGACTTCTCGGCTTTTGCGTCCTGGCTTGTCATGGGAAACGTCTTGTGGGTTGTTCTTGGTACTACGACCTTTGGTTTGGTTACCATGTACTCCATCCATACCTTTGACAAGTTCTGGAACACTATCAGCGGTGATGACGAAGATGATGAGGACGTCGCTCCTCAGGCCAAAGACAAGAGCTTTCTTTCCTATCTCGCGGGATCGATTTTATCGCAAGGTTTAGGTATGAGATTTGTGTTTGAAAGAGGCAGCGTCTTGCCGGAGCTCACCGACGGAATGCTCAAGTTTAGGAATTTGAAGGTTGTGTCATCCGAGAATAACGATGCTCTTCGCTTCCTCGCTAAGATCCAGGAACTCAACATTACCTTGTCCTTCAAAAAGTGGTACGATGGAAACGGCCTTATTGACGATATGGAAGTTTTTGGCATGCACGCCAAAGTCTACAAGAAAGACGATACTTGCCCCAAGATCGAATCAGACGATAAGGTCGACCCACTTAGCTCCTTCGCCATGTCCATCAGCAAGTATGACAGCAACAACATCCAAAACGACTTCCATGAGCACAAGTTGGAGGAGCTCGAAAACCTTAATAGCGAAAGCACCGCCTTCCTTGCTTCCAACTATCAACTCGGCCATATGAGAGTGCATGACTCCTTCATTGAAATCTATGAGAACCAAGACATAACCCCATTCAAGGTTACCATTTTCAACTGTGACCTTCCAAGACTTCGTGGCGACCGCTTGATTGTTGATTTCTTCAATGCCAGCAACGTTACTGGAGCCGTCAACAACTCCATGTTCACCATACACAAGCATCAATCTTTCACCGACGAGAATGTCGTGAGGTTTAAGCTTGACAGCATCGACATGGAGTCGATCTCTCGTGCCAACCCACAGCTGAAGTTCAACTGGATTGTTAATGGAAAGGCAGAAATTCTCGCCGATATTCGTCTTCCAGAGCTGAAAAAGGCCAAGGACGATAGCGGTTTCCTTCCATCAACATCTACCCTTCAACAAATGTGGGCGGATCTCAAGACCGCCACTTCGGCACCACAAGAGGCTCAAGAAGGCGAGGAAAAGAACAACAACAGTCTCTTCAAGGGAGCTCTTGCTGCTCTCTACCAGACCTTTGCCAAAAATAAAGAGCAAGATGATCCTCGTTCTCGTAACGATAGCGAGTACGTCATCGTCAACGTCAAGGTGAAGTTTAAGAACCTCAAGGCCGCCATGCCACTGCACTTGCCAATGGCCTCTTCAACTTCACTCCCATTTGTGACACTCCACAAGCTCAGAGCCTTGGTTGGATATGTCAACAGCATGGAGAAGGAAAACGACCCTATTCTCATCAAGACCACTGTGATTGAAAAGCTCACAGACTTGCACAATCTTGATAACATCACCCATACTCGTATCTTCGACGCGATTGTCAGTGACATCTACGATGACTTCATGAAAATGATAATCCTGGACGAGAAGCGGATCATGGAGGAGAAGGCCAGCACCTGGTCCCAGACCGTTGCCAGCCAGCTCTTGCTACTTGGACTCGGTGTCCTTGCATAACGAATTTTTGCATTAATGTACATAGCATCTATAACTTAACTCATTTCACGTTTCTTTAGTGGCGCCAGTAATTTAGTGTTTCGGTCACCCATAATGTCCTTTTCAAGATCCTCCTTCAAAGGTTTGGAGCCTATTCCAAGCACCGCACCTTTCTGTCTATGGCTGAGGGATTTGTCTTCCTTGTGGGCATCACTACCATCCCAACCCATACCTCGTAGAAGTGCTGCACCAAATAGATCGACTGGGACCAGCTCGTAGTCTGCCAGACTTTCATTGTCTTCATTTCCAGTGATGATCATGGAAGAGTCATTGTCGAATGACTCCCCTTTCAAAAGGCTCAGTCTTGCTTCATCTTCGGAAGCAGGTTTCGGATCAGTAGTCCTTTCAGTCTTTCGTAGAAGGCCCCTTGAAAGTCTTTGAGGTTTTATAACAAGCGGTTTCTTTTCGTTGACAGCAGAGCCGCCTGCCATGGCACCTTTCTTCAGGAACGAGTCTATGGATGTTTTGCCTTTATCCTCTTTTTCTTCATTGTCACCGAGAACATTCTTTTGTAGTGTCTCGAGATTTGTCTTTTTGAAAGGTCTACCTCCAACCTTTCCCGGCTTTTGGACCTTGCCCTTGAGATTTAGCAGAAACCCAGCCATAAAGAATTCTGGTTGATGTTACGTCAATGCAGGTCAGATGAGATAAGACTTCAAGAGAGGGAGGATACAGCTCGTTCAAGTAGGGCGTATTTGTCTTATGATACTGGAAGTGAATTCGAATTTCCTCTAAAGAAGCTGACCCAACAGAAGAAATAATAGTCATGAAAAAATGGATGCGACTTGAACCTTCCACCGTGAAGCTCACCATGACGCACAGAAATCGATCGGAAGAAACATGACTTGGGGACTTCGCAAGAAAGTCTCTAAAAAGTGATCAATTAAGGTAACTCTAAGCTTCTGTATTTAGCTTAAGCCATATTTTATTGCTCCTCCGTCGCTACACTAGGCCTCATCACAGTTTGCAGCCAATTCGCATGGTCATTTCCGGAAATAAGCACAGCCCTTTCAAATGGGAGTGTTTCATAAAAACTTTTAGTTTGCAATAGAAATCATGAAGTCTCGAAATACATAAAATTCTCTAAAATGTGAACGGTGTATTAGGGCTTGCTGCTCTGTGGAGTACGCTCATACGCGGTTGGTGATATTTCGCGTTTAGATATTTACTACTACTACCAGCGATGATGCTGGGCCTGGAACAATATCTACAGCATCGTCCGGACCCTTTTAGCTCTCGAAATACATACGATGACTCAGACTCTGGTTATGATGATACTGCAGTCAGCAGCGGGTTGCTTTCCGAGGATATCACAGATGTGGACGAGAAACCCGATATCGATATCAGGAAACACGAGTCGGAAGGCAAGAACAAGCCACTAAGCCTTCTACATCTTCTATCAGGGAAGCAGAACAGCAAGAAGAAGCCACAGAAAAAGGATACGAAACCTGAGAAAAAGGAGGGCACTGATGAACTCACTGACCTTCCCTCAAGTAAGCTGGAATCAGAGGTATCGTTCCCAAAACCGGAATCACTTGAGCAGCTCGAACAGAAGATGTACGATTCAAAGAAATCCATGTCAGCAATGGATCTTCTACGAGCCCGCAAGAAGGAGAAAAACGAAAGCCTCATAAACCCAGAAGAACATGTGGAGATTGTGTCAGAAAACGATTCCATGGATGAACCCGTCGAGATTCTTGAAGAACGACCAGTCAATGCTGTTGCAGTACGGGACATCTTCTCCAATTTTGCACCCAAGAAGACGAAGGGCAAGGATGGAAAATGGAGGCTCAATGTCAAACTCAAAATCAACCCAGCAAAATTGGCAGAAATAAAGAAATTTGAGGATCCCTTCCGTACGCGAGGCAACGTTGGTAGTGGCACCAGTATACTCAATACCTTGATGAAGAAGAGACCATCAAAAATGGTAACGCTACGACTCCCCCTGGAGTTCTTACAGTCTATCCAAAAGTCGCTCAATCCACTTTATACCAAAAGTTCAGGTATTATGAGTGGAAAGAGTGCCAACAGCGTGTTTGCACAGATGATGCAGACCGCCAGCATATCAGCATACCCCAAACTCACTCCATTACAGAAGGCTAAAGAGCTAGATCCTCCAGATATAGATCGAGGAATCATGCATGTCTACGAAACAGACACATGCAACACTAGACAGCATTGCTTTGAACAGCTATCACCCAAGGCCACAAAGAACATACCCTTCCTTATAGATGGTTCATTTTTTGCAACTTATGACATCGACGAGTCTACAAAACGCAAAAAGTCACTAACTCACATCACAACCACGAATACAGAGGATATTTGTGACTTTGTTGGTGACCGGGCTCCCCTAGCATTCGAGGAGGAAACTCACATACGCATTTACAAAGATTTCATACAAAACCATTTCCCAGAGAGCAACAGGCTTTGGCCTGACAAGTTCTCCCCAAAAAGCACCGATCAATTACTTCTTGATCATCAGACCAAGTATACTTTACGCCGATGGATAGAGAATGCGTTTGCTATATTGAAGACGCAATCGACGAAGACCCCTCGCAATATAAAGATCAAGGAGCAGAAGCAACGGCGCCAAAAAATGCAAGACTTCATAGTTGATGACTTTGAAGAGGATTCAGAAGAAACCGAGGAAGATGTTTTTGTCCCGGTCCTCATTCTTGAAGGTCAATCTGGATCTGGGAAGTCAGCAGCAGTGTATGCAGCCATGAATTCACTCAATGGTTACGTTCATGAGATCAATTCAGGGCAGAATCGATCACGCAGAGAATTATATGGTCCCCTCAAGGAGTTTTGCACCACCAACATCATCAACAAGAATGACCAGGAGAAAAGCTTCCAACGCGGTTTAGTGTTTTTCGAGGACTGTGACGTTCTATTCGAGCAGGATAAGACCTTTTGGACCGCAGTTCAAGACGTGATTAATTTCTCAAAGCGACCATTAGTGATCTCCGTTCAAGATTCTACAGTAATTCCGAGGTCTATTTACGAACAGGCACATGAGCAAAATGCGATCTTGACTTTTGAAAACCATGACACTTCAGCATTTGAACAATATATCTGGCTTTGTTGCTTTTCCCAGGGCTTTGATCTTACACAAAATGCCCTATCTTGGGTGACAGCTCAAAGTGGTAAGCATGCCCATGACGTCCGGAAAGCACTTATGCAATGCCAATGGATTTGCTCCGCCGATGAGGACCTTAGCTCTGACGAAGTGCTCACGCTAGACGTTCTAGCTGATAAGCCTAAAAGTTCTCAGATTGACTCTCTCGAAAGTTTAGCTCTGATCTGCGACCTCCATTCTGAAGCTGATACAATTGAGCTGAACATGCGATCCAACAAACTTCAAGAGCACCATCCTAACGAGCTTCTTGACATATATACTGTGGACGATGGTCAGATGTTGAGGCCCTCCCCGGAGCCCGAAGAATGCAACATTGGTACCTACTTGAAGGAGTTGGTTCCCCACGAGGTCAAACTTCCAGAGGAGAAGTTGAAATTCAACGAAATCAGAGAAATTACGTTAACCTTCTTGGCTTCAAGAACAAGGAAACTACCAAAGGCAATCCAGGACTACCAGAGCTTTCGTACGTCCACCAGAAGTCGATCGAACGAGTCATCCTTTGATCTGCCGATATTCGATGTACAAGGGTTACCAGAAACTTCAATATGTTACAGTATGAACAAAACTCCATTCCTTGTGGAGCTTGCTGCATTTAGCAGAGACTGGGCAAGATTTCAAAACTCACTCTTTCATGTGGAGCGCCAAAGAAGACAAAACGGAGAAGACTTGAATCTTCAGCAATATCTTGGCTGGAGAAAATTCCAGAGCGGGACTCTTGACATTCTCAAAACCTTCTTTACTAGAAATGTCGAATTAGATCAATCTAGTTCTAGATTTTAGCATACCCCCACCGAATGAACGCACGGCCTTGTGTTTAAAGTCTGTAGATTGAAGACGACGCCAGGCCTCTTCTATGTGATATGGTTGTATGGGTTTGGCAAGCTCATCTGGCTTCTCAAACAAATATTTGCGCTTTCTTTTGTTGATCTCTTTGTTGATAGCGCCTGCTTTCAGGATTGACTGTTGTATGAGCTTTTCTTCAGCGGTTTTTATGGACATGGCAACCTCTGTGAGTGAGCATACAATCTCAAAGGTCAAGAAACCGAGAATATCAATAACATCGTCGTTGGGTCTCGACTCACAGATCTGAGTTATCTGAGCCCATTCTCTGAACTTCTTCGTCTTTCTGAATGTGAAGGAAGCTTGACGACACTCGGACCAGTGCACGTACTCTTCCTTGGTCATGTTTTTGGTACGATCGTCTGCCATCTTCAATCTTTTGAGCGAGGCCATTGTAGCAGCCTTCTCCTCGTCGTCAACTTCCTCGGCCTCCTCGGCGGTTTCAAGATGCTGCTCACTGAACATAAACTGCACTTCCCATGGCAATCTGATCTTGGATTTCTTATAACGAGTGATCATCTTTGATTGGTCATTTGCTCCAGGAGCAGCTCCAGCAGAAGGCCCCGTTGCATCACCCTCTATAAGTCCTTCAGCACCTCCACCTTCTTGATCTTTAGTGTTTTTTCTGACGTCCTTCCACGAGAGGTATGTGATAAGACGATTGACCTTGGCTTTGTCATGTCGTATGAGGAAAATGACATCTTCCGATGTTATAGAACGAGTTCCTCGACTAGCCGCTGTTTTTGTAGCCTGGAGTAGAATCTCGATAACCTGGCCACGAACAATGTCTTCAATGAGAGATGTCGTCTCAACAGGCAGGTCATTGACCTCACCAGAGACAAACATCATCTGCTGGACCTCCACTCTGTACCTGTACTTGTCTGAGTTGGACATGGTGAGTAGTTGATAGGTAGTTTATGTTCACTGATATCGCGCACCTTAGATCTGGTACTTGGTCCACACTAAGGGCAATATGATGGACATGATTTTATAACATTACAAAGGATGAATTTGAAGTAGAAGGAAATTTTTGAAGTCGATTATGTCAATCTTTTCGTTTGTTCAGATGATTTAGAGTTATTGTGTACTGTCTGTTGGCTGCAAAAGTCATGTTGCATTGCCTTGTAGTCTTGCCTTGAAACACTTCGCTCAAACTGAATATGCAATTTGAAATTTTGAAGCGCTTAAGGTATTATGTCATGTATCTTTTGGATCGTTGTTATGTGTGAAAAGTAATTGGATTACAGAATGCAACTTGTCATCTGCTACATGCTAACTATTTCATTCGAGCTCTAAGCTCTTAAATGGTCTTTATTATTAAAAGACTAAGCCTATAGTTAAGGAGGAGAACAACTGGATTGTTTCATCATTCGGCGTCTGCTTTAGTTGCAACTAGTCACGCTACTCACCGACCTACCACAACAAAGCAAGACATACAATTCCGATTCTACTGCAATTTTTTAGCAAATAATTATCACCATGTTATTTCAAAGAATGAATTCACAAGTATTTCACCCCAGCACAGCATTCATTTCTCTATTGGAAAGTGCCCTAGTGCTTGTGGACCGGGTAACCGCAGCGCGAAGAGCATATATAAGCGGGAAAATTTCCATCTCATTTTCCTTCACCAACTGCTACAACATCGTTAAAATGTATGTTCATTTTCAAACGCAGTAGAATGATGACTCTGAGTGCATTTGGCTCGAGACTTTCTGTCGGTGTGGAAAAAACCAAGCTACCTTTATACTTTTGGCTGAAATCTACTGCTGATTATTTTGTTTTCACTACTAACATAAAGATTCACTGTGCTATACCGTATACCCAAAACCTGTGCTTCACGCTAAAGTAAGAACAAGAAGCAAAATGACGAGGACAACCATCAACACGCCTATGCAGCAGTTGCTGGCGGTTTCTCTATTCTTCTCAATCACGTAGTTCACACGTTTTAAACCTCTTTGAAGCTTGTTGCCCACAGTATCCATGTCTTGGTCCAACTCATCAAGCATGAAGCCCTGCTCTTCAAGCTCACCGCCCATGAGCTGTGCCTGCTGGTTGAGATTACGCATGGTTTCGTGGATCAGGTCCAACTGCAAATCTTGGTCCTGAATCTGCTCTTGCTGCTGAAACAGGTTGAATTCTCTATCGATGCGTTGGCTGTCGCTGAACGGGCTATCTCTGTCGTCGTCCTGGCTGATTCTGTTGGACATTGTGGTGACTTCCCGCTGCCTTTGGGGATTTCTGACTCTTTCGTTCCACTCATTCTCGAGACTTGCTATCTTCAGCAGTAATTGGCCCAAAATCTGCTTTCTGCCAACAATATCAGAAGAGTTTAAATTAAATTGTGAAGGGTTGGATTCCGATATCTGGACTGCTTGCTTCAAGTCCTCTAATGTTTCCGCCAATTCCTGGTAGTTATTCTGGAAATCTAGTTTAGCATCTTCGTTTATGAATTTGACGCGGCCAATGAAGCTCTCCAACGAGTGTATCTGGGACCAGCAGTCCTCTTCCACCTCCTTAAATGGATCCATCTGGAGTAGTAGCCTATCGCTTGCGTCTCCAACCAGCTATCAATATTCGATTTGGACTCACGTGACAGAATTCTGATTCGGCCGAAATAGGCCCCTTTCGAATATTATTTGGCAGAGGATTCTATTGAAGCTATTGAAAAATTAAGAGATTTCCCTTCAAAAATAAGAAAACTGCGTTCCTGGTCATTTCACGTCACTGGAGGTCCTCAAGAAGCATCAGAATGCACAACGCGAAAATGTACCAATACTACATCTTCAAGAATGTCGGCTCCAGAGAATCCACAGAATGGCCAAGGCGTTTCCGTCGATTCAATGCTCTCAGAAAACCAGGCTCCAGAAGTGAAGCGTGAGGAGTCGCCTCCAGCCAAGAAACTCAAAACTGAGAGCTCCGTTCCAAAACATAAAGATGCACCAGTCCACGAAATTGTCGGGGGTTCCTCAGTCAGACAGTACTTGAACCAACATTTGACCCAACATCTACTAGAGGGACTCAAGAAGGTGAGCAAGGAGAAGCCAGAGGATCCATTGGCGAGCTTGGGACAGTTCTTGCTTCAGCGTTCTGACGAGCTCAAGAAGGCCGAAAACGAGTGAATCAACGTGAATTGGCAAAACGAGTTGCTTTCATAGTCACTGGATTTGGTCTTATTGAAGATTTTCGATACTCATTGCGCTATGGCCCCAATGGTCGGCTACCGCACTCAAGGTACTCACGCCATTTCTCCTGATTGAAAGGACAGTTCATTCAACATACTCTTAATCTACCTGATGGCGTCTCCAGATCCTGATTCTTTCGAGTCCTCGAAGTCCATTTTTATGCACTAAGAAGGATTGGCCAAGTTGGATACAGACAAGGCATTGCACAACCCAACTTTGTAAATGCCCAAAGATCAATGAAGAGTCCATTTAGGTTCCAAACAAGGCTATCAACTAAACAAGGCTATCAACTGGGTTCATCATTTTTGGGCTCGAACGTGGGTTTCTGTGGCATTGAGACCCAACAGTCCACTTCCCAGACACTGCCTCTATGTATAACAGCAGCAATTAACCAGCTGGAAATAAAAATTTGACCACAAAGAAGACATAAAGATAAAAATAATTCACAATTCTCTCATCTAACAGCCCTGTTGCTATTGCCGTTTTTCCCAACCCCATATCACCTGCACAGGCGTCTGCAACAACATCACCACGCAACTAACGCCACTTCTACCTTCTTCCCCAGCATGCCTGGCGACCCTCTTTTACGTCCATATTATGACCACGATACCTTCAATGCAGGGTATCTGGTCATTTTCAAACCCGGTGTGGGTCTCATAGACACTGCTACAAATAAACCTATCATCGCATCCTTTGGACAGTCTTTAGGGAACTCCTTAGCCGGAAAGGGCATTGGTATCCATACACACAGGCCGAATGGCTCCACTGCGGCTATTGCTAGTGGATCCGACAAGAACTATGTTTACGATTTGGAGTTTCTGGAATATTTCGACTTTAGCAACCTTCTGGAGCTCCTCAAGAATCTCTTCTGGAACTTCTTCAAGAACTACTGCAAGGTGGTAGTATCGCAGCCATTGGAGATAGTCAGATTAGTTCTTCAGGTGGGCTATTTTGACTTCTCGCAGGCGCCAAAACCAAAAGAGGTCAAGAAGCACCGCAGGCTTGCTGAAAGCTTGGAGAGCTCCAACAACTCCTTGCCCGAATTGGAGTCAAGCTCCGAGGGCGAGGAAGAGATTGACTTCTTCCAGCTGACCAGGGATGTTTCGTCCCCGAAGAAGAGCACGTCCTTGTCTAGCTCAAAAACAACTGCCAGACCATCCAAGATCCAGCCCATCTCAAGACACACTGTTGATATCATGACTGCAATTGCATCCAAAGACGGCCCCTTTGCCTTGTTCCGAGGAGTCAATGCGTCTTTCATTCACCATACGTTAGCCCATACAATCGAGGCATGGATCACTGGCTTCCTTTCACCTTTCCTCGGTATCCCAGACCCCTTCTTCCTTGATCTCACCCATCTGACCGAGCCTGCCAAATCTCTTTGGCTATCAGTACTGGCTTGTGTTTTAGCAGGCGTCGTTTTGATGCCTCTCGACCTTATAAAGGTGCGTTTGATGCTTACTCAGTTCAACAGAGGCGTGCCACAGTCGGAATCAACGAGCAGCTCCAGCTCTCCAAGTCCTTCCGTAAACGAAGAGGCACAACCCGCTGTCAACACGAGATCTGTGAGAGAGTCTATCAGAAACTACCCTATCAAATACCTCTTGCACCCACCCCCAACCATCACTTTGTTGACGGTCTTGCATCAGTTCTCCACCACGGTCTTCAGAAAAGCTTCGCCATACATTTTGTTCATACGCTACAACGTGGACGCTTACTCAGCACCCAATTGGTACACTATGGCCAACCTCATTCTCCTGATTGCAGAGCTTTTCATCAAGCTACCGATGGAGAACTTGTTGCGCAAGGAGCAGGTGCGCTTCTTGTTGAAGCCAAAGTCACCCGAGGAAGACAAGTACCGTGTTGTGACCATCGACAATCCTGATGAAGACCTTATTGTAAACTTCAACAGCTGGGACGCTGCTCATGCGAATGCCGAGAGCAGTGGCAAGCTTTCCTACTGGCAGAGATTCAAGATCCTTGGTCTTTTCAACGGTTGGAGAGTCGGTGTGCTCAACGTGATCGGATTTTGGGGCTACAACATTCTCCGGTCAAGCGAAGTATTGACAGAGGAAAAGTTGTAGTTTTTAATGTTTGTACGATAGAATCTAATAGTTCCCTTTATCAAAGGTGTAATCAGTCCGAAATCTGGGGCTCGCACAGGAGTGCGTGAAGTTATCTACAACCACCACCTCAGATGAAATAAGATTTCTACAATGGCATCGAGTATACCTTATGATCCCGAGGAGTTTGAAAATAATAACCCATTTGCTGAACCAGAGCAATATACGCCTAGTGTCAATGTAGGCACAATGACGGAAGAGGTGGACCCGCCTCCAGAGGAAGAATCGTCCAACACATACTATGGCCAGCAAGTCGAAGAAGAAGAACAAAGCCAGGAGCAAAATCCCAATGCGACAGATAATGAAGAGATGGGCACAGGTCGACTTGTTGAAGAGGATCTCAAAAAACTCTTGCCTGAGCGTTTCACCAACAAATACCTGATGCGTATCCACCTTCGGGAAATCGAGGAGAACAAGCCGAACAACCCAATTCTCAGATTCGACGCTTCCGTGAGAGGCTTACCTAAGTTCAGGGATAAGATTTATAAAGATATCAGACGTACTTATAACGAGGTCCACCGGTTCAACGAGTATTTGATCCTTTCCAACCTCGAGGTGTTTGTTCCGGTGATCCCCAGCCCAATCACCTCCTATCCTGCTGGCGGGGAGGATGAAAGAAAACAACAGCTATTCAACTGGCTGGAGTGGTTTAGCAGAATTACGCGAAACCCAATCCTTGTCAGAGACGAGGAGTTTGTTTACTTCATTGAAAGCGATTTCGGCTACTCTGTCATCAACTCGAACCGCAAGCAGCTGGTGGCCAGTGGCTTGATGAGGAAGACGATGAAGCAATTGAACACACCGTACGATCCCTACCAGGAGCTTGCGCTGTTCAGGCCAATGATTAAGTCGGCCTACTTGCTATGTCAGCGATTAAACAAAACAATGGATAAGAATCAAAAGTTAGAACGTCATCTACTGAACAACATCAGCGAATTGGGAACGAAACTCAAGGGCCTTGCCCAGTTTGAGACAGTACATCCTGGTATGCGCAACTTATGGGAGAAACTTGCCAAGGTCACCCAATATCAGGCAGACTTGATACTTTTTAAACTGATAAGCGACATGGGCTCCCTTGGTGATGGTGCTAAAGCATTGAGTGCTGACTTTTTTGAGATCAAAGAAGCTCTTACCAATCGCTATCTTATCATGAGAGAACTAATACAGGCTGAGACCCAGACAAAGTCTAAGCATGTCCAAGCCACTAAGATCAAGAGCAGGGCGTCGCTAGATCCCATTAGAGCCGAGGAAGCTATTCGCTCCCTCGAGTATGCCCAAAAGGCAGAGGAGAGTCTCCACATGCAAGTGAAGAGAATCTCCGGGGAAATGATGTTTGAGAGAAAAGAGGTCATAGATTTCACCGAGAAGAAGATGAAAACTCTTTTGAAGCAGTTCACTCTCAACCGAGTCGAGCAACACCGCAAGCTCTTGAACCATTTCGAGAAGATACGGCTCGACGTAAGAATCATTGACGAGAACGGTGGCCTCTCGCGATTGAATCGTGAGCATCTTAGTCAGATGAAACACAACTTGGCACAATCACAAGCTGCAAATGGAGACTTGTGGAGCTCTCGCAAGTTCCGCAGTCTTACTCAGCAGCAAGCGGAGAAGGAAGAGGTATTAAAGAACAAGACAGACATTGACACAGGGTCCATTGATGCCAAGAAAGCGGCTTCCATGCTTGGAACCTCTACATTTTAGATAGCAAAGAGCATTCATTCACTGCACATATTCAACCGTCAGTTTAGTTGACAACGTATCTCTTCTCGGCCTCCTTCCAGTTGATAACGTTCCAGATGGCCTTGAAGTAGTCAGCCTTGACATTCTGGTACTGCAAGTAGTAGGCGTGCTCCCAGGCGTCAATGGCAACCAATGGCACCAATGGACCAGTAACGGTGTCCTGGTTGGCGGTGGTGACAACGTCCAATTGACCACCGTTCTCCTTGTTCTTGACGAGGAAGGCCCAACCGGAACCCTGGATACCAGCCAACTTGGCGTTGGTGACGTTTTGCAAGTTCTCAAGAGAGCCGTACTGCTCCTTGATTCTCTTGGCGAGCTCAGAGTCCTCGGATGGAGGCTCGCCACCGCCCTGGCTCTTTGGAGCCAAGTTCTTCCAGAACAAGCAGTGGTTTGTGTATCCACCGCCGTGGAAGTTGATGAGCTTCTGCAACTCGACGGTCTTCTTCACCTCGCCCTTCTGCTTGGCCTCGGCAAACTGCTCAATTGCAGTGTTGTAGCCGGTCACGTAGGTCTGGTGGTGCTTGGTGTAGTGGATCTCGTTGATCTGGCCCGAGATGTAAGGCTCCAAGGCATCGAACTCCCAGTCCAAGTCTGGAAGAGAAACCTTGTGTCTGACGGCGCCAATTGCGGAGGCGGCAGCGCCAGAGGCGGCGGCACCAACACGGGAGCTGTTAGCTTTGATGGGGGCGGTAAACATTGAGGGGTAGTGGTTCAAAAATAAGTTTGTAGAAAACCAGCAATGGACCACGGGGAACCGGAATAGCGCCAAATTTATATAGGGCTGGGGGCGCCTACCGGTGAGGATGTGTCTGCAGGACAGAACCGCTCACAGTGGGGCCCACACTTTGAGTATTTCATTGGTCGAGTGAGACAAGGGGTGCCATTGAGCAATTTAAAGTCACGGGCGCTTGATGGCTTACGACCAGAAAAACGTACATTACGTTTTTTCGACAGATTCTTTGGATTTTCGGTGGAGCCGACGAGCCGCACATGCCTGCTTATCAATGCGGTTTCTTTTGGAGTCTTGGTTGCAAAGCATGGCGCTAGCTGCGAGCAAGTGATGTCAATCCCTGGAGACCACTTCACCCGGAGAAAAAAAAAGTAAAGATTTACGTAGAATTGCCTTTTCCGAACGGCTTGTCAATTCATTACAATTCAATTGTTCCTGATTCGCCCACCAATGGCTATTTCGATGGTCGGCTCCGAATGAAATTTGTGGAGGTGTGGCAGGGCCACCGAGGTGCGAGAATTGGCTGCGTCTGGCGCTACAGGTTTTTTTGCTAAATCGGCACCAATGGCCTGAAAGCTAGCTTATTAATAAAACGATTTTCATTTAAACTCAAAAGGCAGCAAGCGTCGATTTTTGCATTGGCCTCCTCGGATCGTCGTCGTACATACACCTCATCTCGATTGCTCCATAGACAATGAAGGGCCTTGCAGCCACAACTCCTATACAGCTGAGACACCTGCTGACGTTGGTGGGGCCACCTCTACACAGGGCTAGCCTTCCTCTTGCTATGTAACCTATTTGACTGTTGGATTTTCTTTAAAATATGGGCCCATTGGCGTTGCTCTATGCCGCTAGTTTCTCAATGCACGCAACCGCTCAGCCAACTTGTCCTCCTTCTCCTCCGTAACGTTCGCCACAGGAGGCGTCTGGATGTCCACCTTGGTCTCGTTGAGCCCCTGCTTCATCTCTATGCCTGCCTCGTCGGCAATCTGGCTCATCAACTCGTCCACCTCTTCTTGTGGTGTGGTCAAGGCGTTCACGTTGTTGGTGGCTGACTCGTAGTAGTTGGTGGAGGCGTCCAAGTCCTCGAACTGGTTCTCGAATTTGTCCATGACAAGTGATATTTTCTCCAAGTTCATTGTCTGAAGCGCCTTGTCCATTCCTTTAATCACCCCCGCCATATTACCAGTCACTGAACGCATCGTCACTGCTGTTTGCACTCGCGAGGCCACAGCATCGATTCTAGACGCTAAACGTAAAAGATTTACTCTCTCGTTGGCTTTTCTGATGGCGTTTTGGGCGTAGAGTTGTGCAATGTCGCTGTTTCCTTGCATCATGGCTTTTTTGGTTTTTGCCTTCTCAGAAAGCTCCTCCTTGGCGGCCTTGGTGGCCTGTCGGTTCAACAGCTTTGCTGTGAACTTGAGTTGGAAAAGTGATTGTTCAAGTCCAGCCATGGCTCTATGTTGTATGGGTTCTGCTAAAACGACAGTAGTTTCTATAAGGCGACTTTCCTTATCTCAGTGCATCAACTGCAGGAACAGCTTGGAAAAGTCTACAACTAAAATTCATACGGGAGGTTTTAATCTGCTATTTACGAACAACAGCTAATCAATATCAGCTGCATCAGGCATGGTTTGGTCGCTTTGCTGAGACTGGTTGGAGTTAGGTCTTCCCTGACTGTTTTGAGCTGACAGACTTTGGGCTTGTGTCTCACGGACTCTGCGAATCATTTCTCTCAACATATCAGGCTGACTACCTTGAGTAGTATTGCCTCCTCTCAGAGTTTCAAAATGACGCATGAGGTTGTTGAACACCGGTTGGTAGTCTCCCGCAAGCATGTGGTTGAGCGACTCGGTCAAGTCCCACATTGGACTTCCCTCTCTTCTATTATCGCCATTGTTGGTGCTGTTATTGGTGTTGTCATTGCCAGTAGTTGTGGTATTGCCGTCGGTACCTGTGTTTCCATTATTTGTAGATTCGGTGGCATGGGGGGTAGCGCCTGTGGTTGACTCATCCGGTCTTGCTGCTTCTGCGCTTCCATTAGTCGCTCCAGTACCGGTGTTCCTACCAGCTTGTGTTGCGCTAAGGATAGGACCTCCCACTGTCTCCACGTGAACCTCAAAGTTAGGTGCATTTTGTCCATCTGCATTTCTTGGTGCGTCATTAGGGAAGTAGTTGGACGTCTGTGCTTGCATCATGTCACCAAAAATGTCACCTAGCTGGTTCATCAACCCCCGAATAGATGGTTGTGGGTTTTCAGTGTTGCCGGTTTCTTCGGTGTTTCTTGGTCCTTCGTCGTTGGCTGCCGGTGTCTGCGTAGTCTGATTGTTTTCAGTCTCACGACGCTGAGTACCAAGGTTGGGCATGCCAGTCATACCAGGGAAAGGAATGGTTACGGTAGATGCCTCCATCAGACTTCCTGCCAATACATCCAGGGCGACCTCAGGAGTGAAAATTGATGGACGGTGCTGGTTGGCTCTGACAGCGGTGGCTCTCACCTGGTCGAAGTTCTCGTCGTAGCTGAACTCAAACAAGTGCTGCTCCTCAGGACTTGCAACCCGTTGCAACTCCACCAAAGTTTTCTTTATCTCAGTCATGTAGAACTTAAGATCATTGATAGGTACTCTTTGCTGTTTGGCTCTTTTCTCGGTCAAGATGATGGCTTGTACAAGTTTATGGACAAACTGTGGGAATGCAGACTTTGCCAGGGCATCCTTGTATTCCTGCTTCTGCTGGAAGTCAAGTGTAGTGTTTGGAGGGTCGATATTACCCGCCAATGCATCAAGGGCATTTTTGTAGCCACGCAAAGCATGAAGGGTACGGCCCATGTATAACTCACAATAGCCTAGCTGGGCGTAAGCAGGCACAAAAGTTCTGTCTCTCAGAACAGCCAGCTTGAGATCCTGAATCGCCTCTGGGTAACAGTTGAGGCCGATAAATGCAATAGCTCGGTTAGTGAAAAGCTGAGCGAGGTTGTTGGCAGTGAAAATAGAGCACGAGTCAATAGCTGTGGTGTAAACCTTGATGGCCTGTGGGTATGAAAGGTTGGTCATAAGGTTATTGCCAAGCTCACGAAGCTGAAGGATGTATTCTTTCTGGGCACGTTGTTTGTCCTGGGTGCTTCCAGCAGCTTCAAGATGCGATTTGAGCACCTTCTGGAATGTAGACATCCAGCTGTTATAAGAGCAGCCAACAGAATTGCGCTTGAGTTCGCTTCCCACAGCCTGGATCTTAACCTGCTCGTCACCAATGGGCGAATTGGCCTTGAACGCCCAGTCTATTAGGCTGGCGAGGTGGTCAGCCATGACATCAGAAACAGCCGCAAACTTGCCATCTTCCAGATCCTCGCCCAGCACAATGCTAGCAGCTGTGGAAGCGGCGATATGTAGAACTCTACGGAGCTCTTGTTCCTTGTCCTTTTCGTAAGGTTCCGCATCGACTCTCTCGTTAACCAGCTCAGCATAGCGTAAGGCAATGCTAGGAGGAAGAAGCAAATCCTGCAAGTATTTGGCCACAGGGGCAAAAGGAGGGTCAAAATGCTCCATGCCTGAGTTGATGACCGTGGCAGTATCCACAAACTGGGCCACATAGGCAAGATCATTCTTCATTCGGGTCGAGTTCTCTCGATCTATGGTGGTCGAAGGAGACTCGATTTTCGTGGCGTACAAGGCTAGATGCTCCTTGAGCACCTCCAGTACGGTAAATCGCCATAAGTTGTCGTCGGAAAAGTCCAACATAGGGCTGAATAAATAGATGGTGCGTCGTGATCCAAGACGTTGGTTAAGAAGATGCGCCGACACCAGTGCTGCACATTCTGAAATGGCTACCAGGGGCGATTGCGAATATCTTATCGAATCCATATATCTTCGGATAACACAGGTACTTTCACTGTGGGTTCCAAGATGTCCGAATTTTTCTACAAAAAGCTGTCTTCACAGCTGCTGGTGACGCCTGCTGAATTGCTCACCACAGCCAATTGCGAGGACTCCTCGAGGATAAGAGCATTTCTCAGGCTCTCCCGGATCGCCACAGACGATACTATAAGCCAGCATTTGAACGAAACACAACCCAAAGACTGTGATGCTTACTTCAATCGCAAGATTGTTCCTCAGTGGCAGGCACGGGCACATGCTATTCAATTCTGCTCCGATTATGCTAAAAAGCTAGAACAAGAAGTGGCGGCTGCACTGCCTAAATCGGCCGATTACGACTTGAGAACGAATCCATACGCTTTGAAAGACGATCTTGAGAAAATAGAGCATCAGAATGCTCGCAGGGCAACTATAGAAAACTGGGTCCGCAACGAGCAAAATGTGGAGAAAATCATCAGGGAAGAAACAACCAAAATCTTCAACGACAAGTGCTACTACAAGGACTGGCTACAACAGTTCGCAGATGCAATCAGTAAATAGGTATCATTCATCATCAAGCTAATTGTTCTATTTGTACATTTTATCAATCTATCTGCCCGCAGCGGCAGCAGCAGCATACGCCAAAACACTGCCGGCCTTCTTTGGAGCCGGCTTCTGCGAAGAAGAAGAAGATGGGGGTGACCTCGTACCGTTTGATTTGTTCGAACCCTTAGATGGAACTCTAGGTTTTGACGACGATCTAGATGGAGTTTTAGTAGAGCTTGTTTTCTTGGGCTGCTTATTTTGCTCGCTCACCATGTCTTTAGCCCAGATCAAGCAGTCGATCCAGCCTAAGTGCTCTCCGATACGAATGACTTCTCCCTTCTTATCCACGACACGTGCCGACTTTTCATATTTGGGCTTATCGTCCTCCTTAACACGTTTGAGGAAGACAAGGTCTCCGCCTTCCTTGATCAATTCAAGAATGAGATAACCATACACCTCTTCACCGTGAGACGAATTGGAGCCCTCATCTTCGACGTAGATGCTCTCAAATTCATAATCATACATCAGGTAGTCACCACCTTGGTTAGCAGTAAGATCAACCAGCATGACTTCGAGATTCTCATAGATCAAGAAGATACGAGCCTTGTTACTCACGCAGGCAACAACAGGCACCATGTTCCTGTCAAGCACGTCTTGGTATCTATCCACAAGACGCTCGATAGTCTCATCGTCAATGCTGCCGGGTTTTCTATCAATGAGCCTGTTGCTCAACTGCAGCTTGAGAATAGTATCGAGCTTGATTACCTTTTCATCGTGTTCCAAGAAGGAGGAAATCTCCTTAAAGGTGACAGTGTTTGGTGCTGGTTCTGGTGTTCTCTCTGCAGCTGAAGGCTTCAGTGGAGTACGAGAGCGTTCTTGTTGTTTTGGCTTTGCATTAGTACCCGCTTTGAAGGCTGAAGAGCTTGCTGCACTTTTTGCTGCCGCCAGTGACGCAAAGTTTCCCTGTGGAATCTTTGGAGATGTAGAAGCACTGTTGGTAGCTGAAGTGGGTCTTGAACCTGGCCTAGCAAAAGCTGTACCCGAGCGCAAATCCTTGTACTGAGGCGAGCGTGGGGATGTACTTCCAGACGAAATTTGAGTCTCGGCCATTTTGTTTTCTAGAGTCGGGATACTGCCTGGTTGTGATATGTTATTTTGTGGCATGCGGGGCATTTGACGCCTTTGCTGTGGTGGGACAGGCTGTTTCTGTATCATTGGAGCCTGCTGTGGTTGAGGTTGGTATTGGAACAGGGGAGCATTCTGCAAAGGTGGCATGGCTCCAGGCGGAGGAGGCCTGGTCTCTGAGGGTCTCTGTTTCAAAGGAGGCATTTTGCGAGCCTGCTGCGGAGTATTAATTGCCATGAAATTTGGATCATTGGGCATGATTTGGGTGGTAGTCTCCACGGGCCTGTGGGCGGGTAAAGTTGAAACTGTAGGAACATTTCCAGAGCTCATGCCCTTCTTTATTCTAGTAGGTGGTTGATGGGTCTTCTTGCCGCCCATTGTTGGGACCAAGCTGAAGTCCAGCAGTTGGATCTGTGAGTGGAGCTGGTAATTCGATGAGGATTTGTTCATATTTCGGCTGGCACCAGACTTCATATGTGGTGCACCAAAGTTCTGTTGTGGGGTCGAAGGAGCACCGGGGTGGTATGGTTCAAACCGTGGGACCTTACGGTTCCAGATATAATTGCGATCCTCCCAAGGGACCCCGTGGAACCAAGGCTTAGCCTGTATTTGAGGTATAGTGAGTCTTTGGTGGGTTTCTGCTATGAGGGTTTGGTCGACGATTTCCTTTACGCCAGGAGGCACAACATTTCTGTAGGAGTAGTTCACGCCGATAATTTTTTCGAAAGTCAAATACTCTGTTGGACCCTTGAAAGGCGGGAGACCGTTGAAGAACTGGTAAAGAATGCATCCGAGAGCCCAGACATCACTTTCAAAACCACATTCATTGTATTGGAGCAATTCTGGTGGAACGTACTCGGCTGTTCCCACAAAGGATCCCTTTCTGTCCTTCTGTGGCTTCTCGGCGACGGTGTCGTAGTTTATAGTCTCGCCTTGTACGTCGTCCACCTCTCCGAGAAGTTTGGCAGCGCCAAAGTCTGTGATTTTCAAATTAAAGTCGTAGCCCACGAGAATATTCTCTGGCTTCAAGTCTCTGTGAATGACGCCCTTCAGATGAATGAACTTCACCGCATCGATGATCTGGATCATGTAGAACTTCAGCACCTGCTCCGAGAGCGATCCGAACTTGCTGATGATGGAGAGAAGCTCACCGTACTCAGCAAAGTCTAGCACGAAGAATAGACTGGCGTCGTCCTGGAAAGTGTAGTAGAGCTGAACAATACCAGGATGCTGCTGGCCCAAACGGTGTAACGTAGACTTTTCAATGTTCACGTATTTGATCTTGTCCTCCTTGACGATGTGTCTCTTCAGGAGCACCTTGATGGCGTATGTCTTCTTGTTGTATAGGTCCATGGCGGAGTACACGGTGGAGTAGGAGCCCTCACCGATCCTTGTACCGAATTGGTAGTCTCTGACCGTTCTTCTTCGAGAGTTGTTGGAGCCGTTAGCATCGTGCTGGACATCCGGAGAGCCCGTTGTGCCGTTTTGGCCCACGATGGAGGGCTGTGTCTGGGTGGACATGAACTGGTAGCAATCTATGAGATCGGAGTGGGATGTCGGGATATGCAGTGAATGGAGGTATTAGTAGAGGAGCACCCGGGTTTTGGAGTTATATTATGGATGTTGGAGGGCCAGGCGTAGCTCAGTTTCTGGTGTGGTTGATCCGAAGAATTGACGTAGATAGATGAAAGCCACGAGAGTATGTGCCAGAAGTCGCAAGGTACAGCAAGGTGTGTTTTTGGAAAGGCCTATTTGGTGCGAACTGAGACCGGCACTGGGGTTAATATAACCGATATGTGATCTGGAGAATACGGGCGACTTTAACGGATATTTTGATGCAGAAGAAAAAGGAAGTTTATGTATTAAATAGAGGTTATTTGCCTGAGATGCCCTGGTTGGATGGCTTACTTTTTTTTGCTTCTCGGCCGACTTGTTACTTGGCTGCGAAATGTCTTACAAACACCGACCCTTGTGTGCCTACTCTGAGAAGCATTTCTTGGACTTTTGTTTTCTTAGACAGCCCTGGACGGGTGCCTTAAAGCCCTGTGCGCTCGTGATTTTTGATGAAACGTGTGGTCATGGAAATAGGAGTGTAGAGTACTCTCTGTGGCTAACACGGACAGCCTGAGGTTTTTCTGTAGACATCCATGCTTTACAATGTAAAAAAGACTTCTGAGAGCGATTGGGTACCTAAGGAAGGGCCCTTTGTATGCCTGTGCACTAGCGTTTATACGCCAAATGAGATACACGAACCCGTCGACAGCGCAACTTGCATAACGAAGAATGATTCCTCGTGAATAATGTTCGAGAAGATTCACGATGCTTTTACGTGAATCTGACAAACACGCCGGTCGTTGACTTATCTGAGAGACTGGCCCGAATTTTACCACTATGTTGAGCCCTAGTTTGATTAACACATGCCAGGCGATAAAATGGAAACGCTCACGCTATTTTCTCGACCTTTCTTTTTAAAAATTTGCCATTAAAGCTTAAACCTACTTTTGTATGACCATACCACGGAGGTTCGGATATAATGGAAGTCAACCCCAGACTTAAGCTTGGCTGCGAAATCTAGTACGTGAGGATTACGTCACACTACCAGAGTGCGCCGAAGGGCTACTGATATCAAAGGGTCACGAATCGGAAATTATCAAACATCTCCTGCTACTTCTTTGCATAAAATTCATTAGAATTTTTCCCTCCACTTCAAATTCCTCCCTAAAATACCCCCTGGTTCTAGATACTGCTCGCTTACGTTTCTGATCGAATCTCACCCAAAGCGGAAGACATCTTCTGCAGTACATTTGCAACTTTTCTCCAGACGAACAGGATCGTCTTCCTAAACTCATTTCCACTTTCCACAAACATGTTCAGTTCATCCGTGCTGCTACGTAGTTTGCCTAAAACTGCGTTCGCCAGAGCCTTGACCTCCTCGGTGGCAATACGAAAGCCAGCTCAAGGAGACCAACTCACTCGCTTATTCGATAGCCAGAAGTGTTTCACGAATTTCAACAAGGCTCCTGGCGGCTACTTCAAAACAAAACAGGTTGGCTTGTTCAGAAATGAAAAGCTCAAGTCTCCGGATGGGCTCATAGAGTTCTCCAAGGAGTCACTCCAGAAAGCAAAGAGCTTAGTCAAGACGATGCTCTTGGAAGCAAAAAACACAGACCACGGCAAGCTCAGCTATATCAGAAAGCTTGATCAGCTTAGTGATATCTTGTGCCGTGTGATAGACGCAGCAGAGTTCATCAGAGTGGTGCATCCGAGTCAGAAATGGGTCGCTGCAGCCCAGAATACTCATGAGATCATGTTCGAGTACATGAATCAGCTCAATACCAATGTGGACTTGTACCGAACTTTGGTGCAGATCCTCGAGCTGGACGTTGTCAACAGCTTGAGTCAAGAAGAGATCGATGTCGGCAAGTACTTGAGACAAGACTTTGAAAGATCCGGTATTGCCATGGATCCCGAGACAAGAAACAACTTTGTCGCTATCACCCAGCAAATCTCGCTTTTAGGAGCCTCGTATAACAACGAGGTTCACGATCTTGAGAGCTTCTGGTGTACCATCAGCCATCAGGAGTTCGAGCTGATAGAGGACCAGAAACTAAAAAGTGACATCAAGGAATACCAGGCTAAAGCACCTCGGGCCAGCTCACAAGGTATCTCCATACCTCTTGCAGGACAGTTACCCTATTCGATCTTGGTCAGATGCTCCAATGAAGAAGTTAGAAGAAAAGTATGGATTGCTTTACACAACTCGCCCAAGCGTCAAATAAAAACGTTAGACAGCTTCATCAAATACCGGGCTCTTTTGGCCAATATGTTGGGATATCTGTCCTTTGCGCATTACCAGCTCGAACACAAGATGGCAAAGTCTCCACAGAATGTAATTGCCTTCCTTACCAACCTTCAAGAAACGCTTCTTTCTGAAAAGAAGGGTGTCATGAGTGAGGTAAGAAGCTTATACAAGCACAAAGGTGGAAGCGATCTTTCACATTCGAACGATGAGATCTTGGCCGAAGTTAAGCCTTGGGACAGAGACTACTTGTTAGCGAAGCTGATGCAGAATGGTGAGGATGATCACACCAAAGAGATTTCAGAGTATTTGTCCGTGGGCACTGTGATGAACGGTCTCAGCAAGCTTTTTGAGAGCATCTACAATGTTGCTCTTATTCCTGAAAGAACCGACAAGGGCGAGACCTGGGATTACGGTCATGTTCGCAAGCTCAAATACGTCAATCTCACGAACAACGAGGTTTTGGGATACTTATACGTCGATTTTTGGTCCGAGAAAGTTCTCCCCTCCCACTTTACTATCGTTTGTTCTAGAGAGCTCAACACGTCAATTGGCACGGAGCACAGAGAAGATATTGAGCAAACTGTTCACCTCAGCAAAGACAAGGACTACCAGCTTCCTGTCATTGCGCTTGTGTGCAACTTCCAAAAACCAAAAAGTACTGGCATCGGACGTCTTGCTGGCAGAGACAGCGACATGCCTACACTTTTGACGCTTGAGCAGGTTGATACAATTTTCCATGAAATGGGCCATGCGATGCATTCGATGCTTGGAAGAACGAAACTTCACAATCTTTCGGGAACTCGTTGTCTGACCGACTTCGTCGAGCTTCCTTCTGTGCTCATGGAGTCGTTCAGTAATGACCCTAGAGTGCTTTGCAAGATTGCCAAACATTACAAGACTGGGGAGCCATTGCCTGAGTCGCTCTTGAAAAGCCATCAGGCAAAGAGAGATTCACTCAAACATTGTGAGTCGTACATGCAATCGAAGATGGCTCTTCTTGATCAAGTCTTGCATGACGAGAAGGTTGTCGATTTTGGCGACCACGAATCTTTCAAGAAATTCAGCTCCACTTCCGTTTACCACCACCTTGAAGCAGAACTCAAAGTGTTTGCCGACCAGTGGTCCACCTGGCATGGCAAATTCCCCCACTTGTTTTCTTACGGAGCTGTCTACTACTCATATTTATTAGACCGTGCCATTGCTGAGAAGATTTGGAACGGACTCTTTAAAGACGATCCTTGGAGCCGAGCTGCCGGTGAAAAATACAAGGAGAGCATATTAAAATGGGGTGGCGCCCGTGACCCATGGCGCTGTTTGGCAGATGCTCTAGACGATGAAGAATTGGCCAAAGGAGATGCTAGAGCCATGCAAATTATAGGCCACTTGTAAATAAATTACGATCGACGCTAATGACGATGTAGTACTACTATCAACTTCGCACTCGTTATTTCGCATTTGAACTGTAGCCTCATGAGCACATCCAGATTATGGAGTCGATGCTTAAGCTCGTTCAAAAGCACCACTGCTCTCAAGAAGCCTGTGCTAGACATCAAGGGAATTGTGGCACGCCAGGATGAAATGAAAGAAACGCTTCGTCGCAGAGGTCTACATCAAGACGACCTCAACTTCCTCATCGAGAACAGACAGAATGAAACACAGCTACAGCGAGAAAGAGATCATTTAGTTCGTGATCGGAAACAAGAAGGTGCCAAATTGGCAAAGCTACGAAAAGTGGGTGGCAGCTCGGAGGAGATAGAGGAGTTGCAGTCAAGTCTCAGTTCGATGAAGCCGATCATAGCTGATATGGAGGAGCGTCTTTCAAACTTGTCAGAACAATTACACGAACACACTGAGGCATTGCCCAATTGGTTAGATCCATCTGTTCCGTCTGACCCAGAGGTCCCCGAATTGCATTCCATCATAAATGAGAAATCCGAAGATGCCATCGTCGCCCTGCTACCTCAAACGGCAATTGACCACAAGACTGTTGCAGAAAAGCTTGGACTTGTCAATTTCTCGGTCGCATCTAGAGTGTCTGGCTCATCTTGGTACTACTTGATTGGAGGCGGGGCTCTTTTAGAGCAGGCTTTGGTCCAATATGCCCTTTCAAAAGCTAGACAAGCAGGATACAAGATGGTGATTCCTCCTACAGTCGTCAAGACAGAGATCACGCATGCCTGTGGCTTCAAGCCAAGAGATCAAAATGGCGAGAAGCAAGTGTACGAGCTTGAAGATGAGGGCGTCTCTCTCACTGGTACAGCAGAAATACCCTTGGGTGCTCTTCACTCATCTTCTGTGCTCGAGAAAGAGGAGCTTCCCATTAGATATGTTGGTGTTTCTCGCTCTTACAGAGCTGAGGCAGGCGCCAGTGGAAAGGATACGACAGGTCTCTATAGAGTCCATGAATTCACGAAGGTTGAGCTTTTCCACTTTACGACTCCTGACAGAAGTGCATCAGAGCTTGAGGATTTGAGAGAATTTCAAACATCCATTATTACTGAATTAGGCATAAAGGCGAGAATGTTGAATATGCCTACCACAGACCTTGGCGCTCCTGCTGTGAAGAAGTATGATTGCGAGGCATGGATGCCAGGCAGAGGTGGATGGGGCGAACTTACTAGCTCCTCCAATTGCACTGATTATCAAAGTAGACGTTTGGGAATTCGATTGAAATCTGATGATGGTTTGATTTACCCACACACGCTCAATGGTACAGCTATGGCTGTTCCTCGAGTTATTGTTGCCATAATCGAGCAATTCTACGACCCACAACTGGATGTTGTTGTTATTCCTGAGGTCTTGAGACCTTACATGGATGGTAAAACCGTCATTACGAAAAATTGATGGATATATTTGTACATAGACTCCGCCATCAAAACTCTTCGGTTTCATTATAGCTCTCTTCCTTTACCTCTTTAAGTGGCATACTAACCACACGCTTTTTGGGCATATTCAAGCTAGCCCCTTCCGAGCCAGCTAAGGCATCTAGCCTTCCTGAATGTAGCTGCTGAAGATTGCTGTATTTCTGGCTGTCATTGAACTGAAGATCGTCTGTAAATTGTCTTGCTCTTTGTTCGAGTGCTTTGAAATGTTCACCAAGGCGCGAGTATTGGTTGTACTTCTCTTTGTAGCTTTCGCAGAGGATATCGTATTTTTGTTGGAGATCGAGATGGCGTCTTTCGAGCTCATCTGTTGATTTTTGCAAAGCAAGACGCTTTTCGAGATCTTTTACAACGTCTGACTGATTTTCAATCGTCTGCTTCAATGCATCAATTTCTTTGGAGAGCTCGGGAGATGTTCCACTAGCTGAGGGTTCTTGCAATTCAAGGGAGATTGACAACTTATCAAGGTCTTCGCAGATTCTTGAGCTTGACTTTTTGTTATCTTCTTGGATTGATTTTAGCAATGTACTGATCTCAGTCCATTGATTCTCCTTCGTGTTTGTTTCAATGCTCTCGCGTAGCAGTCGAAGTTCCTCACTAGAATCTTGGCTGCTTAGGGCGTCAAGCTTTTCTAAAATCCTTGTAACATCAAACTTCGTTGCATTGCCTTCGGTAGTGACTTCTTCGGAATACTTCGCTATGCTTTCAAGTACACGATTCAAGTTCTGGTTGTTGTTCTTCGATCTGTCGATCAACTGTCCAAGATCTAAGCTGGTCTGCTTTGTATTTGACTCAAGATCATACAAACTTTGCTTTATCTCTTCGTTGGAGTTATGTATGTATTCGAAATGATCGTCAATGTTGTCGCTCTGTAGGAAGCTCAACTTCCCTATACCGCCATTATTCTGTTTGTTTGGTGAAATAGGCCGGAGTGTTCTTTTAGATGGCGTTGGTGAGCTATCATTGATAGACTTATCCGGATTCTTTGACGGCGTCGTGGTGACGTTTTCTTTATCGTAGTATGACATAAGTTGGCTAATCTGTGTATCGATTTTCTGGCATCAACTCATAAACGTAAACAAAGGACGCGATGCATGCACACCCGTCAACATGGTTGCAAACTAGTGGATCTACACCTAAATCGATTAAAAATTATGCTACTATTCTTTTCATTATAAAATGGTATCAAGTCTCTTGCGTTATTAAAATCCAAACTTTGACTTCACCGCCAGCGAATAGAAAGACTTCTTGGTGCTATCAGCAGTTTCAGTCATAGATTCCGAGAGCCCACTACCAAAGTCGTTGATTCCGTTTTCAACGTAGTCTATGCCATCTCTGAAAGACTTCATGAAGCCTTGAGTACCAAATGAGTAGGGATTTGCATTGGCTGATTTTCTGACGGGCTCGTCGTAGGCCTTCTCTTTTCTCCCGCTCTTGGTTGAAGGAGCACCATAGGCATATGATTGATTTGGGTTAGCCTCAGGGCTGATGTTGTATGCCATTTGACTCTCAATGTGCTTTGCGGGCTTTCTGTTGGGACCTGCAATCAAAGAAGCCAAGTCCTTAGGTGAGACATATGTGGTTTGACCCTTGGCCCACAGCAAAGCACCTGCTGCTGGACGAGGAGGCATGATAGCGTTCTCATTGAACAATAGATCTGAGGCCTTCTCTTTGGGTTCTCTATAAGATTTTTCGTCGTAAAGCAAGAAGTCAAGCATTTCAGACTGGTTGAGTTTAAGAATGACTTCACCCGAAGGAAGAATGTCAGACCCTGAACTGCTCCGGCCCTCCAAAACCCTCTGCACACGTTTAAAGGTATCATTTGGTAGCTTCACATCTGCTAAATCACTCAAGGCGGGTAAGGAAAATAGCTTGAGGAAGCCATTCTTGGTGAGCAGTGCAAGGGCAATGCCCTTAGCGCCTCGGAAATTGATGATGCCGCTTGCAACACAATTATCGTCGAGGACCTTGTGAGCTAGCTTCTGCTTTGGTGTTTTAAGCACTCTGATATCTCTCGCTGACGTCGTGACAATCAAACCCTGTACCAAGACACCCTGTGCCAATCTTTGGAACACGTCAAGGGTTGCAACTGCCAGAGCACCATTCGAGGTGTTAACAGGAATGATTTTATCAAGACCATTATCTTGATTATTCTCAGCACTTCTATAGTTCAAGCCAATTGTCTTGTCTGCCAATTGCACCTCAAAGCCTCCAGATGGAAGAGGGACAATCTTGAAAACAAGAAGGTTGCCACCGGCACTGGTGCCACAAAGCATCAATAACGAAGAGTATCCTTCCTGGCCATACTCCATAATTGCAAACTCAATGGTGGTAACGAAGCATTCTCCCGATACTGATGGAACATAGCTGGAGACAGCCTCTTGATTCAAAATCACAGCGGGACCTCTGGACACATCACAAACCACAAGCCTACCTGACTTGTAGCCAATGGCTGCAAAACCAGCTTGGGACATCTTGAGGCTGGTAATCTTGTCCTTCGAACCAAGAACCAAAAGATGCTCAGGAATGAAACTTGACGATGAAAATGGTCCCAGAATTCTGCTCCTCATATTAACGATGCTGGCATCGCCATTCTGATGCTGGACTGGACACTGTTCATACCCGGAATTTGCAGCTGGTTGTGCCAAAGGATTATGTCCTAGCTTGCCCATCTTGCAGATCAAAACGTTACCGTTGGCGAGGCCAACAACTAGTTCCCTGCTTTCAAAGCTGCATGAAACACTGGCAATTCTATATGAGCTGGACTCCTTTCCATTGTAGACAGTATTGCGGAATTCCAATGTTATCAACTTCTCTTCGTTGTGAAACTCGCCAGCGGTCACATCCAAAAATCTCACATCACCATTTTCATGACCGGTGATAACGATAGTGTGGTTGGTATCATCAAAACCGACAGTTTTAGGAAAGTTCTTGTTCACGGGTGCACCTCCGTTCACCAAAGGCTGATCATTAGAGCCCGCAGCTGTCGACCTCCTCTTTGAAAGAACGCCAAACCACTCCATCCTTTTAACACCCACAGTCGAGAAGTATGTTGTAGGAGGGACCGTAAACGCTAATGATGGTGGGAGAAGCAAGTTTCTCGTCGTACCGAGGCCACCGGCATCAGAGTTGTACTTCACCAAATACACAGCTCCCAAACTGGATATGAAAAGAATGCTCGAAGGGTTGTGGCAACCGTTGAAGTACAAAAGACCATCTTCGGCGAGCGGGAGAATTTTCTCAATGAATTCGTGAGGTCCGTCCTCTTTTCTTCTGCGATTAAATGGGACAGTGATCTTTCTTTGGCCATCTTGTGGACGGGAGTAAAATTCGCCCTGCTTTTCGTGAGATGTCAAGCTGTACTTTGCGGTCAATCCAAAGTCTAGCACATCCACGCACTCGGGATCAGATCTAGAGGCGCCGGTGACCAAAAGTTGAGTCACTTCTGGGTCCAATCCTGCAATCCACTTAGCCCTTATGGCAAGCGGGGCTTCTTCAAAGTTTAAGTTGCCGGCTGGCTCTCCAGGCATGTGAAGGCCGGTAGCCATCACGGTTCTTGCTTCAAGCAAGGTAGCAGTGTTGACATCCCAGAAAGCCAATGTTCCGTCATTATGAACAGCGACCATGTGAAGACCGTTCGGATGATAGTGAGCTTCGGTCACTAACGGGATAACCTCCTTTGCAGAGCCAAACACCTTCTTTTTACCACCTCTTTCAACGAAATTAGAGTATTCGAATCCTCTGCATTCACGAGTCAATTGGTAAACGAAAGAGTTTTTGATGATGCCCAGGGTGATCGAGTACTGAACAACGCAATGGTCGTATGTCACCAAAAGTGTACCGATATCTCTGGGGTGCCACTCGATACCTAACACTGCAGACATTTTCTGCTTCGGCATTACCATCTTTTGTAAATTGTCAACTCTCAAGGGTGAAAGACTGAATCGGTCGACGTCGTAGAAGACCACTGATCCGTTGTTAAGACCAACAGCCAACCAGTCCAAGGAAGGATCGGAGGCCACAGCCGTCACCGTACCGGGACAGGTGTAGTTTGCCAAGATGGTCTTGTTGTGTAAAGACAAGACTGTTATTCCACCCAGTGACTGGACACATACCAAGTAGACACCTTTGATGAAGCGTAAGTGGTCAATCGTACTCGTGGTTTTGAACTCAAAGACCACCTCGACCGTCTGCTGGCCATACACATGGATGGTATTCTCTCTGGTGCAAATTGCCAAAAGCGATTGAACTGGATCATAAGCTGCGGTTACGATGGAGTCCGGGGGAAGTCCCAATTGGTCTCCCACAGCTAGCTTAAGATGCTTAGGATTGAGCTCCTGAGGAGACAAATCACTTGACCCAGCGTTCTTGATAGCATTAGAAACTGACGAAAGAGAAAGGGGGGCCTTTCTCAGCTTCAATTTATTGAACATGGTGCAAGAAGCAGTGTAGGTCTTGGAGTTTTTGGAGTCTGCATGATGCCGAGCCGAGTGAGAAAGATGGTTGCAAACATGCATCAGCGAGGCACAGCCGGACTAGAGTTAAAAAGATTCACAAAATGAAAAACATTTGAAATACAAAGTTGAGAGAGCTTTAGAGGAAAAGGTAGTCTGAGTTTCCGAACAAACTGCCTCCTTTGTTTGTAAACGAGGGCTATCACAAATTGAAGAAATTACTGCGATCGCTCTTTTATCAAGCATAAGTCCGACTCGCTCAGAATTAGAGATCTAGACTAAATGTTGATCTTTTTTTTTATTTGACGAAAGACTAGCTTATGTTTACAAGGATGCCCTTGCCGATTCTCCACACTCACAGCGCTAGTATCAGTGGGATGTACGGGTGCGACTTATGGGAAACACGTAACTGGAATTCTCAATAGCCTTAGTTGTATTCATCAATCATGGTATGTTACGACAACAAAATGAGTCTCCTGTTAATGCTAACATTTAGTCCTGTGACAAGCTTATCGGCTTAGCAATGCTTGCTGTGGCAACTTTTGTCTTTTCATACTACACCACCTGGGTGTTCGTTTTGCCCTTTGTTGGTGAGGAGTCTGTGATCCAGAACTTCTTCTTGCCACGCGACTACGCCATCAAATTGCCTTTCCTTTTGCTTCTAGTTGCCGTTTTGGGTGTCGGCTCCTTCATTGGCTACGTGTTGGTGAAGAACGCTGAGAAGGAGAAGGCCAAGAAGAGTAAGAAATCCGAGTAAACACTATTCCTGGCCAAGATATTAACATTTTAGGACTAACAGCTAATGCCCGCAGAACTGACTAGCGTATGTCCATTCTATAAATATTGGGTATTTTGCTCCTTAATAATACGTTTTGATAGACTTTGACTTTACATGCGAATGGCATAATCTCCAGTGGTGGTGATATACCTCACGCCCTTGTATGGTTTGACAGAATCGCCCAAGCCTTTGGAGCTGATGACCTTAAGATTATCAATCTTGAGGCCACTGGCGAGCCCGCCTTTGTACGTGAAGGACACATTGTAGAAAAGAGGGGCAACTGGTTTCTTCAAAGATGCCTTATTCGAATCGTCCGCAACCTCGATAAGATTTTCGTGCAAGGATGGTGTTCGAGAGGAATCGGTGATAGCATCTTCTTCGGCAGTGTAGATACATCCTCGGAAGACTGGCTGCATGCCAGGCACAAGATCCTTGATTGTCCACTCACCTTTACCGTCTCCCTTATATCTGAAATCTCCGTGTGTGACTTTAATGGACTTGATGGCGCTGACGACATTGTTGGAATCAGCTTCGTCATCGTCACTTAAATCCTCACCTGCCAAAAGAGACAAATTTTGCTCAAAAGCGAAAACATCGATCTTAATGCTGTCGATTTTGTTAACGCCATGATGCTTAGATGTGATCACTCTGACCTCGAACTCGTTTTCGTTAATGCCAAGGCCCAGCTGGCAATCAAATTCAGGTAAACCAAGCATTGATAATGATGTCCTTTCCAGAAGTGTGTCAAGATCAACCTGGTATGACATCAACGTTGATTGCCCATCAGGAGGTATGAATGTCAATGTGTCTTTGCTTCGTTGCCATGAGTCAATGTTAATGCAAGGATGAAATCGAGTTGCTTCGACATATGATGACGCTGAATTGAAGGAGATTTGCAAAGTTGGTTCACCCGAGAGACGGCATAAGAAGTCGAGCTGGCCGTTGATCGAGCCAGTTACTGGTGATAACTTGTTCGAGGATGAGGTGACAGTTGAAGTGGAGTAGAATGCGGAATCGAAGTTTTGCGAAGATAGAAGCTCCACTTTCTTCTTACTCTTTTTAGGCTTGAGAATGACATTGACCGTCTCAATAAAGTCAACGTACATCTCATTATTAGTGTACTTGACATTGTTTCTCCGCCAAGGAGCAGCGCTTTCGTCCGAGTGCAGTGGCAAGGAACTCAGCGGTTGAGATGCATTGGAAAAAGATTGGAGTGTCTTTTTGGAAGCAGCTGATGCTAATTCAGATCCTGAGTTCAAGATCTTGCTAAGAAGGCTCTTGACCAGCACTAAATCGCGTAGTTGATTAGAGTCTGTCGTGTTGGGGATACCATTGTCGATCATCTCACTTAGCAATAATGTAAGTGTGTCGGTATTGGCATCAACCTTTGACACAGTCAAAGGTGCTCCGAAATATTCGTTCATAGCCTCAACTAATCTGTTGATGAACAAAAATGGAGCAAGAGGGTTGGTTTTCCACTTGCTTGAAGCTTGGAAAAGCAAATAAATGGTTAAGCCTTCGACTTTTCTAGAACAGATGTAGAACTCCTCATTTACCTTTATCAACGGAAGTGGTGCCTCGTTTGATTTGAGTGGATCTGTGCTTTCCTCATGACGAATTGATTCAATTAAAGTGCTGAGCAGTAGGTAATGGGGTGAGAACAGCAGCACCAAGTACTCGTAAACAAGCGAATCTTTGCCGTCAGCGATGTAGACTGCTTCGAACATGCTATGGCCTAGTATTTCTGAGTGTCAGATTCGATTCAGTGTATGGTACTATATCGGTGTACGGGTGTAAAGATGGTCAAGCTGTCAGTAGCTTAAGTTGCCATTGGTACTACCCAAACTCAAGTTAGGAGCCTCTGAGGTGTTCAAATCTTTGTTGATTTGATGATCAAAATGGTGGCTTTTTGGTGACTAAAAAAATTTCGATGGCGTAATTATTTATCTATTTTCTTGGAATCCGTTCGCAGTTTTGCAACCATGTACAATATTAGAGGTAAAATATAAATCGAGCCAGGTGAATATGCAAAAACCAATTATTTATTTTTTTTTTCTTCACTTTTGCTTCATGACTATAGTAGCCTATTAACGTTTGGTAACATCCTTAGAGAAGATTACAGTACAAATGATTTCACAGGTAACAAATATTATAATAAAGGGTCTAAAAAAAATGGGGAGGGGGGTCATAAAAATTAGTCGAGCCGTTCTTAAATCGTGGGGGGATTGTCATCAACAATAATAATCATGGAACAGCAACGGTCATTAAAACGCAATCTTCAAAAAAATGTTCAAAAACTATCTCACTTAACACACACATAAAACATCCGAGTTTTTGACATTTTCTTTCAGACCCATTAGCTTATTCACACGAAGAATTGTCATCAATGGTCCCTAATTATTTGGAGTTGTTGTTGGACGATGACTCACCGACAAGCTCAGAGGTCTCGTCAGCTTCATCGAGATCGACGTCCAAGTCACGAGCAACACGCTCGTCAATGTCCTTGACATCAGCCAAACCGTAGACGGTGATAGCAATCATACCCAAAACACCAGCAATAGCGGAGAACACCAAGGCCACAATACCTCTGGCAGTGAAACCAGCAGGCAATGGCTTCTGCTGAACGTTCATGCCGGTCAAGTCCATGTAGTTCTCAGAGTTGCCAGCAGCATTACCGGTGAGGTTAACACCAACCTTCAGACAAACCTGCTTGTGGTTCTCAGTGAACTGCTGACGAGGGTCCTTTTGCATCTCCTCAGGAGCCTCAATGAGAACAATAGCCAAACCTTGCTCCAAGTGCCACTCAATATGGCAATGGAAGAACCAGACACCTGGGTTGTCGGCCTTGAATCTCATGACAGCGTAGGAGTTTCCTCTAACAAAGATGGTGTCTCTCTTCATTGGAACTTCAGGGTAGTCAGTGTGGTTGTCGTAGTCGAAGGAGGTAGGATCTTCAAACTCAGGACCTCTCTCGATAAGCTGGAAAACGTGGCCGTGCAAATGGAAGGGGTGAGTACCATCATCCTGATTGTTAAGCACAATGTCGATAGTTTCATCCTTGTTCAACACAAAGGCGTTGGTGTTACCGTAGATGTAAGAGTTGGTTGCAAGATCACCAGCGGACATAGCAGAACCGAGAATTGGAACCTTAGGAGCAACATAGGTAATGTTGTTGAAGAAAGCGTAGTTCACACCGTCTCCCAAGTTGTCCATCTTCACGTCGATAACCACTTGTTGGTCGGAGTCTGGCATAAGCTTCTCTCCGTCCTTAGGCACCAAGTAGAAGTCATCAAAGAAATCATCGAAATCGTCAATGTAATACTCGTCTGGCATGCTGGTATCGTCCGTATACTGAATGAGGTTTGTACTGTTCAAGATCAAGTCGCCAGGAATAACATCCAACATGGAGGTGTCAAAAGCATTCATGAAAGCGAAGTTCTTGTCGGCAGTGTCCTTGGTCTTGATCAAAACACCGTAACGCTGAGCAATAGTCACATAAAGGAGATCAGTAGTGTTCTTCTCGACATAGACACCGTCTACCTCGACAATCTCAAACTCGTGATCTTCCATGTACAAGTACTGGGAGACAAAACCACCCATGTTAACGATACGCACAAAGTAGGTGGTGTTGGGCTCCACCTTCCAAGTGTTGTTTCTGGTCTCGTTGAACAAAAGGTTCTGGGGAATTGGCTCAGCACCAGTAGGGTTGTATCTGTTCATGAACTTTGGCTGCAAAACGTCAGCAGTGTCATGGTACCACTCGCCGATAGGCAAAATAAGTTCCTCGTCAAAGTCAAATGGGTAGTCGCTCTTGCTCTTCTCCTCAATGATGAAAGGAGCTCTCATACCGTCACCGTATTGACCGGCAGTGTGGGAGTGGTACCAGTAGGTACCCACCTGGTCGGCGACAGTGAAATTGTACAAGAAAGTCTCACCAGGGGGGATAGGACATTGGGTAACCATCTCTGGACCATCCATCTGGGAAGTACCGTTCTGGAACATACCGTGGAAGTGCAAAGTGGTGTTTCTGTCGTCAAAACCATTGGTCAAGTAAAGGTTCACAGTGTCGCCCTTCTTGACTTTCAAGGTTGGCAATGGCCAGGAGCCATTGAAACCAATAACATCACGTTCATAGACACCGTCAGGGTTTGCTTTCACCCAGCCAGTCTCAAAGTACCAAGTGTGAGTCTCAGCAGCGACCAAGCCGGCCCAGGAAGCGAGAAGCACGAAGAGATAAGACAATTGGATCATCTGCATGATAGAAACAAAAACAAAGAATTGGGTCCCTCCACAGATCCAACGAACAGGCTGAAGAAAAAAAGAAGAAAAGGGAAAGAAAAATGCCTCTTGAGCAAATATATAGGAAACATTCAGCTCTGCCGGCAGGAACTGGACAGGGAGACACAGGCATCGGCTTTACGCCTGTCCTGTGCGAGGCGACCTACTGACAGAGGAGTGCGGCGGGAAAAAGCAGATTAATCTGATTGTGTGCCGATGTCGGGAAAGTCTTTCCAGTGAGGTTTTTGTGCTTGCCGATGACGATGGGGGCTTAAATTAGGGGAAGATCGTGAGAGCTGCAAATCAGGAAACTGGGTATTCCGTCGGGCTGGTGGTGGGACTCTGATTGACGTTGACAGGTGGATGCCCAGCATTTTTTTTTGACAGATTCCCAAGCTACTTTTAGCGCTGGGGCAGTTATATCGAGGATGACAGCATATTGTTGGCCCGCATTTCATTGTGGGTTTCAGCGAATTGGAGCGCTGTCAAACCTGCCCCTGGACATTGCACCGACCCGCATGCGGCAGCCAGACCCAATATCACAGAAACCGAGTACGGATCAAACAGAAGGGTTCCAGCAGAAGAGCCAATTACTCGCCTCGCGAGCCCCTCGCTAAAAAAAAATGGGCCTGGTTTCGCATGGTAGGAGAATTTGCATATGCCAGCCTTGTGCTACTCCTCTGTCGGGCGGCTGTTTGTCGCATGCGATGTGGTATGTGACAGCTTTGTGCGGACATGGGCCTATCGAGCCTGAAGCGAACGCACCGGCCCAGTGGCGCCACTGATTGGACATTTTGGGCCAGTGGTGGCGCCAGAAAAAGTGCGAGAGCGAAATTCGGCACCAGCAAAAAAGCACAATTTGGCTCGTAAAAGCCTCCACGCCTGCCGGCCTGTACGGTGCAACAGGGCGGTTTCCAACGGGAGCCACTAAGCAGAAGCGCCTGCGCAGACCCACAGAGCCTGGCTGGAATTGCATTCCTGCTGTGAGGCTTTTTGTGGTTCTGACGAATAAACGATTTTGGCCCGTGGGCGCTGCAGAATTGGCCCACAACCGATAAGCTCGTCAAGACTGTTCAGCCGGGTCGGTCTTTCGCTGTGCGGTTTTTAGTGAGACAAGGCTGATTTGCGACTACAATGGCAGATTGTAAAAGATGTGCTCCTTAGGATTTACGGCGCCAACAAAGCAGCCACTCACGTTTGTCTTTTATGCTTATTGTGACAATCCCGGACAAGAAGAGCCAATGAACGGCCTCCCAAGATGCCATTGGTCGGCTGCTTAATTGCCTGCTCAGTTGGGTTTCAGGATCGCACGTATGCATCTCTCGTTAACCCAAGTTCTTCATGTACCGTAGCTGCCGTTTTCCGTCTCGTCCTTCACCTGGAGATTTGCGTTTTGTGCCATGCCAGGGTAGCCACTCACGGAACACAGATTAATCTTTATTCCGCGCCAATAAAGCCTCGTGGACTGATAACCCTGGAATTATTCCACGGATGACGTTGTTGGTGCCTCGCTTGCTGACCTTGATCTTGAAGCGAATAGATGGTGCGGTATTGGCGGGTGCATGTGTATGCACCTTCCGGCTTATTCTTGTGCTTTGACCGAGCGAACAGCGGGTCTATGCGGATTAAAAGTGGCATAAGCAGCACTGTTTTTAGCGAGGGTTAGCCGCCTTTTTTGTTCAATCACTCTCTGTAATTATTCTTATAATTTAACGAATCAATAGTCACCACCAACCAAGTGAGCCCTGAGGACCCAGCTAGGTGACTCTGCCTTGAGTTTTGAGCCTTTGCGGCGCTCAGATCTTTCTTGTACGATCGCCGATTTTGAATATTATTTTTCGCCGTTTATCTTTGATATGCTTGCTGTTCTACTTTTACGTTTCTCTCACTCATGAGGTCTCACATTGCTTGACAGTGCTTGAGACTTTGGCTGGAGGAGCTTTCGCACAAGTCCGATACGCTTCCGACCTTGAGCTAGGTGGTTTTGCACTGAGTGCCGTTTTGCCGTCGCTTAAATCTCTCAAAAACGGCCCCAATCTGTCTACGAAACTTGAAAACCACTAATTTTGCAAAACGACAATTTTGTGTTCCATGTCTCATCACTCATGTTCAACAACTATATGGTCAACCCCACCGTTTCTTCTCCAGTAGTGCATATAACGAATTAAACACCCAATGCGTTTTTGAAGTGGTGCAATACGAACAGTACACGATCATCAAGCGTTTTATGGGTTCCACTTAATAGGCATGCTGTCACAGGTACTGCGTCATTTCTCTCGTTCCTTATCCACTAGCCAAGTTCAAAAAACAACCTCGACTTCCAACTTATGGCACGTGTTGCAGAAGATCAGACTGCCAAAGAAAACGGTTGCAAAATCGAAAACACAGGTGAAAAAGAACGCTAACCGCCCCTCACACCCCACATCTGTTCCTTTAAGCAAGCTTTTCGCAAGCCAGTTTCCATTACCCTTGAAGCAACTGTTTGAAGATTATGCTCTCAGACATAATCCACTCCAGTTCCAGCATGACGTGCTAGCAACACTTCCTTTTTTCCCTGAAGCAGACAAATCTGGCCGCCAAGGGAAGGTGGTCAGCACAGAGCTTCTGTCTGGTTATCGTATCAATGAGTTTGCGATATACCCTGGCTCATTTCATGGAAAGCTGGGCGCAGAACAGGCTGAACTTTACCAAAAAAGCAAGCACTTGATTATGATTCATGGCTACGGTGGGGGTTTGGGTTTCTGGCTCAAGAACTTCAATGAAATCTCGCAGTTAGATGACTGGGTGGTTCACTCTATCGATTTGCTCGGCTATGGCTGCTCCTCGAGACCACCTTTCAAGATAGAGGAAGAGAGTATACATGGGGTAGACAAATGGTTCCATGACTCTTTCCAAGAATGGCTCAAGCTTCGCCGCCTTGACGAGAAGCATCAAAACAATTTGGTCCTTGCTCACTCCATGGGGGCATATCTTATGGGCACATACGGGATCAAAGTCAATCCATCGTTTTGCAACAAGATGTTGATGGTTTCCCCAGGAGCCATCATCAAACATAGAAAACAGGTACCTGTTCCAGCCTATTTCGCTCGTCTTTGGGAGCAAAATATATCTCCTTTCTGCTTGGTGAGGAACACAGGTCCCATAGGCTCCAAGTTGGTGAGTATGTGGTCGTTTCGGCGTTTCGCTGACTTACCGAAAAAAGAGGCGACTCTTTTGCACAAATATGCCTACGGTATTTTCCAAAGTCCAGGTTCTGGAGAGTATATGCTTAACTATTTGCTAGCGCCTGGAGCTGACGCTAGACATCCTCTTATAGAGAGAGGGATTCACAAACTTCGCTGTAAGCTCCTGTGGTGGTATGGTGAAGACGACTGGATGGATAAAAAAGGGGGCCAGTTGTGCTCTAAAATAATCAACAATGTGAGTGGGGATCCAGCAAGAAGTACCGTGGAACTGATACCAAATGCCGGACATCACCTTTACTTGGACAACTCTCATTATTTCAATCAAAAGGTGCTTGCTGAGATGCGGAATATGCGAAGTGAAGACTAGACGGCTTGTGATTTGAGGAGAGACGAGATATCACTTGGTTCTTCCAGAGGCCCTTCGAATTCATCGATCACCACCAGAATCGATATCGGAAGACTTGGATCCGTCACGATAATCTCTTCGTTGATGGCAACGAGTTCTGAAACCGGTTTTTCCAAATTTGGCCTGGTTTGCGTCTCAAGAAACGGTGGCTGCCTGAAGTATAGATTCGTTTGAGCCGTTGCCAACGATGGGTTCTTGAGTGCGACGTCTTGTCTCCCCGACAAATCTTCAATTAGATGCAATAACTTCCACCATCGAGGCACTTTGATGCGCTTCATTTGCGTCCCACACACGGCGCACGATGGCCGCTTCGAGTGGGAATAGGTGTAAGTAAAAATAGAATCATCGCCTGAGTACATCATGTAGTTGTCAAGAATCGGGTATGTTCCAATTGCGATTTTGAACACCTCGTTAGTGCAAGCAGCAGCAATGATGGCATTAGTGGATGCAATTGCAGGGATGATGTTCTTCACAACCCCTAACGTGAGTTGCTTGGTGACATTCTCAATACCAAACTCTCGGGCCCTTTCGACGGAAATTTGGTACATGGCTTCGACATCTTCAGGAATATCGGCGTCAAACTTCTTGCCTGGAAAACGGCGAGGCCACTCTAGTTGACTAGCCCATTCGATGCAGTGTTCGGGAAGTCTAGGAGTGTTCGCAATAGTGCAAACAGGGTATGTTTCTTTGGGGGAGATCATGTCTAAGGAACATTCGAAGCACGAGCTCAACCTTGGCATGATCACCCTGGCCTGTCCTCTAAAACCCTCCGTTCCTCCGTCAACCAATGGAATCAAATTGTTGAGCTGATCATCCACGAGCCCCACTAGTAGCGCATTGATCCACCTCCGGGCTTCGATATTATCAAGGCCACAGATGACCACATTAAACTGTTTGTAGAACTCAATGGGTTTTTCTTGGATCTTGCAAGTGTGTGCTTCAATGCTTAGATTAGGATCACCAATTCGTGCCCGCACGAACTCTGAAGCAACCTCCGATTTGTACCTGCCGACGTCCTTAGCTCTAAATAGAAACTGACGATTCAAGTTGGACACATCTATTGTATCCATGTCTATCACATGAATATTCTTGAAGCCCGTGAGGGCTAGGTTCTTGAGTATTTCGCATCCCAACCCTCCAGCACCGATAACCAATATCATGGAGTCACTAAGACTCGAAGCGGCTTGTGCCGGTGAGTAGTCTTCAGGAATATCGCTGAATGGCCCCGGATTTTCATAGAGCTCTCTAAAGGATGAGTTATCACGAGGCATAGCACATGCACAGCAATTTGCAATGCGAAACAAATTAGGACTACTTAGTGCGATTGATAGCGATGCTTACAAGCAGGCTGTTCTGGAAATATGAACATTTGACAGCCAAACATCTCCCACCCAAATTTATTTGCTACTCAAAATGATCGGTAATATCTAAGGTTGACACAAAATCGGCGTTTTTTTTTTGTATCGAAGATCACCAAGTAGTCGTTTGGTATCGTAAACGAGATTTGAAATGTTGAATACATAACTGGCTTATTTGACGGCCTTGTTTTCTTTTTCAGCGTCATCGGAATCCTTGTGGAGCCTCTTCAACGGCTGGCGCTGACCAGGAGGCATGCCCAATGGGCGTTTTCCAGGTCCATAGCCCAACTGCGGTGAGGGCACATTTGACTGTGTACCTGCTGGAGGAGTCTGTGGGGCGGTATCTGAACGACGGACCTTCACTGACTTTGAAGGATCAATTGTGCGACGAACCCCGGATGAAATGAACTTATGGTCGTATACTGGTATGCTGTTTGGATCCTGACTCTTCTGAACATCCAAAGCCTTTTTGGAGCTCGTGAAGAAAACTTGGCTGGGCGTGGCACCATTGGTGTCATCAGCTTCATCAGACCTCATTGATTGGTCACTTTCTTGCTTCGATTCCTCCTCTTTATTCTTCAAGAGTTGAAGTTCGTAATCGTCTAAACGGTCATTCAATTCTTCTTCTCCTAACTCATCGCTGAATTGGAACAGATCATCAAGATCCTTAAAATCGCTAGGCTTAATAGCCAGTGGTCCGGCTTTCCCGTGTGGTTTTGGAGGAGCAGACACGCTTCTCAGCATATTATGATCTTGTATTCTTGCAGGGCCATTCGTGATATTTTTTGGTTGAGGAGCCGGGGCTTGCTGTGCCGCGTTTTGTTGACGTCTTTGCTGGAGATGGGTTTCTCTCTTAAGAACCAACGGGTCTCTGTGGAAGTCTGAAGGCTCCAATTCACGGGGTGGAGCCTTCACTTTCTGCATCTTTGCGATGATGGTCTTGTCGTAGAGACAATTACCCAAAACATTTCCGAAGCATCGTAGGCAACGCTTTAATCCATCTGTGAATGCCTCTTTTTTACATTTCTCAAAGGCCATCGCCTTGTTCTTTGCGTTTTCAATGAAACCGTAGCCGAAATCTTCGTGGAAAGTTCCATCCTTGAGCGTAATCCTGGCAACGACTGAGAGACCTAAAGAGACTCTTCCGTTGTTATGCACATCTAAGAAGTCGACAGACACACTTATTAGTTCAGAGGACCAACCGTTGAAACCGAATATGTCATTAGCCAAGTTCAACGCCTTCCATCCCTCTATGTATGAGACATTTTGTCCACCTGTACCAGGTCGAAAGCTTACATATTCTGGGCCCAAAACCTTGTTGAGCCGACCTTGGATTGTGTCTGCCTCTTCATCACTATAGGGGATCGCGTTAAAGGGTTTGGATGAGTTGCTTTGATATTGTGTAAAAGAACGCGCTTGTTGAGGATTTCTCTGTTGCTCTTCATGAGGTCCACCACCAGGTCGACCATTTTGAGGAGGCCTGTTCTGGTTGTTTGGGTTCATAGGAAGAAAGCAATGTGAGAGGATCAAAGATCGAGAGGCGTCTTGTTTACGTGTGGGGGACCATGCAGGAAAATACCATAGGAGCTTGGAAGACTAGTCTTCAGAGGCCAGAGAAGTCAGAATTTCTTAACCGGAGCGTCACTTCTTCGGGAGATCTTTTTGTTATACTCGAACTCTTCCATGAAAAGAGTAGCTTTCGATGTCAATACACGTATGACAGCCTCCCTACTGCAAAAAGCAGTAATAGCACGCGACAAAAGCCAGGAAACGAAGTCAGTTATTCGAAACTTAAGATTTCTTATCTCATCATCGTCCGAAATGGCTTTTGTGAAGAAAATCTATGTTTTGTGGATCTATTGTGGCTTACTGCTTCACACCCGACATGGGTATCACTGGTCACTGAAAATCGCGATCTTATCTACAACCATGGGTCAGCCTGAAGATGACGACCCTGGGGACGTTGCAAATGTTGAATCGGGCCAAGCAGACGTGGCAGTGAAAAAGAAAACCTCCACACAGAAAGACACTATTTCATTGCTACGGCAGGAACAAATCCAGGAATACAAACGGAAAGTGACCAGGGAGGAAAGGATGAAAAGATATGCTCTACGACATGGCGATACTTCTGACCGAGACACTTGCAGCCGAAGTTCGGATGGCATCAGCGACGAAGGAGAGTCTCCACGGAAGAAAAAACGGGTGAGTTTCGACTTTTCCAAGAGAGAAGTCACCCCACCGAACAGCCAATCCGACTCCGTGAGCCCGAAAAGGGTAGCCGATAGTTCAAGAGAAGAGAAGCAAAAGGAGCAATAATGAATTGAAGTACCATTTTAGCAGCGTGAGTCCTGCTAGACATTATATTCGTTCTATAGCATGAGGTGACAGGCACTGTGACCTCCATAGTAATACATTCGTAACAAAGTTTTTGATGCTTGTGTCAAACCGTTTGAAAGAAAGAAAACGGCGGGATAAAAGCCCCTGACTTGACTGTTGATATTCTCGCGGCGGAGGGCAATACTCTTGGTAATCCTGGAGCAGGCCGATCGAGCTTAAACATCGAGAGATGATACCAACGTTATATTGTCTCCCTTGAGCAATATCATACCTAGCTCTTCTTTGCTGCCATCGGTGGTAGATATTTCCACGGCATCCTCCACAACGACATTCATGAACTCATCAAACCCACGTATTTTGCCCTGAATTCTCAGTTGTGTTTGCTCGTAAAGCCAAATTGTGACAAGGGCCTGCTGCTGAAGGTATTTGAATATAAGATTTATGGGCGGAAGCATAGACTGCTTACCTTTAACGCCTGACATGGTTGGTTTGACTTCCTCACTAGCTGATGGATGTGCATACACTTTTTGTCTAACCTCGCGAGCATACAAGCAGGAAACCTCTACCTTCTACCTCTCCTTAGGAACTGCATTACGAGTGAAGAATCGTTTGTTACGAAATCATTCTGATTTATTCGCTACTCGATACATTGCTAGAACGAGAATGATCATCTCAAAGCGATTGCATGTGAATAAGCAGGAGTCTGAGGGGCCATTAACGGCTTTCATTGATGAGGCTTGCTCTTCAGATGAAGCCGGGTTGACCAGACTACTTAACGCCAATCTCAAGTGGGAGCGACCAAGAGGAGATTTGATCACATGGGTCAAGCTTCTCAATCACATTGACGACATATTCGAGAAGAAAATTGCCAATTATGGAATGGATGCTCCAAACCCAAGACTAGTCGTGATATCTCCAGACGACACCAGTCTTCTTACCGCTTGTTTGAACTTCACCAACACACTTTTGGAACATTGTCTCAACAGAAATATCTATGGAAGTTCCGAAAGAATCTATCAATTGATCTTGACACCGACGATAGACGTCAAACTAGCAGCACTTGAGGTTGCTGTTCGGCTTGGAGAGCGCTACGTTGGCTCAACCTACATCAAGAAGTATTGTGCTCCGAAGGAGGTAAGACAGCATGTTCTCGATATGGCCAAATCATTTCCACCTCCTGTGCCTACGGGCTTCATCCAGAAACAGGTGGATCAAACGGATCAATCCGATGACAACAAGCCTCGCAGTGAACACTACAGCTTATATGACACTCTTGATCACAAAAAGGTATACCCAAGCAAATGGGCAACTTTGAACTTCCAATATTATGCATCGCCACTGTCTACCTCCCAAAGTCCACGGAGTGATAGCAAGGACAAGAAGAAGAGTGCCAAAAAGCACACTCAGACCGAGAAGGAGGGTCTCCTTTCGTTCAATTTATGCGAAAGCTCCGTTCGAAAATTGACATTGGAGCAGATTTACGACAAAGCTGCTGAGACGTTGCCGGAATCATCATGGTTTAAAGTGTCACTTGCTGCATTAAACGCTAAGGCCTTCAATTCAAGGTCTCATGATTGCATGGTACTTCGAGAAAAGTTAATTCGAATGAAGTGTGCTTCCGTTGCATTTACAGCTCTCATGTCTAGTGCAGAATTCACTTCATCAAACTTGTTCGAGGCCGAGCCCTACCTACTCAGCTTCTTGGTTGACTTCATGGCTCCAGAAAATTCATCTACTGTGTCCAGTGAAGTGTTTGTGGCATCTTTAAAAGCTTTAGAAGCAATAGCTCACAGAAGACAATGGGGAAGTGAGCTTATCAGAAATTTGGGAGGAAATGTGAGCCACGGATTGCTTTACCAGCAATTGAGACATATGAATAAGCAAATCAGAGACCAATCGGATGTCTGCAATGAAAGGGCGAATTTGCTAGTTTTTACACTTATTGGTCACTTCATTGACAACAAGTCTCTCGTTTCGAGGCTTGCTTCTGGCGGGATCCTAAGCGAGCTAATGAGCTTTCTCAACATTCACACGAAATACCGCTGGTCGTGTTCCTCAGCAGTTAACACGATTGCTCTCCTCTTACGTTCATCTACTGAGTACATCTCGGATTTCATAAATCTTGACGGTTTCCGTTTGTTAATCGAAACGATCACGTACGAGGTGGATTTTGCACTCGAACATCCTGACTTCGCTGGTGGCGCACCCAAGGACGCTGTTGTTTATTACACTATTAGTCTCAGGCAAGTGAACTTCCTTAGAAACCTTTTGAGGCTTTCTTCCCAACTTGTTCAAGCAGATGGGAGTGACCGAATGAGGAACCTTTTTGACTCCCCCATTTTGTCATCATTCACGAAAGTCATTGAAAACCCTCATCTTTTCGGGCCACCAGTGTTAGGTGCCACTTTAGATGCCGTTTTATACATCATTCACAATGAGCCAACCGCCTTTTCGATACTCAACGAGGCAGGTGTCGTTGAATCAATTTTGAGCAATTACGATAAGCTTTTCATGCCCTCCAATGAATTACAGATAGCTTTACTTGAAGTGCTCGGTGCAATCTCCTTGAATAAGGAAGGGTTGAGACGAGTAAAAGAAAGCGGAGTTCTCAAAGTCTATTTCAAGTCGTTCTACGACCTCAAAATTGCTAAGGAGCTAGTGCGTGGTGATGTTTCGACAAGTATCGGTGTGTCAATGGATGAGCTTGGAAGGCATTTTCCAGATCTTAAACCAGATATCTTCGAAGAGATCAAAGACTTGATTGATAAAATGTCCAGCTATGCCAACCAATACTTGCAACCTATTCGGTTCTATACTTCAGATTCGCAGGATGCATTTTACCATGAGGGAGATTCGAGTTCGAAAGAAGTTCAAAAGACTGACGGAGACGAGATGGAATGTTGGGAAAATGCTGAGGGCTCTCCATTGATAGACAACTTGTTTGGATTTTTGGGAGGGCTTCTTCAGGACAGTGGACAATGGGTGAAGGACATCACTGATAATATTCCGTTCTCATCATGGGCGAGCTACATAACTCTTGACCTCGCCCCCATTGATTACATCACATCTAACGGTATGACAAGTTTGATGAATCTTTTGAAGTTCTTGGAGGATGAAAAGCAAGATTACGGACTTCCCAAACTCCTTGAGATGCTTCCAGACCGTTTGAAGTCCACTGATGTTCAAGATTTCATAAATTCCGGAAGTACTGAACCATTCCTTGCAGCCCATCGTGGCGATGTACCAAGGGCGAACATGCTCTTGAAAGAACTCAATGCCATTAACAACATACTTTTTATCTTGAGTGAGAGCTATCTCCTTCCAAGTAACATGGTTAACGAGAAGTATCAGACACTCATAAATACCCTTCAGTCAATGCCCTATCCAGTCATTCAGGACTTGACCAGATTGATGGGAAGAAGTATCATTGAGGAAATCGTGATTCGTCAACCTCTTTCAGCAGATGCGTTGGAGTACACTGCTCCGGTTCTTGAACCTCTCGAAGATATTCCTCCCCTCCAGGTGTTCGGAAGGAAGCCGGAGCAAGATCTCACCTCAGCTACCTGGACGGACCATAGAATCAAAAATTCATTGCAATTACGCTTTTTAGCGTATCGTTTCCAACATAACATTGCATTGATCTTGTCTAACGTTTCCAGGAGTTGCATGCAAAAGAGGCAAGATTTCTTCTCGATTGATTGGCGGAGAGGGGCAATTATTGAGACCAAGAACTTAGCGAGTCAATTGGAACATCTCTTCGAAAGGGGTGAACAATTGGATGAGAACCAGAGCACCAACTATAATTTGATCGCTACTAATCTCATTTCTTTTATTGCCCACAGCAAAGACAAGGGGAGAGAGGTTTTTTCAACTGCTTTAGTGCTGTACTTTTTCTTCCACACGAACCTTTTAGAGAAAATCACGGCACTGGCAATCAAGACTTTCAATGTGATTTTGGGAAGACCCACGGATGATAGGCTTCGTGTGAAGGATGTTGACTACATCGACAGCTCGTTGGTCTCAATCGAAAACAATTTTGTCAATGAGGTTTTGTCCATCTTGACGAAGATAAGTGAACCCAAATACGTCCCTAAATTTCCATATCACCACTTGTTCTACAATCGAGGATACTGCTCCGAAGAGGGTGCGATCCTGGCTGGTATCGTCACTCAGGCGGCTTTTCTTGGATTACATATGGTGAAGCAAACAATTGGCTCGGAATCTCCACTCACGCGCCATGGCGATTACCTTGCGTATCAAGCATTCCCGTTACCGATCTCGCTTCAACTTATCGACTTACTTATCATTGTTTGGAAGGTAAAGCCAGTTGATGATTATTACCCTCTTCATGAAGACTACGGAAGTCCACCTTTCAATATCATCAATCATGTCATGACTGAGGCTCAACTCTCACAAGAATTGGCCTTGAAGCATCTCAGGGCTGTAAAGCTCATCGATCCTTTCCCTGGAGCTCCGGATGACGATGATTCAGAGCTCACCGAGGAAAATATCGACAAGCTCAATGATATTGACTACGAAGACCTCCTTCAACCAGACCATTTGCATTTGGCAAGTGTCAAATTGCTTGATGAACAACGGGATGATGAAGGCAAGTTCTTCTTTGGTTTGCCGTTAGTCAAGTTCGCATCTTATATTGATGACATTGGTCGGGAAGTAGCACTTTTGATCCAAGAGAACCGGCTCAATCTCGCTAACCCCATTGTCGATCAAATTGAAAGCCTCCGTCGTGAGGGAAATGATCCATCATATCATTCCAGATCACTTCTTGTTGACCTTCTTCGTCGAATGTATTCTACTAGCATCTTCCTTGAAGATGGCTCTTCCAATCCAGATCTCAAGAATGCTTTCACGAAATTTGTCAACATTTTTGTTGAGGATTGTCAACAAACTAATGATATTGCTGAAAAGGACTATTTCAGCTCGGGCTTGTTGTTCTTACAACCAGTTTTGAGCAAAACGCCGCCCAACACATTGCCCAAGGTGTTCCATTTTTTCGATGAAGTCGACGCCGAGTTGAAGGATAAACTTTTGCAGACTATACTTTCACTGGATACGAAGGGTAACGTTGAGTGCTCTCTGGCCCTTTGCAGATTGTTGTACCTCTATGCTACTGATGAGAAGTACAAACCTTCGATTAGCAAATCCGGGGTCTTAAAAAATATCTTTAAAGATATAAGACAGCATTCGGACATGACGTCGGAGAGCATGAAAGAGCTTCAAAAGCTCTTGATCTTGCTCGTGAGAGTGTGCTTCGAAGACGCTGCAATACTAGAAAATGTGTTTTCTTCGGAAATCGTCAAGTCGTTCAAGAGACAGCCCAACGGCAAGAAGGACTTCAAGCGTTTGTTAGACGAGAATGTTGAGATGGTGACCAGAAACCCTTCATTGTACATTGATGTCGCCTCAAGGCTTGTCAGATTGGAAAATTTAAATGGGCGCACCAATCACACGGAAAGTCTTTTCCTTGTTGACTACTGTGACCCTCCCAAGAATGATGATGATGTTGAGATGAAGGATTCAGAAAACGTACCAGACATTGGCTCAGATGGTCTCATGCACTTCCTTTTAATTGAGCTCATGTCATGTGCAAAAGAGGACTGGGTAACTAGCCCTCCAAAGCCTGCTGATAAGTCAGGAAGCTCACGTCAAAAGAAAGAGCTCCAGATAGATTCACTCATGAGAAACTCTAAGTTTGCCTACTTGTGCTTTTTGATACAAATGATTACAGAACTTCTCGGCTCCTATAAGCATGCAAAGCTTGAATTTATTACTTTCTCAAAGAAGGAAGGTTCAGAAGACAGGAATAGACCCCGGTCAACGTCTCTTAACTTCTTCATTCACCAACTCAATCCTAGCTGTGCCATGCAGACAGCTAGTACTGACGAGTCACAGAGGAGGGAGGCAATTTCCTCGTTATCAAAACTTTGTCTTCTTACGCTTGTATCTACCCCTACTTTGAAGGATGACCAGTCGCCCGACACAAAGTCTGAGGATGTTGATCTCGCCATTGTGCGCCGCTTTGTCATGGACATCATCTCGAAGGTCATCAAGGATAGCTTTGCACCTCGCTACACTCCCGCTTCAGCATATGAGAAGTTGTACGATGTTTTCGACTTATGCTCCTGCTTGCTTTCCACGAAGTTCCGTGAAATGTGCTTTCCCCTTTTGAACAAGTCTGCTACCAAGTTAGATCAATTCTTCATTGCTTCCGCATTCATCGAGAGACAACTACCAAACCAAATAGCAGGCGCTATCGCTGACATCGATCTCAACTTCCCAAATGTGAATCGGCTTATCAAGATTGGAATGAAACCACTTTCGCATTTGGCGAAGATTAAACTCACTTATGGCGGATATTTCGAGAGCAACCATTCAGAAAAAGATGAAGAGGATATGGTTCCCGAAGACTTGGGTGACCGCGATGAAACGCCTGATCTTTTCAGAAACTCTACTTTGGGAATGTATGATGCTGAGTCCGATTCTGAAGAAGATTTTTACGAAGAGGGCGATCCGTTAGAAGTGGTGATGTCCGGGTCCGATCTCTCTCAAGATGACGACGAAGATACCAGTTCTGGTGATTCTGGAGATGATGATATGGATGAGGATGATGTTGACGATGAAGAAATGGATCACGGAGAGTTCGAAGGATATGCGAGTGGAGATAGTGATGGCGACATCGAGATCATTGATGAGCTCGACATTGGGTCGCATTCGGAAGACTCTGCCAACGAAGAATCAGATGGGTCCGAGTTCTATGGTTTCGATGAGAATGAGACAGATCCAAGTGAATTTATTGATGCTACAGAGGGAGATTTGGACGAAGAGGAGGAAGAATACGACGAAGCTGAACTAGATGGATGGCTCGACACCTTTGGCCACGGAGAGGAAAGTGACGAAGAAGCTGAAGGAAACCCTCGCCTAGGTACAGTTTTCCCTATAGATAACGAGGACGATGATTCTGCGATTGACTTGCGTTCGGAAATTGACGACAATGACGGATCAGAGGAGGAGAGCATTTTTGAATCAGATATCGAAGAGATTGGGGGCCGGGAAGCGAACAGTGCGACTCGTGAATTCATGACATCAATTTTTGATGTTCTCAGACCGGCTCTCCGCCAGCAAAATGTCTCTAACATATTTGAAGGATTAGTGAATGGCCGGTTGCGAAACTCTTTCCATATTGGTGATCACCGTGGCAATGAAATTGGAGGTTTCGATCGTGCTTTTGAGGTCATTCTCAATGACAAGCCAAATAATGCGCAGAAGGGGTCCCTCAATCATGTTTACATCCGGTCTACCATTGAACGATGGCGGAATGCCCATGAAATGTTCTACTCTAATGGTGTTTTGCAACTCATGGAACAGGTGAAGTCTGAAATCTCGAAGAATATTCACGATGAAAGCCTCGAGATTTTTGAGAAACTCAATGAAGAACGTGAAAGGATCAAACGTGAACGTGAAGAGAAGATAAGAAGACGCCGTGAGGAGTCGAGACTTAAACGCGAAGAAGAGATGAAACAGCGTGAGAGTGAAAGACTGCAAAATCCCCCCGATGAACGTGATCCTGTCATGCTCCGCATAGGTGATCGGGAGGTTGATATAAGTGGAACTGACATTGACCCAGAGTTCTTCGAAGCTTTACCAGATGACATGAGAGAAGAGGTGTTCACCCAACATATTCGTGAGCGCAGGGCGAATGCAAATACAACAGGCGCCGAAGTTCGTGAAATCGATCCTGATTTCTTGGAGGCTTTGCCAGATCAAATCCGGGAGGAGATTTTACAGCAAGAAGCCATGGCTCGAAGATTTTCTAGTGGTCGCCTTGGCTTCTTGGAAGCTGATGACGATGATGATCCTGCTAGTGACCTTGAGGATGACGAGGAACAAGAAGGAGAGAGAGATGGGCCACTTGCGATGAACAATGGCACCTCAATTTACCCGCCCGGGAGAAGGCCTGTTAGTGAAGGTGATAAGTCTTCAGCCAAAAAGAGAAAGACTTTTTCAACACCACTAATTGACAAGCTGGGCGTTGCAAGTGTCGTGCGTTTGTTGTTCGTACCGCAGCCATTCCAGCAGAGAACTCATATTTACTCGACTTTATCTCAGCTCTGCAATAACAAACAGACGAGGGCAGAAGCGATGAGTCTCTTGATTGCAATTCTCAATGATGCCTTGCATAGCCAGAAAGCCTTGGAGAAGTTATTTATTCTGATCTGCAACAGAGCAAGCAGCAAAAGGGCGCAAGATGAAGGTGTCAAAAAATCTGTTCCTGTGGGAGCCACTCCTGTTGTTATCGGTATACAGTTGATTGAGGCTGTTTTCTTTTTGTTGGATAAGAACATTCACTCGCGTTACTACCTTTTGACAGAGCATGAAAATGTTTTTGTTACTCGTCGTGTTCAAAAGAAAAAGTTGCAAAATTTAACAACTGAAGATAAATACCCTATCAACTTCTTGTTGAAGCTTCTCGAAAATCCTTTGCTCAGCGAACAACACATGTTCATTGACTTGTTGGCAAGCGTTCTTCATGTCGGAACAAGGCCTCTTTTGCTCTTGAGAGAATCCGGGAAACAGCATCCACCAATATCGACGACGTCGATACCCGCATCGAATTTACGTTTAATCGTGCGTATTCTCAGTTCCAATGAGTGCGCTAATACGACTTTCAGAAGAACGATTAGTGCAATGCAAAATCTTTCCGTGATGAAGGATGCGCAGGAGGTGTTCTCCACCGAACTCTCAGCTGGAGCCACAAAGTTGAGTAAGGACATTGTTCGTGATCTCAAATCGTTGACTTCCGAGCTCGAAGAAGGCATGGTCAACAGCACTGAAAGCAAACATCTCAGTAAGTTCACGGCCCCAAGTTCCGATCAAGCCAAACTCTTAAGGATCCTCACCGCTCTAGACTACATGTACGAGAACCGGGAGAACGAAAATACCAAGGAGGGTTTAAAGAAGGAGAAGGCCATTCAACTTACGGGTCTCTACGAGAAACTTGAGCTAGGAAAGCTTTGGGGTGCTCTCAGTGTATGCTTGAGGGATCTTGAGAATGTACCTTCTTTGCTCAGCATAGCCACAGCATTACTTCCGTTGATTGAAGCACTCATGGTGGTGTGCAAACACAGTAAAGTGAGGGATCTTCAAATGAAGGATGTTATGAAGTTTGAAGCGAAGAAAGTGGACTTTACTAAAGAGCCCATAGAGAGCCTCTTTTTCTCATTTACTGATGAGCATAAAAAGATCCTCAATCAAATGGTGAGAACGAACCCTAATCTCATGAGTGGACCTTTTAGCATGCTTGTTAGAAACCCAAGAGTTTTGGAATTTGACAACAAGAAAAACTATTTCGATAGGCAGCTTCACGAGAAAGCCACCGGTGGTCAAAAGCTCTCCATTAGTATTAGAAGGGACCAGGTCTTCTTGGACTCTTACAGGGCTCTCTTCTTCAAGTCGGTCGAAGAATTCAGAAAAGCTAAATTGGAAATCAATTTCAAGGGAGAATCTGGTATAGATGCTGGTGGTGTCACTAGAGAGTGGTATCAAGTGTTATCAAGACAAATGTTCAACCCTGATTATGCGTTGTTCAGTGCCATTGCGAGCGATGAAACTACCTTCCATCCAAACAGAACTTCATTCGTCAACCCTGAGCACCTTTCCTTCTTCAAATTCATCGGTAGAATTATTGGAAAAGCTATTTTTGATGGAAGTTTCTTGGATTGCCATTTCAGCAGAGCAGTCTACAAGAAAATTTTGGATCGTCCGATGTCGCTCAAGGATATGGAAACCCTTGATTTGGAATATTTCAAATCGTTGATGTGGATGCTTGACAACGACATCACTGACATCATCACTGAGGATTTCTCCATTGAATCTGATGATTATGGCGAGCACAAGGTAATTGACTTGGTTCCTAATGGCAGAAACATTCCAGTCACCGAGGAAAACAAACATGATTACGTTCGTCTAGTCGTGGAATACAGGTTACAAAAGTCTGTGGAAGAACAGATGAGTAACTTCAGCATTGGATTCCACGAGATCATCCCGAAGGACTTGGTGGCAATTTTTGATGAACAAGAGCTTGAGCTCTTGATAAGTGGCTTACCCGACATTGATGTTGGCGATTGGCAGGCGAATACCACATACAACAACTATTCGCCTTCGTCTGAGCAAATCCAGTGGTTCTGGAGAGCTGTCAAGTCTTTTGATAATGAAGAAAGAGCTAAGTTATTACAATTTGCGACGGGAACGTCGAAGGTCCCGCTCAATGGATTCAAAGAATTGCAAGGTGCTAATGGTACCTGTAAGTTCAGTATTCATCGGGACTACGGCTCCACTGAAAGACTTCCTTCGTCTCATACCTGCTTCAATCAGATCGACTTACCAGCGTATGAGGCTTACGATACATTAAGAGGGTCGTTGTTACTCGCGATAACAGAGGGCCATGAAGGTTTTGGAATGGCATAAGATAGTCAGATAGGACAGTAATACGATATATTAAAAAGCTTGTAATTAGGTGCTTTCCAAATACTATTGAATCATTATATGTGATGGTCTCTCAAAGAAGAATTAGCTTCCATCTTCTCGGCAAGTTGCTCCAAGCCATCGGCAGTTTGGTTCATGTGCTCGACGAGTTTGAAGTTCTCAGCATTGATCTTCTCAACAGCTTCGTTGTACAAGCCACAGTGAGTGAGGAATTCCTTTGGTTTCATGGATACGCGACCGTGCTTCTTGAAAACGTATTTTGTGATGGACAAAGCGGCAAGCTTGCCGTCGGTGTGAACCATCTTTGACAACACGTAAATCCATTTGTCGTCCCAAGCCAAAACGTTGGTGAGAATGTTGAACTTCTGGAATACCTTGATTTCCTTCTTGAAGGTACATTGCACTTGGGCCACAGGAATGTAAGGGAAGTTGTTAATACTCTTGCCCTTGAAGTCACCAGTTGCATTGTCGTAAAAGTCTAAGAACAACTTCTGGAACATCTGACAAAGGAACTTGGTTCTGGCAATGTCCAAATCGATGAAGTAGGTTGAGTTCGACTTGTGCATGAACATGTCAAGTTCCAATGGTGAGCAGTAAGTGCTGTAGGTTACAGCTCTGAACACATCCATAGGATTTTTACCGGTGATTCCATAGGTATTCTGTCTAGTCTTTCTGTATTGAGATCTCTTGAAAAGGATGCTCTTCAAGGCAGCCGAGTAGAAGCGAATAACGTAAACCAACGGTAACGTCTTATAAGTGGACGCAAGAAAAACGGCCACAAGGACCTTGACGGCGGTTGGCAAACCCATTAGTTAATGAAAAGAAGTGAAGCAATTGGGCGTTGGGCAAGCATAATGGGTGTTGATACCGTTTAAACCTGTCTCGCCTGCATATACAAACACATATTCCTCGGTGTGTAAGAGAACGTGAAAACTTTCATTGTCGGTATATTAATGTGTACCACCCCCGCAGCAGTGATCAGCATGTCTTGATCTGAACATTGAGTTATGTCTTTCAATGGCATTTTGCACAGCAACCGGTGCTCGCTTGATTCACTTGATGTTGATGTACACCACACTTCTCTCCACACCCACCTGTCTAGAGATACATGATAAGCGGAAAAATCGGTTTTTGGCGATGGCTTATACCGGCACCGCAGCTAAGCACTGATGTTTCTAATTCTTTGACGATGATTGTAGGTGCCGCTTGCCAAGCAATGCAAGGCTGTTTCTAAACAAATCAGTGGTATTAACACTTTTCACACTGGGTGGTGTCTGTAATGCTTTCTAGGTGCAAATCGCAAGTAATTGCCCTATTTCATATACCGCGCCAAAATTTGCAAATTAAAGCGAGTATTACAACCTGCTATTTGGACAAGCGAGAAGTAGGGTCTACTCTCAGACGCAAATATATCACGGTTGAAAACCACAACAATGCAGAGCGCCGTTATTTAATTGTACAATAAGTTCTACAGACGTTATGTGGCTGTTTATCAACCTTTCTTAACCCCTTCAACATAAGCCTCACCGACACGCTGACGGTAGCCGCGTATCGAAACATGCCGTTGAGGTTTTTTTAGGGGTAGGGTGCCACCGAGAATGTCAAATTGCGTCTCCCTTGCGGTTTACTCCTCGTGCTGATGCATCTGTATGCGCTCTTTATTTTACCGAGACCCCCGCGTCGGCCCCTTGGATGGTCTTGATTCCGTGAACAAGGGGGCTTATAGCGTCCAAGCCATCGGCCATAAAATCAGATTTCCGAGCACAGTCCTGCGGATGCTTGCGCTATTATTTACTGGGGCGGAGCTATGAAATCGGTTGTTATGGGCTGAGCCGATTGAATGAGTTTCTTTCTATTTGACGTATTTTAGAATATTCGGTGAAGGCTTTGTCAGGCGCCTGTGGTGGACCAATTCTTACAAGTTTGGCAAGTAGTGATTCTTGTTGTAATGAGCGATATTTGATAATGAGCGTTTAATGTTCTAATCCTAGTCGTAATAATATGGCGTTTGTTAACACGCTTTTTCTATCCGTATCATCAGGCCTACACCTCGTTCATAAATCATACATGCTAATGCTGGTATAACAGGCTCCCGTCGATTCGTAGCGCCAGACGGTTGTGCCTCTAGTGTCTAGTGAGATGCAAAGGGACACTCGTTGGTGTCAATGTGGTTGGTGATCCAGTCGTCCACATTGGTGAATTGCTTCTGACACAAGCGACAGCTGCCTGGAACATTGTTACGTTGCGACTTCTTGGTGCCCGAAGGATATTGGAAATGAATGGCCTTCAAGTGGTTCTTGTAGGTGTCGCAACGGGAGAAGATACCCAGGGTGTGGCAACAGTGGTCCTCTGAGTCGGCAGCGCCAGTTTTGAAGGGACAGCGAAATTGGCCCTTGTCTGCACCGATTTCCTTCCAGTGGCACTTGAAATGACGGAACAAGTCGTTGGGTCTGGCGAAGCCTCTATGGCAAAGCTTGCACAAGTGGGGTCTGTTGGTCGGCTTGAGATGAGTCGACTTGTGAGTGGCCAAGTTCGAGAAATAAAGATGGCACTCGGGGCACTGTCTCTTCTTGCGAGGCTTCCACGAAGAGTCTCTAGGTGACTCGGGCAGCGTGGAGCCGAGGGGTTGTGGAGTTGCCGAAGGTGAGAGCAGCTGGGCTGGAGGGGTCTCTGCCGGCGTCTCAGCCTGGACCGGAACAGTAGTAGGGGTCGAGGCACAAGCGGCTGGCTCGTTTGCTACCACTGGGGCAGCCGTGGCCACGGGTGGATATGTAACGGGTTTGTGCTCGCTCTCGGCATCTGAGTGTGCCATGCCAGACACAGACGCCACCGACGAAGGCAGCCTTGAAGGCGCCTGAGTCTGGAATGAGTAAGCGGCCGAGGCCGATTGAGGTACCGGATGGTGATATGGAGATACCAGGCGGTCATTTAGTTGCTCATGGCCCGGGCCAACAAACAGCAGGTTCGTCAGCAGAGGCGTGGCGCCAAGGTTGCCAAGCGCGGGGCCCTGCCCCATAGCATGAGAAACGGAGAAAGTACCGTGGACCCCAGGCATGTTGTAGTAGAGGGGCTCATATGACTGAGGGTATGCCTGGTAATGGGGGTGCTGGCCGGCCATGGCGGCAGGGTTGGAGTAAGGGTGCTCGTGCTGACCCGGTAGTGGGAGGTCGAGCGAAAGCAGCCGTATGGAGGGGAGTTTGCAAGTGTTACTCATGATGGATGTGTGGGTTATGTGGGAAAAAAAGGGTAAAGTGTGGAAATGATAAAAAAATGCGGAGGCCAAACTTGATCCAAAATCGGGGAGAAGCTGCAGATATATACCAGCCGGCAGCCGCCAGGTCCGAGAGGTGAGCGCGGCGGCCACGGGACGGCTGAGGTAAGTATAGATTTTTAGCTGCTGCGGCCCCAACGCACTGCAGCATCGACCGAGCTATTGTGCCACCGGAGAATTGGCGGGCGCAGGCGTGGACGCTGAGTCAGCTGGGAGGGCGTTAAAACGGGAAAGTTTAAAACCACAAATAATTTTTTTTACTTCACCTTCTTCCACCTGCCATAAGCTGAAACTTCCGCTCATAATATTCCCCAACTTTCCTTCTGTGTTCCCTTCTTCTTGGGCTTTTGTTTTGCACAACTTACCTGGCCAGGCGCGGCAACCTCGGCGCGCATAGCCGGTGACAGGTCGTTGCATAAGATCCAGGCCGGAAGGAATCCCTGCCGGTACTGCCGAAAACAGGCGGCCGCACTGATGCTCCCGCATTGGCTTAAGGTTGTTCCCGAAATAAAAAGCTAGCGCTTATGGCATTGGCTGAAAGTGTAACGAAATGTTTATTTTTCTCAAATATGTACTCCGGTTGTTGGCGCTGCAAGGACTCTGCCACACCCCATATCGTGCCGGCATCCTCGGGCTTGGGTCTTTGCGCTCGCTCCACGGCGCCGTTGCCCAGCCCCATCATTGCCCCAGTTCGGCTTGATACGAGCACACACCCATCAAATCCCGCCGCCTGCCGTATATCGCTCAAAGCCATTTTTTCCCTTCGCCGGTATTCCTTGTACACAATATTTTTTTTTTATTAGAGGGTAAGTCGAATTTACACTTTCCCTTCTCACCTGGAGCTACACGATGTAACTTTCTTAGGACTTGAAACTACCTCATTGGGCATGGGGGTCATGGCCTTGGCGGGGCTATGGCAACATTTGCTCAGCGCTCCTTTAGGGGCAGATCCGACCCGCTCCCGCTGCTAAAGCCGCTCGCCTCGCCAGATTATGTGTACTCTCCTTTTTGACGTAATGGTGCTCTCGCAGTTGCGGTTTCCGCGAATACGTAAATTCGCGGGAGTGCTCCTCACTTACTCCTTTTAACGTTGGAAGGCTGGTTGGTAGGTAAATAGAACTGGTTGATGATTTTGTTCGGCTATCTTTGTGTATTCTAAATAGGGGTTGCGGTTATGCAAAAATGTTGTGTTCACGCTCTGCTGTCATCCCATTAGTTGGCCCAGACAGTTTCCCCTATTTCGCCGGCCCAACCGGCGAAACGTATTGGTTGGCGCGCTACAGCCGTGTCGAGCCAAAACCTCATGATGCAGACCAGTCAACCCACTAGCCGTTGACCCCCGATGTTGGGTATATAGAGGAAAAAGAAATCTTAGTCTCCCCGTAGAATGATTGTTGAAAAGAAGCCAAGACACTTTTCGTCACGTTCATTTTCTCCGGTTTCTGAAGAAGGCTGGCCGGTGAAATATGAAAAAAAATGTAAAATCCGGATCTCCGTGTGTTTCAAGCTTTGTCATCGCGTTTCAGAAATCTCGGTATTTCATGTCAGAATTCTGGTATTTATTCTCTCACTGTCGGTTCAGCCTTGCGTGGTCTCCGGACAAGCCGGCCAGTAGAAACAGCGCGAAAACGTCCACTGATCCCACTGACCAACGAATGGTCTCCTAATTCTACAAAAAGAAAATAGTTTTGTTTTTTGTGGAATATTGTTAAATTAGCTGACTGAAAACTGTCTCAGAGATCCAGGTCACCATTTTGAACCCGGCCTCAAAGATCTGATTGTTGTTGAATGGATCGTGCAAATCGATCGCCCAAGCGGGTTGCAAATTTACCCGCGCGGCTAACGGTTACCCTGCAGAGATCACAACCATCCCGTTCACTGCAGTAGCCACCTCAAGCTCGTCGATTCAAACACTACAAGAAGATGAATTTTATCATGATAAAGAACTCATGGTACTATTTGACGTCTCTACAGCTGAAAGCATCCGTCATCGTTCCACCTCCTTCGTCTTACAAAAAATCGCGTATCTGATTAATAGCAATAATCTTACTATAAAGAACAAAATCTAGATTATCTAACGTAATTTTCAAAGCGATATGCAAAAACTCCCCATCACCTTGATGAGAACACGCTCCTCACTTGTAGCCCCCGTAGAGCTATCCTGTGATTGCGCTCCTTCATGCCTTTCTCGAACGAGCCTTTGACTTGCTCTTGCCCACGGAAGCACCAGAAGTAGCACCAGCGGAAGTGTCCACACCAGCGGCGGCAACAGCCTCCTCCTTCTTGGCCTTCTTTTGAGCACTGCTTCTGTAAACCTTGATATAGAAGGAGATGAACAAAAGTAAGTAAGATGTCAAGATGAAGTATCCGTAGGCAGCGGCCATCTCAGATCCATAGCAATCACCCATGTGAGGCAACCAAGGGAAGTATTTGAAAGCATAGTGGGTGTAGGTTGCAAAGTAGACGAAGATCAAATCCAAAACAAATTGGATGATTTGGAAACGAGTCACCCACTCCTTCCACCAAACTCTAATACCGCGAGCACTCAAGAAGTAGTACCAGTACATAACGACATGGACAGCCAAGTTCAAAGCAATAGGCACCCACTCAACAGCGGTGGATCCTCTCAACTGAGTGTAGCACAACAAAGCGGTGGCTCCGTGATGGTAAACATGCAAGAAAAGCAACTTCTTCTTCTTCAACACCAAGAACACGGTATCGATCAACTCCCAGTACTTCGTGAGGTAGTTCAAGTAGTACAAGGTGATCAACTTTGGCGCAAATGCTCCAGAGTCACACACAGCATAGAAAAGACCGTGGTTATACAAGATTGGAACAAGCTGTTCAATCATCAATAACAACAAGATCAATGATGCAATTGTCAAACCCAAGTTATGAGCCTGGAACAACAAGTTCAACTTTAATGCTGGAGCACCCACAGCGTTCGAGATGGCACGGCCACCAAAAATCACAGTGTAGTAGACTGCGATAATACCAATAGCATGCCAACCGTTGGCTAAGAAAGTTTGATTGTGGATAAATCTGAATTCCTCAGCAGGGTAGCCCACTGCTCTCTCAAAAACTGCGTTGAAAAGAGGCCACAAGTGCAAACCGAAGGGCCTTTCGATTGAGGGAATGCTCACTTGAAAAAGTGGCTCCTTCTGAAAATGCTCAAGTACAGTGGACATGGAGAGACACGAAGTAGGTGATTAAGATTGTTTTTCAATTTGAAATGTGACGGAAAAAAATCGCGAACCAGAGCCGAGGCTCAGACGTGTGAAGGCCTATTTCAACGAGGAGAACATGCTAGGGTATATAGCAACTTTTACTAGCAGTTCACCTATTTATTTTATTTATTCGATTTTTTTGAAGAGATATTACTTGAGGCGTTTTATTGAGAAAAGAACCTCTCACTATTCATCAGTTTCTCTATTCGCATGATAGCATCTTAATATGTTTGCCGAATCCTCCGCAATTCGCCCTGTGAACTGTATACGAAAGTCATCGGGCAACCAACATCTGATGGGCCGGACCACTCCAGCAATATTTTAGAGTGTCTCATATTGTAGAAGGTACAGGTGTATCTGTAGACAAGTGTGTTGATATGTGGTGTATTACTGCCGATGTGGACGATTTGTAGACATATTTACAAAGACTAGATTATCTTCACGACGTGCTCTGAGTACAAGCTCACCGTGTCTGAGACATCCCACATTTCGGACAATTCCTTAACTTTTTTGCTTCGGCTTCAAATTCAAGAAGTCAATCGAAACGATGATATCGTAGCCATTTTCTTCACACGCATACAAAGCCTCGTGCTCGTTCGAATGCAAGAATCGAATGTTTTCACCAATCAATGCTCTGATAAGAGTCGTGCTTTCCAAATCACGTATCTCAATGAAACCAGGGTCGAAAGCCAACAAATATGGATAGAATAATGCAATATTTTGCGGTGAGCCCTCCCAAAATATTCCCCAGTCATGTTTTGTTCTCCAACCGTTACGGTTGATCAAGAAGGAAAATTCACTGTAACTCAAAAGGAAGTTCTTCCCCAATCTATGAATTCCTAGAGGTGCCACACTTTCTCTTTGCGTGGCGAAATCCAATGAGGGGTCTGCTTCATCAAGAATAGGCTCTTTCCTTCCAGCCTCAAGAGATAAAATCTCGAAACCCTTCGTGCAACCAATACACAACTTTGTCTTCAAAAATGAAATGGAAACAGGCTCGGACATGAAAGCAATCTCTCTAACCTCCGGTTTCTTTCCCTTTCCTCTCATCTTGGAGTCAAATGGATTGGTGGGCTCAACAATGCTGATAGCTTTTGCACTTCCACTCTTCACTGCGCAAACCAATAATCGACCATCACAAACTCCAGTTTTGAAGAAAGATACATAATTGAGAATAATCTTTCCACTTCTCGTATTTTTCACATGGTCAAGCGAGTCCGTGCATGAAAGGTCGAACTCATACAACGTCTTCTCAGAAAGAACCAACAACTTCGAATACTCAACCAAAACCTCCATTTGGGAAATGTAAGGCTTGCTGATTACCATTGTTGGGTCAGAACAAATCTTCTCATTCGACGTCATGCTGATAGAACGCACAGTGGAAACCCAAACGCCAGCATCAGTACCATATAACAACTTCTTTCCACCATAGCAAGGCACTGCACAATTAATCCTATTGTGACCAGTAAACCTTCGAGTCTCATACTTGCTTAGGGAAAATATATCATGCTTATCAAGGAGTTTCCTCTGCTGCTGCTGAACTTGCAGCAAGATTTGACTTTGATTGGTGACGTCGTCTGCGTACAAGGAGACATGAACAGGGTTATTACCAAGTCCCAAGAAATTGACCTGAAGCTTTTGCTGCGAGGAAGAAACAGGATTATAGTTCGATGCTTCAGCACGGTTTCTCAAACTCGTGTCAGATATTATTGAACCATTTTCTCTGAACTGTAGAATCGACTTGATTCCTGGAGAGTCATACCCACTGTTCACAAAAAGCAATGGCAAGTAAATCGGCTTTTCAAAGACCTTGTGGACTTCTCTTTTGTTTTGTATCTTGTGTTTCACGAGCAATAATGCGTGTTCGAACAAATAGAGATCAATCTTCTCGTTATCACGCTTTCTGCTGAGTGTCACCTGATAAATAATCCTATTGTTGTAGTTGAGTTTGAAGTTGAATCTGTCCTCTAGTGTTTGACGCCCAAGAAGCCTATGCAAAACCATTATTTTATGACGATCAGTACTTTCACCAGTCTGAATGTTGATCTTATTCAATACCTTTTCGATTTCTTCCTTTGCTTTCACAAGATTCTTGTAGTCCGGAGATGATTCATTCGTATTCTTAAGAATACCGCCTAGAAGAAGTTGGTACCTTGCAGGACGTTGAACACCCTTAATCAAAAAGGATGATAAGTCTTGTTTTCTTGACTCTGGTTTCTTCTCAATCGCATCCAAAAATCTCGCATATTTGATGTTCACTTGTTGCTGTCTTTCATGTTCGAAACTGGCGAAAACCTTGTTACCAGAGTATTTAATGAAAGGGTCAAACGAGCCCACAAACTGCAAAAACACATCACCAACGCTCTCCACAACCGGTTTTTGTTGCTGTTGCCTGTTCGTGAGTGCTTCGCTAAGACTTTTTGCGAGGCGTAGCAATTCACTCACTCCACCGAAAACAGTTCTTATAAAAGCCTCACGTTCACGCTCTGGAATGATATTATTCGCTGGGTTGCGCAATGGAAGTATGTAAAAGTCTGTCATAAACTCAAGATCCTTGACATAATCTCTTTCGGTGTAGATTAGCTCGTAGATTAGTTCTTGGCGCATCTTCTCATGTTTATCAAGATCATCAAGAACCAGTTGATCAACAGTTTCGTGCCAAAGCGTTTTGTTGGTCTCATTGTCATGCAAAGAAAGTCTAGAAACTGCTCTTTTAAGTCCACCTCTTGGTTTCATGTTTAATCTTGCTTGTTGCTCTAATCGGCGGGGACAGGCGATAGAGTAACAAAGACTGTCGCGAGTACAAGTTGGTGAATAGCAGTTACTCAAAATTGTGAAGACACCGTTGACACCTGAAGACTCCTGAAGCTCTCGCGGCTTGTGATTCTGTCCAAAGACAGCAATGCCACCATCGACGGGGCTTGGAGGTATACTTGGAGGAGCTGATGATGTAGGATATGGGGCAGAGGATGGAGGCTGCGGCAGAACAGACATCTGGTGCTCATTAAACGAACCACGATTCGAATTATTGTTGCTGCCATGACCATTCCCATCTTCTGCAAAAAATTCCACATCATTGTAGTTCCGGCTGAATGTGTAAACCTCGTGACTCAGGTCTCTTAGTCTGTGATTGTATGTTACGTCGTGAAAGAACTTCTGCGCATCTAATGAGCGCCCTAAAAGCAATGCAAGATTTCTGTCATTTGTGCGAATGATGCTGCAAATCACATCAACCGCTGTGTCACCAGTAAAAGAGTCATGGTATTCCAAACCATCCTTCATGTTGATTGTGAGGATTACTGAGTCTTTAAAGGCTTTAGCGACACGAGAAAGGACCGCAGGGTAAATCGAAGGTTTTCTAGGCTGAAACATGGCCATTGTTTTTTGTGATGCAATAGTTGATGAAGAAACATTTCGTTCCTGTTTGTTTTGGAGCGATGCCGAGGAAGAGAACTTTTTCGTCGACAAAGAGGATAATTTCCCGAGTGAGCTAAATGATCTGAATTTGGAGGATAAGGAAAAGGTGTGCGACGAATTGGAACTCGTCTGATTTGAAGTGCGACTGGGCGGGTTCTGAAAATTCTGCTGAGTGGGAGGGTAGTTTGTTGGAGCGCTATTGTGTTTCGTGGATGATGATGAAAGAGACTTTGTCCGAGCTTCGTTCCTTTGCTGTGAATAAGCCTGGCTTCCCAGCGGGGGGACAACGCCAGGATGGGTAGAAACAGTAGGTGAGGAAACAATCCGCCTACCCTCGGGCATTGGCTTCATCGACGAAGGTGCCTTTCGAGGATTCGAGTTAAACGTTTGAGCAGATGGAAAGCCGAACATACCAGGTTGAGATGGAGGCATATCATGCTGTCCGGTAACACCGGAGTTCGTCGAAGTAGGATGTTCCGCGTAGCCGTACTCAGGCACAGTTCCAAAGGGAGTACCAGCTCCATATGGTGGATTCTGAATGGATCCCGTAGTATCAAGAGAGAGTGAGCTTCCGTTTTGTGATTGAAGTGTGCCTCGCAGGCCCTGCCTCGGAAGCTGACCAGCGCTCGAGTTCGCGTATGGTGCCAGGTAAGGGTTGCTCAGCGTGCTTGTCATCAGTCTCTGGCCTTGATATTGTGGACGGTTCACCTGGTGAGCAGTATACTGTGGCTGGTACCTCCCATTATAAGGAATTTGTTGAGAGCGCTGAGAATCATTGAGGCTATCTGGGTTTGAAAAGTTGTTGGACGTAGGGTAGGGCGCTTTGCCAGTGGGCGGTCCCGCCCACCTTGAGTTATAAGCAGCGGATTTCGTGTCTGGATATTGATTCACCATGCCTTGTGGTAGTTGTTGTTGTTGCTTGTCGTACAGTAGCAGCAGTGAGGAGTGAGATAACTTGTTAGAATTGTCAAAAGCTGCATCCGCAGCTGATGAGACAAACTCGGTATGACTAGGAGCGGAATTTGTCTCGTGGTAAGACCGTGAGTTATTCAATTCTTGCGGGGGTCGTTGGCTTCTTCCAATCTGACCAAGCATACCATGTGGTATTAGGTGTTCTGGGAGATTCATAGCGTCAGGTCTCGCTGACCCCTTGCCGTAAGACATTATGATCCTAGACTTGATTTAACAAAGGATCGATGGGGGTTAAAACGGTCTTGATTACAAGGAGAAAGGGAATCTTAGGCAATTCGCTGATAGAGAAAAAAAATAATACGAAAGTGCAGGTACATATTTGTCGAGTAGTTTAAAGGTGGCATCAACGTAGTCCTACAAAATTAAACAGTTTAAAGCTTCTCGGCAATCTCACTTAACCCGTTTTCTAAGTCCTTCGAAGAAATACTGTGAATCGAAGCGTTCAAGTATCGAGGACCCTTTGTGATCACTACATATCCGAATTTAGAGTGCACCTGTCTGTGAGCGCGGGAAGATTTCTGAATCAAGGCAGGAGGGAGGCTTCCGCACAACGAGTGCGTCTCTGGGCAGTCGAAGCTAGCTATTCGGTTGCTGAAGGAGAAAAAATGCCCTCTGTAACAATTGTGCGTTTGCACACAAGTCCCCAGTACGGCAAGAGTGCTTCACTCTTTATATAGTTAAATCTCGTATTACTTTATTGGCAGAATTGAGCATCTTCGTACAACATTTGCCTTGAGGGTTCTTCTTGGGAACTGCGAGAATGCATTTCATGTAGGCCACTTCATTCAAACAAATAGGTGCGATCCAATAACTGCAGATTTGATACGTGACCTAAGTTTTAACGTAAAGCATCGTTAATTATGAAGGTTGACGAGATGTTGTGGCTGACTAGCCTGCCAGTGGTTCCATCATGGTGTGCGCAGCATTATCAAAATAATCGGTACATGATCGTCATGAAATTGTTATTTCCAACTCTTGCTGATTCAACTCCGATACTCCATTTAGATGAATAATTTTATAATTTTAATTCGGTTGTTACTCGAATATATGAAGCCTAAAAATTGTCCGAGCCGGGGAAGGCCTGCATCCAGCGAACGCTTTTCTAATCAAGACACATAGCTAGTTAAACCTTCTTTCTCCCACAATCACCAGCAATGCCCGCCTATCATTCCACCTTCCTCGGCGAGGAGAGCTCTGAAAGACAAGTCGGGAATGTTGTCTTATTGCCAATTCATACGCTGTATCGTGGTCCTTCTTACCCACCCAGTTCGGAGTACGATATAATTGAGGAGACACTCGATTTATTTAGAGCCAATTCATTCTTCAAAAACTTTGACATCAAAGGCCCGGCTGATAGATTGCTCATTTACGGGATTTTGTTTGTAAGCGATTGCTTGTCGAAGTTGAACTCCAAAACGAGTCAGCGAGAGGCTGTGAGAGTTTTAAACAACTTAGCACTTGACTCGTTCGCTTTACCGGGCGACATTGGATTCCCTTTGAATGCCCTCTATCAAGCGCCAGCGAACAAGAATGACGCTGACTTGCTCCGCGGTTACTTGCAGCAATTCCGTCAGGAATTGGCGGATCGCTTGTTAAAAAGAGTTTATGCCCAGGATGAAAGCAGTCCCAGCAAATTCTGGTTAGCTTTCACCAGAAGAAGATTTATGAACAAGAGTTTGTAAGGGCATAGGAAGTTCCGTGAATCAGGGGACGCAGGTACATGTGACCTTTAACTGTTTAGGAGCCGATTGGTCAATAAACGCTTGAATAGAAACACTTTCGAAGTCGGATTGATTTACGATCTAAGAGATGAAGAAGAAATAGAATGAGGAAATGAAAAATTCACCTCTTTTTCGATAGACCTTCATGTTCACTAAATTGCATATGAGTAATGGGCCTTGTTACCGCTCTTGAGCGGCTCTATCACCACGTTTATACGCTATGAAATATGGCTTAGATTTGAGACAAACCGAAAAAGGTATACTGTCCTCTGCTTGAAAGTTGCAGCGCAAATCAATCTTCATTAATCAGGGTACACGTTGTAGCCGCGGCTCCACGTGTGTCAATAGCTGTACATGTCTCCGGCCATAAGATTATCCTCAGTACATCATGGTGAGATATATAAGCGGCACTAGCCTCTCTTGAAATGAATGGACGAAAAAAGTCAGACTGAAAAAGCTCAGACAGCTTAATCAGCCATGTATTTAAGACACTTAATTATACATGCTCTTCTCGCAACCGTTCTGATTGCAGCCTATGTGGGACCTTTCAAGCCTGGCAGTGGACAACCTGAAAATCAGAAGAGAGACTCTTCTATCGATGGAATTTACGAGGAATTGGATTTGAGAGACAAAAAATTTGTCGATTCCCATTTAAAGCAATTGATTGACTTCGAAGGTGATAAGTGCGAGGCCTGCCACAATAAGATCAAGTACGCTCAAAACCTATTAAAGGAGTTTCCAGAGCAAGACCATTTGATCTCCCTTACCCTATACAAATACTGCTTGGAGGAAAATAAAGGGAAGGATTCTAAATGTGAGTCCACTGACTTCTTCTTGTTCACCTCCCAAAAGAATTCGTTGAGAGAGTCCTCTTTCGAATCGTCTCATCTACAGGGCGCTTCTTCCATCAATTTCTTCTACAATGATTTCACTGAGATGGTGAGACACTTTAATGTGTCGTCCAATCTTTCACTCAACTACTACTGTCATTACAAAGGAAAGTACTGTGAAGCCCCGGAAACTCCGGCTTTAACAAATATTATCGATTTGGAAGCTTTGTGGCCGCCTAAAAAGCCTGAGCATCAGAGAGAGCCAAACTACAGCTCGAACTTGGATAAGTTCAATGTTCTTCATCTTTCTGACTTCCACAACCAATTGAGATTTGAAGTTGGTTCAGAAGCGAATTGCTCGCAAGGCCTTTGTTGCTTACCGGAGTCTTTCAATGAGGACAAGGTGTCAAAGGGTTACAATTTCACGAAAGTATTGGATGATGCGGGCGCCAATGCTCAAAATGCCAAACTTTCCTTTTATCCAGATGCAAAGTTCGATCTTAATGATACTTACTTTGAAGGGCCATACTATGATGTTCCGAGCTACAGGGGATGGAGCTGGGCCTGGGAGCCCGCATTCACTTTTGGAAACTACCAGTGTGACCCCCCTGAAGTCATGTTAAATCACAGTTTGAAGCACATCTCATCCACCTTCGGGGACAATAACTACGAATTCTCTCTCTTCACTGGAGATATTGTTGATCATGATGTTGCTCACTGTGATGCAAATACCACGAGATTGGCAGAAACTCGCTCGTATCGTATCATGAAGCACTTTTTGCACGATGTTGCGGTGTATCCTACCTTAGGAAATCACGACACCTTCCCCTACGGTCAATTGGCTCCGCACAGCATTAGTGAAGATGAATCTGTGGATTGGAATGATGAATTGGTAACTGAGCTTTGGTATTCAAACGGATGGGTCAATAAGACAATCGCTTCTTTTGCTCGTCAGCACTATTCAGCATTTGCAACCACCACCAACAGAGGCCTCAAGATTATATCATTGAACTCGAACTGCTATTACAAAAAGAACTTATACGCTTACATCAATATGGAAGCTGAGCCAGACATCTTTGGTCAGTGGGACTTTCTTATCAATGAGTTGGTCGAAAGCGAGAAGATTGGTCAAAGGGTGTGGATTCTTGCTCATATTCCAGCCGGAGATGCTGATGCATTACCCATTCAGTCCGAGATCTTCGCTTCCATTGTTGAGCGCTTCTCACCATTCACTATCGCTAACATTTTCTATGGACATACCCACAGAGACCAGTTCAAAGTTCTCTATAAAGACCAGAATCCCATTAATATGGCATGGATTTCGCAGGCTATTACACCTTTGGGCCCAGCAAATCCATCATGGAGATTCTACGAGGTACAAGATGAGCTGTTTAATATCCTCAACTCTTTCAACTATTATTCGCAGTTGAACGCTACCTGGGCTAATGGAGGCGCAGAGCCAGCATGGCAATACGAATATAACGCTAGAGAAACTTATGATCCCAGCCACCAGTGGCCGAATGACGCTCCATTGAATGCGACATTTTGGGACAAGTTCGTACTTCTGCACTTGAGAAATGTTCTGGACATTGATTTCAATCAGAAGTATACCAACTTGATGTTCCGTGAAAATCCATACATTACAGAGTGTAAAAACGGGTCTAAGGTCTCGAGCGAGTGTTACGAAAATAATTACTGCGATGCCATAGCCTTCAAGGTCGATGACTACGATAAATGTGTTCAAGGTTTTGAGAGCCTTGAAGAAAAATGATCCCGTTAATTGGGTGAAACAGTAGAATGATAACAGGCAAATCAAACATACAAACAATATAATTTTGTGTAGATTAAGTGAGGAGCACCTCATTTGCGCCCTTGATAGGCGCTAGGCGTGCTATTTAAACGCAATATATGAACAAGTGTGGCGCTCATTTTGAATCAACATACTACTTTTTTACCTCTGACGATGTCGATAGGGGACGAACAGAAGGAGCTTTTGAGGTTGGTCGAAGCTCTAGCAGCCAAGAAGCCACCTTCGTTCGGTAAATCGAACGATGGCTTGCATGATGCTCGATCCAACAAGTACTGGGCAAATCTTTTACCCGAATCCACAAAGAAAAGATTTCAAAAGGCAGGCATTGATATAGAAGGCGGATATCCAGCATTCCCAGCACAGGAAGACATTCCCAAATTCTTGGATCAAGCCTTTAGTGTCCGCGACAAGATAGAGCCTTTCACAGATCGTGGGACCTTCGCAAGACCTGACAAAAAGGCCTTATTTGATGCTGCTTTGGAAGTTAGAGATCTTACGAAGCATATTGGCACCGAGATCGTAGGCTTGCAATTAAAGGACCTCACCACTGAGCAAAAAGACGACCTAGCCCTTCTAGTTGCCGAGCGTGTCGTTGTGTTTTTCCGAGATCAAGATTTGAGTCCACAAAATCAGCTCAGTTTAGGAGAGCATTACGGTCGCGTTGAAAAACATCCACAGGCGCCTTTCGTACCAATTCCTTCATCACGAAACGATCCTTATGCTCAAGGAAGTGGTGTTTCCATTATTTGGTTGAAGTTTCTTAAGGATTTTTATGGAATACGCAAAGGCTTTCGCTTCAATAATTACCCCTGGCACACAGACCTTGTCCATGAGAGGCAACCTGCTGGGCTCACTCACTTGCATCTTGATCTGATTCCTGCTACTGGAGGCGATACTGTTTGGTCATCAGGGTATGCTGCTTACGATAAATTGTCCTTCGCCATGAAACAATTTCTTGATGGGAAAAACGCTGTTTATTGTTCAGGTCATGCCTACATTGATCGCAATGACCCATTGAGTGGACCAAAGTTTGTTGAAAGGGAGCACCCAATCATTCGAACCCATCCAGTCACTGGTTGGAAATCTCTTTTTGTTAATCGAAGTATGACCAGGCGAATTGTTGGTCTATTACCTGACGAGTCTGACACTATCTTGGGTTACCTTTTTTCGGTTTTCGAAAACAACTTGGATATCCAAGTTCGTTGGTCTTGGCAACCCACAAAAGATGGATTCGGAACTTCAGCCATTTGGGACAATCGAGTCTCGCAACACTATGCAGTTGGTGACTATGATGTTGATGAGGATGAGAGACATGGTACGAGAGTGTCGACATTGGCTGAAGTTCCCTACTTTGACAACAACTCAGTCTCTCAACGAGAAGGTCTCGGTTTGGAGTGATTGTATGAAAGTCAATCTAACCTCCGGGAACAAAAGAGTCTCGTTGTGATCTTCCACGTCCCCTGAATGAGCCTCTTGGACCACCACGTCCTCGCCCTCTGCCGCGTCCTCTAAATCCACCTCGGAAGCCTCTTGAATAGCCCGAATCCATTTGCTGTGCCTCTTGGCTAGCCTGACCTCCGTAGATACCACGTCCAAATTGCCTGCCTTCTCTAAACCCGGGATCCAAATCTATCTCCAATGTTTGGCCGTCCAAATGCGTCCCCTTGAGAAATTTCATCGCATTCAAGGAGCCATCCTCTTGTTTGTAAATCACGAAGCAAAATCCACATGGTGTTAACTTATTGCGGTCTAATCCCATGATTATTCTGTCAATTGTGCCACATTTGGAGAAGAGCTCATGAATCTGCTCTTCTGTCGTGAAGTGTGTGAGGTTACCCACATAAACTGTTTTGGAGTGTATAGACTTGTGCAAGCTTTCAAAATTCTGACGCCTTACGGCTTTACGAATTAAATATTGCGAAGGCTTGTCCAATCTTTCAGCGGAATTCGTATAGTTTTCGTCGAGTAGCTCCATGTTTGTTACTACTTCTCAGTCATGGACGATGATATTGCGCGCGATTCGCAATGGCCAAGGCGAGGCCGGGATGTTTGATTCGTCACTATTAAGATGTCAGGAATGGCTGACCCCAGTGATCTTCTAAGCGTCTTCTGGGCCGCCGCCTCTCTGTGAATACCAGATTTATTATAATAAAGAAATTGAGTGTAGAGAAGAGGGTAGGGGGGTCTTTCTGACACGCTCGGCAGCTGGATCTACCTCTGGTGCAGAAGCTATCATGCTGAATTTGAATCCAAACTCGATTTTTATACGATCGTCCCCATGATTTCAATCTGTTTTAACAATGAAATCTTGCTCAACGATTATCGCAAGTTTTAGTGCGCGGATATCTGCATTAACCATACAGCTCATCAGATCAATACTTGCACCATGTTTAGAAATGTGTTTAAGAGCGGTATAAGGGCCGCTTATAATGTCTCAGACACCGCCACATTTCATACAGAATGTTGGGCTGTCTATCCAGCCAAACACAAGCAAACGGGAAGAATTGTCTCGGTATTTATTTTCGATAAAACACAGTTTGAAAGCCTCGTCAACCGAATTTGCGCCCAATCTCCCAATACTAAGAACCCCAAACTCATTACTGCGGAATGTTTCAGCTTGGTGAAAGCTGGAGTCTCTAATCTCGCAAAGCACAAGCATCCTCAAATACTCACTGTCATTGAGAGTCTCGAGGAAACCAAACTGAAATTTATATTCGTTTCGGAACCCGTTGTGGGAAACCTACAAACGGTCAAGCTAGATGAAGGCAGTACACTCGAAATACAAAAGGGTATCTTGGAGCTCTCCAAAGGTTTACAATTTTTGCATAACGTCTGTGGCATGATACATATGAACATTCAACCAACCTCCATAATGATCAACAGTCTGGGTGATTGGAAATTGTCATCCTTTTACTTCTTACAGTCTTTAGACACGGTTGATCCAGATGGGCGAGAGAACTTCTCAATCATGAACATGTCTTCTGTTGTTCCTTTTGCCAACCTCAACTTCAGCTTCGTGGCTCCTGAATTAATCATAGATTCAACCGGTTTACGGTTAAGTCCAGCTAACGACATTTGGTCGTTGGCACAACTCATCTTCTATCTCCATAATGACGGGGAATGCCCAATTAGCTGTTTTGATGCGAACAGTGTGAATGAGTATAAACAGGTATTCAGAAAGTTTGAGCAAAAGTTTTACAATCATCGATTGAGCGAATTGCGGTATATCTTCAAAAATATCCCTGAGGGCTTGTGGCAAATTTTAACTCAGATGCTTGCAAGATATCCTAATGATCGACTCACGATCAACCAGTTTATCGATAGTGATTATTTCGAAAGAAGTCTCATAAAGACTATGTGGTTTATTGATGAATTTGGTACCAAAACACTCGGGGAGAAAATTATTTTCCTTGATGGCATTTTAGAGAGTACGGGTATATTGGCTGACTTGCCTTCATCATTTAAACATAACAAACTTCTTCCACTACTCGTTGACTGTATCACCACAGAGCTAGCTTCCACCACCACAAAGCCGTTATGTGAAGAAGTGAACGCATTTACATCAAAAGCATTCACTTTGGTCTTGATGATCGGAGAGAGTTTGTCGAAGCTTTCTTTTCAAGACCGAATTTTCAAACCGCTTCTCACCGTCATAAGATCGAAAAAGGTTACTAAGAGCCCTTTAGAACTCATGGCGGCCTCTTCGGTCAAAAACCGATTAGTCATCGTGGATAACTTGGCTATATTGAAACAAAAATTGAATTCCAAAGATTTAGCTGCTGTTTGGAAAGCTCTCTTAACGTTCAGCCTTACATACATGCCCGTCGAAGGAGACTCTCAAGCAGATCAAATAAGACTTCAAGACTCTTATTTAGGCAGTTTGGATAAGGTGATAGAGATTTTTGATTTTTCATATATCAAAAACGACTTGCTCCCACTCATATGTCTGGTTTTTAAGACGACCACAGTGTTGTCCACAAAATTGTCCACGATTGAAACCTTTAAGTTGCTAGTGACGCGAAAGTTGATAGATCAAGGTACAATCGTGGAAGTCATTCTCCCAGTGTTCGAAAATCTAAAGAGCCGTGACAATAGGATCATTCGTTCAGTAATCAGTTACTTCGTTGTGCAAATTGAAAGTGATATCATTAAGCAGTTGGATATATCCGTTGAAAGGCTGCTTTCTCAATGTCTTCGTTTAGCATTTGCTTGTGAAAATTGTACTCAAAGTGAGTTTCAAGATTTCATGAAAACAATCAAATCTATGGAGAATACCCTAGCGCAAAAGAGATTAGACGAATTGCCTAGTAAGGCCAAGCCTGCAGCAGAAACTGAAGGCCCCGTCAGCTTTGATTCCTTGATCAACTCAGCGCTGATCAAGGGGCAGTCTGAAACTGGCGAAGTGCCAAAACACACAATCATGAAACCGACTCGAGATTTTTCCAAATCAATGAACGAAGAGAGTAAGTCATTCGAGTCTCGGCCCCAAGCCATCGTCAACAATACCGGTGCGTCAGCTAAACCCTTAAATCTCGGAAATAGAACACCTTTGGCAAGGACAAACAACCATGATTACTCCATTACTCTCAATGGGCAGAATCAAGGTATGAAGGGAAGTTCTTTTGGTTCTACCAACCGAAACCTAGACAACATCAACCTACTTCAAGATCGCACTCGCGGGCCATCCAATTCAGCCAGTAATACAAAGATTCCGCCTGGCTTTTCGAACACAACGTTAGTGCCTAGCTTGGTCACAAAATCAAAAGAGAATTCTGAGGTCGACTTGATTTGATGGATAAACAGACGTTTTTTGAAATCTAGCAAGACAGTGTGCGTACGTGGAGAATAAAGAGGGGGTTGGTGAGGTAAGGATATCACGATGGTTATCCGGGAATCCATGTTGGTCTTTACTTTATATTCGTGGACAAGTCCGATAATAAATTATTTTCGACCTTCACTGTCAAAAGTCGTAATTCCGTTATGCTTAGTAGACACGCTTAGCAGGAGGGACAGGCTTGCAGTCGTTCTCATCCAAGGTTGTTTTGATGACATCTCTGTAATCCAACTTCACTGGAGAGCCGAACTCAGTCTGATATGAGAGAGTGTGCTTCATCCAGTTAACGTCATCCCTATCTGGGAAGTCATCTCTGGCGTGAGCACCTCTAGATTCCTTTCTTGCTGCAGCGGAAGCCGCAGTTTGAGTGGCGCAAGTCAAAAGATTTTGCAACTCCAACGTTTCAACTAAGTCAGAGTTCCAGATCATCGATCTATCTGTGGTCCTAACGTTCGCGAAGTCTTTGTCAACTCTGTTGATCTCTTCCACACACTTGTCCAAAGTCTCTTGCATTCTGAAAACAGCACATCCTTTTTGCATGGTTCTTTGCATGTCGCCCCTGATGTCTGCAGTGGGTTTGGAGCCATTGGCATTTCTCAACTTGTCGAGGTTTGCAATCGAATCCAACCCAAGATCTTTCGAAACGGGCTTGAGTGGAGTTCCTGGGGTCAAAGAATCCCTAATAGTATGAGACACAGCTCTTCCGAAGACAACTAAGTCCAAAAGGGAGTTAGCACCCAACCTGTTGGCACCATGAACTGAAGCACAAGCGACCTCACCACAGGCCAATAAACCTGGAACAATTTCATCATGCCCATCGGGACCCTTTTTCACAACCTCACCAGTCCACTTAGTAGGCACACCACCCATATTATAATGCACTGTTGGTAGGATTGGAATTGGTTCCTTGGTGACGTCAACACCAGCAAAAATATGGGCTGTTTCAGAGATACCGGGCAATCTTTCCTTCAATACCGAAGCAGGAATGTGAGACAACTGCAAGTACATGTGGTCCTTCTCTGGTCCCACACCTCTACCCTCGTTGATCTCCATGGTGATGGCTCTGGAGACAACATCTCTGGATGCCAAGTCTTTCGCAGAAGGTGCATAACGTTCCATGAAACGTTCACCCTCGGAGTTGAGAAGGTAGCCTCCCTCACCTCTGGCACCTTCAGTAATTAAACAACCAGAGCCGTAAATACCTGAGGGATGGAACTGAACGAATTCAAGATCCTCTAAAGGTAATCCTGCTCTAGACACCATTGCATACCCATCACCTGTACAGGTGTGAGCGGAGGTACAAGAGAAGTAGGCTCTTCCGTATCCACCAGTAGCAAGAACGGTCTTGTGAGCCCTGAACCTATGCAAAGTACCATCTTCCTGATTATAAGCGACGACACCAACACACTCGCCATCTTGCATCAACAAATCCATAGCCATGAACTCAATGAAGAAGTGTGTATCGTGTCTCAAAGACTGACCATACAAAGAATGCAATAAGGCGTGTCCAGTTCTGTCCGCCACAGCACACGTTCTGTAAGCTTGGCCACCTTTACCATACTCCTTGGATTGACCTCCGAATGCTCTTTGGTAAATTCTGCCCTCGTCGTTTCTGCTGAAAGGAACACCGTAGTTCTCCAATTCGTAAATTGACTGTGGAGCTTCCTTTGTCATGTAGTGGATCGCATCCTGATCACCCAACCAGTCAGAGCCCTTCACAGTGTCGTACATATGCCAGTGCCAATCGTCCTTGTGCATGTTTCCAAGGGCGGCATTAATACCACCCTGAGCAGCAACAGTGTGCGATCTTGTTGGGAACAACTTACTGATACAAGCTGTTTTGAATCCGGCTTCAGCTAATCCGAAGGCTGCTCTAAGACCAGCGCCACCAGCGCCTACGACAACACAGTCGTATTCGTGATCGATGACATGGTACTTTTGTCCCAAATATTTCGTAGCATTGGCAGTCTCTCCCTTCGCGTTACCAATAACTTGTTTGGCCACCGAGGAGGCGGAGAAATTTCTGATAGCTCTCAACATAGCCAAAAGATGTATTCGTCAAAGAAAAATTCGTCGCGGGCAGTGCAAGCCAGTATGTAAGGATATATATGGGGAAGATGGTAATGAAAAAACCGCGCATTTCTATTCGTTAGCTGTTCGCACTGAGAATAGTAAAGCCGAATTAGTCCGGGGCACAGGAACACAAACACATGCTCAACAGCCCTATCTCATAATTCAGCACGTCATAGGAGGTTTGTTGTTCTGTAATTAATTAAGGGAAGAAAAAGATGCTTAAGGGGTGAAGTTACGTAAAAGGGAGAGATCTGGTTTTCAATTTGATGGGCTCCTTTCAAATACTTCATCATGAACAATCACCTTGTTCTCTAGCCGTGGGCAGATGAAATATTCCTAGGTATTTATCGGGCCTGCTAGAGCGTAAGATAGCTCGGCCACCACGGCAGGTAGTCTTGCCAATATTTAATTAGGGAAGATGTTACATTGACGGCACGCTACCACTGGGATCTTATTATTCATCAGTGTTCATGTTCAAGTCTGACTAGAAAATGACATCATCCTCATTCGCTTTCAAAACGTCCTCAGTCTCTGCATTTTCAATTGTGTCCAGGGCTTCAAGCTCTCTGGCCACCTCGGATGCTTCAATTTGATTCGCATGGTCTGGCAATTCGTCCTGACCTGTGCCATTAGCCTTCGCCTTTGCCTCTTCCAACTCTGCCGCAGCGGACGCCTCCTGCTTTTTCTCTTGAACTTTCTTCAATCTATAAAACTCTTCCCTATCCATCTCATCCAATTCAGCGTTGATATAACTGATAGTATTTTCGGTTCTTGGAATGATAACATGCTCAATTGCATTAACTCTTCGATTGGTCACCTTGATCACCTCATCCAAGATAATAAAAGCAGTCTGGAGCGACGCCAACTCGACTAATGTTTCGACGGCTTTGGTATACACCATCTTAGCCTTTTGCACTTGCTGGCCTCCCCTGCCCAAACCAGTGAGTTTAAAATCGTTGATGTCCTCGTCCACGCTACTATCGAAGGTGGGAAGGTAAACACCAGACACGTTCTCTTGTTTTGCTCTGACCTGGAATCTGGCCTTCTGAACACTTTCCTGAACTTGGTAAGAAATGTTGTCCCCTGTAGCATACTGAACCTCTGCTAATGAGAATGCAGCAGTTTGCATGACTCTGCCCATCTTTCTTTTTGCATCGTCAATCCTTTGGGTTATGTCTCTGAATCTCTTCGTCAATGCCTCGGACTTACGTTTCAACAATGAGTGGCCTTGTTGAGCTCCTTTTAACTTGCTCTTCATGACACCAAGCGTCATTCTAGTCGGAAAGACCTGCTCTCTGTTTCCAGCACCTGACATTTTAGCGACTAGAACCTTTGTGTATTACTTCGAGCAACTGCTGGCACACTTGAGGAGGTATCAGGGGTGTACGGATCTTGTGTTTCCCAGCGAGAACCGTGCCTATGCCTTAATTTGGCCTTCCGTCGTTCTAACGTAAAAATTTGCAAACCGAGGATTTAATTAAAGTTAGCTAAATAAGACTTAGACTTTGTCATTTGATCAGTGCCGAGCACAATGCAACTCATTGTCGAGCGTTCAACCTAACAGAGGTGTGGAGGCAAGAGGAAATTGGGTATCGAATTCTTGATGAAGAAAGTGTGTTTGCAGTTCTGACATATCATTTTGCCTTCCACGATTTGAGTTTCGATTAAGAAGGTATGTAGATCCCTTAGTAAGGCCTGGTTTTCCTCCATGATGGGGTCAATATTCGAGGGCTTTTGAATGGGAAGTTCCTCGTTGCCGAGATCTTTGGCGACCTCTCTCAAGGCTTCCCAGTCTAACCGTTCAAGCATATGTGTGACAAAGTCAGCATTAAAATCTTGGGAGGACTGGACAAGCTCGCAATCCACGTATTGTAACGGAAACGCGGTTGAAGCTGAGTCGCAGCTTTTTGAAGCACACTTAACAAAATTGGTTGTGATGAGTTTCATTTTCGAACTATAATGTGATCTTGATGCTAGTCGATGAGCGATGCGATCTTAGCATGAGTTTTTCTCTTGATGACTGCATATACGTACTCACGTCTGAACCCTCATAGCCATGAAGCTCGACTCTGGCAATAGTTTGAGAACGGGATTCTTTTTTCCAACATTATTTCTAGAAAGATATCCTGTGACAGGTTCGTCTTTCTTTTCCTCTCTTTCAACTTTTTCACCAATATGTCGATCTTCCGCAACTGCTGTGAGGTGTGGTCGAAGCCAACTAAACTTCGATTCGAAATTAGAATCGCGATCTAAAGCACGCAACGTCGCGTTCAAAGAATCACCCTCGAAGATGTTCCTCATATCGTGTCTTGTGTCCGATTCATACTCATTGAGCCGTCCTGACAGGCTCAGACCATCATCATTTGCAATACGTAGCAAGGTATTGAGTACATTCTCGGCCTCATCATATGCTTCTCTGAATAAAAGAAGAGTCAACTTCGATCTCAAATGCTTAAATTCAGAACTGGAAATTCGAGGTTCTTTGACTGAGAAACGCGTGGAAGCAGACTCATTTTCACCATTTGAATCTGCAAAGACACTTTCGTTCGTATCGATGATTGGCTTTTCCTTGAAGTATGTTGCACGGAAACCGTTGTGAAATTGGTGCGTCGGAAATGTCTCGAGAAGCAATGCCTGGTAGTTGTGAAGGCCCAGAATCCCAAAGTGTTGATATAATGCGTTCAACGCTTCGTCGATCACCTTTGGTTCGATGGTCGGAATGAGAGTTCGGCAAAGATCCAAAAGGAGCTCACATTTGGCAATCTCTGTGCCGTTAGACAAGTAGGATTCAAATGCAGCCCTTATATCTTTCATCAAATCCTGGTGACCTTTTGTTCGAGTTCCAAGAGATTCCTGTGAGGAAGCGATGAACTTCGTTGTATCAGACCTCTCGTGATTAAGATACTTTGCAGTTGTTGTCTCGTAAATCAAAGAATGGAAAAGATCCGATTTGAAAGACTCGGATATTTCTATCTCCAGCGAGGTAAGACTTTCAAGTATCACATCCCCTATAAGGTACCGAAGAAAGGCCTGGAATGCGTTTCTTTCACCAGCATAACAGAACTGATTGTCGTCTGTTGCTTGAGTTGAGACGAAGTTGCGATCCATGAATGACCAGCGCGGTGAGTTTTTGGCAGTAAATAGCGTTTTCATACCCTCTTTGGTCATGAAATTGCTTGTGATGGACAGTCTTTTTAGTCTGAAGTCCAGCGCAAGATTCTTGTTGAGTATCTCACTATTTGTTCTTTGATAAGTCGAGCCCGAATTACTTACTTTTGACTCCGACAGAGAATCATCAAACGCCCTCTCTTTCTGCGACGCTCGATTTTTGAGTGCCTCTATTTCTTTTCTTATTAGCCGCTCTTCTTCTTCCAACTCTTCAAGTTCTATGATCTGAGCACGGAGTTTATCAAAATTATCTTTCTCTTTCAGGTGAACAATTTTGGCTGACCTCGTAGTAGATACAAATTGCAAATGTACCAATATAGCCAAATTCGACACTAAAAACAAGATATGACTGGGACTCCTCACAAGTCGTAGGAATAGCTTCAGCTTGGGCGACATCAGAAGTGCAGGGTGCATCATGCCGCTTCTTGTGGAATTCATAACATTTTGTAAATGTAGAGACCGACGAGGCCCTCGTTGTAGAGCTCTGGAAGTCCACATGGTGGGTTTGAGACTTTTGCTAAAGGCTTTAAAGTGAAACCATGAGCTTTCGCGAAAAATGGTCTGAGAAGAGAACAGAGACAGGTCTACCTTTAATGACAAGATACGTTGCAAAAAAGGTTGTCTCTTTTTATTAAAACAAAAAAAATAAATAAATAAAAGAAAAAGTCGAACCCATGCTTAGTTATTTTAAAAGCGGAGAGAAAAGGGTCTAGTAATGGCACGTGACCCAGGTTGTCTTGTCAGATTTCAGTTTTCGAAAACGAGGACAACTAACGAAATGAAGCTTCTCCAATTAACGAGAGTTTTTTATACGTTTTTCGGCTTGTCGTCCGCTTCGAGTTACTTTGACAATGCTCTGGGCACAGAGTTAGAAAACTTCGATCTTGATTACTCAATTGAGGAGTATCCAGATATCGCTTACAATGATGTTGCGGAAATGGATGTCGGTGAACAAATTAAGTTGCTCCACAATTTCTCCAACCGTGAAAATAAGGATATTACAATTGTTGGTCTTGGAGGTGCTTTTAGGGACGCGATTACTGGGGAGCCTCTTGTGAACCTTACATCAACTACTGTGGGGCCCATAATTATTCCACCGGGCGAATCATCAATAATCGGTCAAAAAATTAATCTAGACTTTGGAGGCGGCAATTTTCTTTTGTCGCCTCGGGTGTTTGTTGCATTCAATGATGAAGTCAAAGTCGTCCAGGCAAGACCTCAGTTGACCGTTATTAAAGAGAAGCCGCTCTCATTCTTCGACCCTCAACTTATGTTTTTGGAGGTTTTGCTTCTTCTTGCTACAGGAATTGGATTATATGTTGCTGTTCCCTCTATATTCTCTGAAAAGAAGGTGTCCCCCGTCCAAGAGAAATCTACCAAGAGCACAGGATTCGACCCTTCATGGGTTCCAAGTCACCATCAGCACACTCAAAAGAAAAGTAAAACAAGAAAGGCGTACTAAAAATTTGAAACTCACAATGAAGTTTGGGTCACGTCATCGTTCTTCATTGAAAGGAATTATGATTGAACAGAGACTTATTTTAAGCAAGTATTCGTACTGTAGGCCAGAGTTGTGTATGTTCGTGTAGTGAGCGCTAGTACACCTCTCCCACTTATATTCAGGTCTCAAGTTCAGGTATCCCGAAACCAAGCAAAAATAGCCATTGTGAATGCGATTATACCTTAATGAAAGACCACGAACATTCATAGTTCTTGATGCAAAATATTCGCTCATCTTGAGGCATCCTGCTCCCACGTATACGAATCATAGTCGTTCCAAACGCCATGTGGGACACAGACACCATGATGGCGCAAGCAACGAGGAGCGAGACCCGCAGAAAGCACGTCAAATATCTAACAAAGTTATTGTGGAGTTTGTCAAGACAGATTTGCTTGATCTTTCAACTTTTAAAGACATCACTCCTAGTAAATCCAGGCACAACAAAACTTTATTAGGATTCATAGGGTTGCATTACGTGAAAGGCAACATTCACCTCGGCTTCATCACTAGATCGACTAGAGTTGCGTCAGCAAGACTAAACGAGACGGTAAATGTTATAACCGACGTCACATTTTACTGTCTAAATAATGATGAGTTCGATAAGACGATCAACTTGAGCGATGAAGAGCTGGGACATCATGTCCAGAATGAAGAAACAGACTTGCACACGAGATATCCATCATTATCAGTGCAAAAGCTTCTCAAACTGGGACATTTTTACTACTCAGATGACTTTGACATCACCTCTAATCTTCAAGAAAGGGGTATCTCGATGATGGATGGCAACCGTGTTTCAGCAGACACGCCTTACTTCCGAAGCTTCATGTGGAACTACAATATGATTACTGAAATGATTGAATTTCGAAATGGGTTAAGTGCCATCGAAAAGCAGTGTTTTGATGAAGCAAGGTTCTCCACTATCATTACCAGGGGCTATGCTAAGACAATCAATATTAGTTTAGAGAACAAAGACGAAGCGCTCCTTACATTAATTTCGAAACAGTCCTGCAAAAAAAAGGGTCCCTTGTTCGGCGATTGGGGATGTGACGATGATGGAGCCGTCTCTAACTTCGTTGAGAGTGAAATTATCATCTATTGCAAGAGGTTTTGTTTTTCATACGTCATTGTACGTGGTAATGTACCAACATTTTGGGAGTTGCAAAATTCTTTTGGTAAGAAAAGCATTATCTCTAAAAATTCAAAGAAACTTGTGTTGACTAGATCGTTTGAGGCAGCCCAACATGCGTTCACTAAGCATTTTGAGTCTCTTGGTATCCAATATGGGGATATTCATGTTATTGATTGCCTTCTGAGAGACCAAGGTTCCTACAAAGGTCAGCTTAAGGATAATTATAGGGAGCACCTTCAAGCATTCTGGAATTCGAGAGAGCGCACTCTAGATTACTACGGGGATGATAAGGATTTGTTTGCTGCATCGGCCAACTTTACCGTTTCAGCTACAGATATGCCCATCTCCACTTCATTCATGAAGAAAATTGGATACTCCGCATCGAACCCCAGCGAACTCGTAGGGCCGTTGGTTGATTACATTCTCAATTTCGGTGCCTTGTTCTACGACTTCGAGGACCAATCTTACATCGGCAAACAACTTGGTGTCTTTCGAGTAAACTCCTTTGACTGTCTCGCCAAGGCCAACTTTATTAGCAAGGTAATCTCTCAGGAAGTTATTGAACTAGCTTTCAGGGACCTAGATATTCATGTGGATGAACAAATTCGCTCACAACATGCAAAGCTTTGGAAAGAAAATGACGAGGTTTTGAAGGACCTTACACATAACTACCTCTCCACGTTGGCGTATACCCCCGGTGAAAAATCGAACAAGAGAAGTCTCAAGACTCAGCTTGCGAAAAAGTATCTCAATGTTGTCGGAGATATTCGACCTAACGAGATGGCCATGCGCAAGCTACTTGGCAGGTTGCAAACTCAAGAAAAGGTGAAGATTTATAATCCACTTCACCAGTATGTCTCCGCCGAGTTACGCAAGAGATCGGGTGAGTACAGCTTCAAGAAAGACATCAATATATTTGCGTCTACCTTCAATGTGAATGGTGATTTGTGCAAAGATGAACAAGTGAGCCAATGGATTTATCCTCAAGGACTTCAAGGCTCTAAAGAGTACGACATAGTTTTCATAGGTTTCGAGGAAATTGTCGAGCTAACACCGGGTAAGATGATGAACGTTCGATCTGGAAATCTAATGACATGGGAAGCTCAAGTGAGAAGAGTTCTCGAAGGGCTGCAGTCAACACGGTCAAAGTATGTTTCTCTTTGGAGTGGTCAGATGGGTGGTATTGCATTACTTCTCTTTATTAAAAGTGAGCACGTTGGTCAAATCCTGAATATCGAGAGTGCAGTGAAGAAAACAGGTTTGGGCGGAATGAGTGCAAACAAGGGAGGCATGGCCATGAGTTTACAATATCTGCGAACGAAGTTTTGCTTCGTATGCTCCCATCTTGCTGCGGGCTTAAACAATCTCGACGAAAGACATCAGAACTACAAAACCATAGCAAAAGGCATAACCTTCTCGAAGAATCGCAAAATTCGTGATCATGATGCCGTCATTTGGGTGGGGGACCTCAACTTCCGCATATCATTAACAAACGAAGCAGTGCGTTCTCTAATTGAAGAAAGAAATTTCGCAAAGCTTTTTGATCATGATCAGCTTAACAACCAAATGGCGAAAGGAGAAACATTCCCTTTTTATGATGAGATGGAAATAAGGTTTCCTCCCACATATAAGTTTGATAACTATACGCGAACCTACGATACATCGGACAAACAGAGGATACCCGCATGGACCGATAGGGTGCTACATCTATCTCGAGCCAAAATTCTAAGGCAGGAACTGTATGGCTGCTGTGAGGATATCGTATTTTCTGACCACCGTCCGGTTTATGCGACATTTACTGCGTCAGTCGTGATGATCAATGAAGTGATGAAGAAACAAGTCTCCAACGAAATTTATGAAGGCTATAAAAGTGTTGTGGGGGGGGTCAACTATCTCCTCACAGGAAGTGATGTACTCAAATTTGTCGCAGATTATTCAGAGAGAAACATGCCCCCTCCCAGTTCGGATTCGTTCAAATGGTGGCTTCAAGGCGGATTACCTGCAAAAGTCACCATCAAAGAGTTTCTGGATGGAATTGATACAGACGAAGTAATCATTAATCCTCGAGCTCCCATCAACCCTTTCCATGCAACGACTGAGCCAGAGGCTCTAAAACTGTCAGTCTTATTGCTGCTGTTGGTGTGATAGGCCTCAAAATACCTGCTCTTGGGTTCAAGCTTCTCTTCTATTCGGTGAATCTTCTTGCTCGATGTCAACATCCATTATTTCGATCAAGTTGTTCATTTTGTTATCAAGATCATCGAGCATTTTTTCCAAAGCAGCGGCTTGAGCTTCTGCTTCGTTAACTTGCTTGAGCGCCGTGGCTAGGTCAACGTTTTCATCAGACATGATAGCTGTATAAATTCAGGCGAGGCAATTATCCTGAGTTCCGTAAGACACGTGTATGCAGATGTACCCAGAGTAATTTGGTAGATCCTCCGCTTCTTTAGGAAGTCTAACAAAGAGTTAACATTGATTATGGGCTAACTTGCTAAACCTGAACTATAACTTCGTTAAGTTTGTGTTGAAATTAAAATATATTTAAAAAAATCCTGCTATGGCACAGAACAGAGAGGCACTCCAACAAAGCTGTACTACGACCTGTATAAAGGAAGAGGGAGCCGTACCTCACGTGCGTATAAGCTCTCTTTCGGCCCGGTATATTATTTCTATTGTACCACAGGTTTGGTGCTCGATCCCTGCTTTCCAAACCCACGAGGCCCTCGTGAATTTTGGCTCGCACCACTGGTCTCCTCGGTGCTGGGTGCAGATGTGGTAAATAGACTTTCCGCCACTCGATTGTTCTTTTATGACTGCCACAGGATTCCTCTTTCAAATCTAGAAGATTATATAACGCATAATCGCCAATTTTGGTGCGGCGCGCTGTCACAAGAACCAACCTTTATCTGACGACACTACAAGAAACCACATATGCATTAGCACGTGGGTCTCCTTCATGGGATGGTAAGCGATATTGAATGAGCCGTCAAGTGCAGGTTGATCATAAATCCAATTGGGATAAGCACATCGTGTTTCTAATGATAACTCGAGGGCGGGGTTCTCAATTATCGTCCTGTTTTCCATTTGCGGCATTCCGCTAATTTGATCACATATAAAAGTCCTACAATCTCTACCAACCTGAAATTTATAAGGAAAAGCTATGGACAAATTGTCATCAAGCAAATCAACGCAAACTCGGTTCGAGTATGACGCAACGGCACGTCAAGGAAGGCTTCAAAAGCGTTCCATGGCAGAGATCTTTACAATTATTTGTGCTGGCTTTGCCATGATCTCGGACGGATACCAAAATAATGTGATGACCATGTTGAATACAGTGTTTGCTCAGCTTTACCCCGACGAGTATACTTCTGACATGAAAACCAATGTGTCAAATGCTTCTCTTGTCGGAACAATATTCGGGCAGGTTGTCATTGGAGTCTTGGCAGACAAACTCAACCGGAAACAGTCTATTGTGATTGCAACCGTTTTCTTGGTATTTGGCACCGTCCTCTGCGCGGCTGCACATGGTGTAACTGTCAATGGCATGTTTTGGATGTTGATCATTTTTAGAGGTGTTACTGGCTTTGGCATCGGTGCCGAGTATCCTTCTTGTTCCGTATCCACCAATGAAGCCGCAAATGAAGCAGTGAAAAGACGAGGCGGGGTATTTTGTTTGGTCACAAACTTGCCCCTCTCGTTTGGTGGACCTTTCGCCTTGAGTATTTTCTTGATTATTTATCAAATCACGGGGGGTGTTACCAACGGTCTCTGGAGGGCTCTTTTTGCTATAGGTGCATTCTGGCCACTTTCTGTTTTCTATTTCAGATACAAAATGGCCACTTCTGTTTTGTTTCGGAAGGCTGCAATAAGAAAGAATACCCCTTATTGGCTTGCTTTGAAATTCTACTGGAAGAGACTTTTTGGTACATGCGTGTGCTGGTTCCTTTACGATTTCGTGACTTTCCCAAACGGAATCTTCTCAGCTACAATTATCTCCTCCGTTTTGGATGGCCCGCAAAAGTCGGACCTTGAACGCGTGGCTGAATGGAATCTTCTACTCGGAACGATTGCGATACCAGGTATTTTTGTTGGCGCTTATCTTTGTGATATAATCGGAAGAAGAAACACTCTTGCCATAGGGTTCTCTGGTTATATTGTTTTCGGTCTCATCATTGGGTGCTCATTTGACAAGATTAAAGGTATCGTTCCCCTTTTCATCATCTTCTACGGGTTGATGATGTCTATGGGAAATTTGGGGCCAGGAAACATGATGGGCTTGACATCTTCCGAATCATTCGCGACGCCAATCAGAGGCACATGTTACGGTATTTCTGCTGCTATTGGAAAGGTGGGTGCTGTGGTTGGAACAAAAACTTTCACACCGATTCAAGACCGTTTGGGCGAAAATTGGACATTTATTATCGCTGCAATTTGTGGTCTCGCGGGTATAATTTGCGCCCTCCTTTTCATACCACAGCTCAAAGATGATGATCTCATGAGAGAAGATATCAGGTTCAAAAATTATCTTGTTGAACAAGGTTGGAATGGTACCTTCGGGTATGAAGAGGACCAAGTGAATACATTAAGTGATGTTTCGGATGGTGATGTCGAAATCGATGTGGAGGAGCAGAATTACGTTGACCAGAAGAAGCAATAGATTTTCATTATGTCAGATTTACAATTAAGCAATTTCCGTAATTATTCGTCGTCGTCCTCGGGAATGTCTCTATGAACTTCCTTGATGTCGCCGACCTCATAGCCCTCTTCAGTTTTTTGGACTAGCGCTGTCTCCAGCTTCGGTGGGACATTGTGCACAATGTCATTACCCTGTTTAAATAGAACAGGCCATCCAATCAAGCACGAAGTAAACACCAATCCAAATAAAAAATATGGCGATCTATGTTTCACAGTTTGTGAAAATGTGCCTCTAGGAAATGTGGGAGTACCTTTAGCACCGTTCATGATTGTTGGTGAAGCCGCTTTCGATCCAATAGCATTCGCAACAGTAGTTTGCTTGAGATGGACAGTGGGCTTTCTGGGTTTGTATTGTAAAAAGCGCTTGCCCAGCATCTTCATGGTTGACAGACTAAGCATTAACAATTATTCCATGGCGAATTTACTATATTTATAAGTATTGGAGCATGGCAAGTTAGAATGCATGTACTACGTCACCGTTGTTTTAGGTTGCTGCGAATTCGAACCTTTTATCGCCTTGACAGCAATCATCTCAGACATAGCCACGGCTCGGTTTATGTTGATTGCACAGGGTCTAGTATCACTTGATGACACACAGCATGGGGATACGGCAGCACTTTTATGAAAGACTCAGTGACTTAGATTATCATTAAGGTGGCAAATTAAGAATAGAACGATGATTTCATTAAACAAATATCAAAATAATACAAATTAGATTTCTCAAAAACCAGGTTCATATCAAACCTTCAAGGCTTCTTCATAAGATGGTGGAGGGCCGTAATACTCCGTTCTTCCCTTCTCATCGAAACCTGCGTCAGAATCACTGACATCAACACCGTTCTTGAGAGCTTTGTTTTTCTCAATCTCGGATAAACCCATGTTATCCTTAGGAATCCAAATATGTGGCTCCTCGTCAGTGACAACCGGGTCATCATAAGCAGTTCTCACGAAGTCAGGATTGTACTCAATGTAGTTGAGATAAGCAGCAGGCATTTCCTCGCGCACCAAGTCAAAGCTATTTTGCTTTGGCTTGAAAAATCTGGCAACTGCACCGCCAGATGCCTCCTTAGCTGAAGCCACTGGAGGCAAAGAGTCGAGTCTTTTCTCGCTAGCTGACTCCTTCTCGTTAGTTCCTGTACGAGTGTATGCGTCGGACTCGTCAGTCTTGGGATCTGCCAAAACCTGATCCAATGGAGAGCTCGAAAGACCCAATTGGTTTCCGCCTTCCCAGTAGTTCTGGCCCTCGGTCTTAATTTCCTTAAGACCCTGATCATACATAGGGTATTGGAATGTGCGGTCCCCTGACGCATATTTGATAGCTGACACTGGAACGATTTCAAGAAGTGGGAGGAATTTCCACTTAAACCATTGGTGACAAACGGCAGTCACTAGAATCCATACACCCTCCAAGGCAACGCAAGCCCAGTTCTTACTGAACACGAAAAGGGCCAAGATGAGTACTTCAGCAAGGTAGAGAGCAACAAAAAGTTGGAACAATGATGTTGCATAATTTCTACCCCTGGCGTCAGTTTGGGCGTGCTGAAGAACGTATGTGAGCGTGTAAAGGAATGCGAAGAAGATGAGGAAGAACGAGATGGCTGCGAAACCCACCACTAATGGCGCGATGACGGAGTATGTCAATGCGATTAAGCAAATAAGTTGGAAAGAGGGGTAAAGCACGGAGAAGTCTGGCTGACCCAAAGTAGTGTAACGCTTCCATTTAGCTCTGGGAGATTTATCCAAAATGCGACCCAATACTTTCGACAATGCTAAACCAACAACATTTGCTAACGCCTTGGATGAAAACACAAGACCGTACAAACACAAGTAGGAAAGGTAAAAGTTCGAAGACTTCGGAAGCTCGCTCGCCAAAAGTGACATTGCAGATTCTGGTTTTTGAATGATGCTTTGCACAGATGATGCTGCAGACGAACCGAGAGCGGCAGCCAAGAAAGTGTTGACGACTTGAAAGGCAAAGAACCAGTTTTGGCAGTAAGTGTTGACTTGTTGCACAGTGATGCATCCTGCAACTTTACCCATTTTCTTGATGAATGGTGGAATGAGGGACATCAAAATTGCCAATGCAACAACTGGAAGAAGCGATGTGATAATACCCATCAACGCAGATGGCATGTTATTTATGAAATCAAGCCATGGAAGCTTTTCAGTCAAAAAATTGATATTGGAGATAGCACCAACAACAGCAACAGGAATACACCAGAAGATGATGGTAAGAGTTAAGATAGTCGATGCCAAAATCTTCTTCAAACGACGCTTAGTCTTAGTAAGGGCAAGATTAGGCCAAATCACATCATCAGGAGCAATTCCTGTGAACCTTTTAGTGCCCTTGAAATCCGAATTGTAAGGAATTGCTTGGTAAGCTCTCTGCAATTCCAACTGTGAAGGGAACTCAATGAAGACAGAAGGAATTTGAGAGTTCGAATTGTGCTCAGCTTGTCCTTTCTTAATAGTCTTGTTTAATTCACCCAACTTGTCGACACTATAGTCGAGGGTGTCAACCTTCTCTCCGATAAGAAACTTTAAGCGATGAGTAGGACGTTTTTTGCCATCCTTCAAGTACTTGTTGAGGTCATCAGCGGGTTCGGGAAGCTCTTTGCCCTTCTTCTGAAGTTTGTTTCTAAGCGATACAGCCTTGCAAAGAACTCCGTTCAACGCTCCTTCATACTTCGCTGAAAGTTTCGTCCGCTCTTTGACTTGTTCCGAAAGCTCTTTATAGTCTCTAGCGTACCAAAGATTGGTTGCAGTTGGGAAATATCCTCTGAGCTCTGTTTCCAGTAATGCGGCCTCGGGGATTTCAGTAAGAAGCATCGTGCGAGAAGACAACAATGAGTCATACATTGGGGTGGTTTGCAAAGCATGTCTAAACGTTGTGTAGTAAACCAATTCACGGTAAATCACGAAGATGACTGCTCCAAAGAAAAGCCACGAGAGGAAAACGTGAGCGAAGTATCTGTCCTTGTTTCTCACATTACCAAAGGTCAACATATCCAACTGCTTTTTACCATTACCGTTTGTAATGTTGACTGGGAACAAAATAGGCCAAAGCAATATACAGCCAAGGAAACAAATGAAGGAAAACTCGAATAAAAACCTGAGGAAGAAATAGCCATCGGCCCCCAACTGCTGAACAAGGTAAGGGGTAGGTTTACTGACCAAATGTGTGGCCCAAGCAAACATGCCCTTTGGACTTTCATCTGGTTTCAAATCCTTCGAAACAGTTTCAACACTCCGCCTGGGTTCGTAAACTCTCTTCTCTGATTTACGAAGAGCCAAAAAAATCAACGTGAAAATAACACTAATAACCAATGTTGGAATCAAAGTAGACAACAATTGGGAGGCAGACGCGCTGGTCTCACCAGAGCTGGAGTCGGCCATGTTTGATCGTAGGGTTAAAAGGCCAGGGTGGATTTCTGAGGATATATATACGTAGATTCAAATTCGGCAGCAAGCATCAAAACAAAGAACGTTCGCTGCGTAATGCGGGTCACGAGCGAAGAGGCTGACGACGTAATGCAGGCGGGTCGGCATGTGAACTTTGCGAATTTCACTCACTCATGGCTTTGCCCGATCAATACTTCTACGTTCCAAACTCAGAAAAGTGATTTGCTTTATTGAATGCTCTAATGATAGAATCAAATTTTTACCACCTTGTCTTCATGAAGTCCGCATACTTGCGGTCGCCGGAGAAGGATGAGGCTGTACACATTCCGCTGGTTTGCGCGACTGGCATGAAGCAACAAGCTCAGCCGCACTGAAAGCAGGACACATGATCCATCCCGAATACATTTAAAAACATTCGGGTGTTCATGCTTATGGTCCTTTCCGTTGTTATAGTGAAATTCTCCATCAATTAAATTTGACCCTGTGAAGTTGAAGTATATCGTCAAGATGGATAGCTTGCGCATAAATGGCGCTGCTGTTCCGAGATGAGGACGTCAATCTTTTTATGTGAAGGCGCTTGAGTTGCAGTGGCAACCTTGTGTCATCTTGCGAAGCTTAGGCGCGTACTCGTGGCTGTCATACGGGAGGGTGGTGTAGGTCGTACATACACAGTAATCAGCTACGTTTTCGACTCTGCCTAAATGGTCCCAAAACTTGGATTAGAATTGAAAGTTTGAGGCTCCCCAAAACCTATCACCGAAAATTCAAAGGTTAATGTTGTGTATGTGCCACGTTTGCTCGTACCTGGCCCTCTTGTGTTCTCGAATTGGAAGGCTCGGTTTCATGGGTTGCATCTCTATTGTTCACATCAGTTCCTTCACCATCAAGTCTCCCGCGAGCTTGTTGGGAGGGTTCATCTTCTATTGATCCTCGAAGAGAATTCGAAATTGGGACGCCGTCCATCCCACTTCCGGTTCTGGTATGGCTAGGAGGTGGTATAGTAGGATCCTTTGCGTTGGGATTTGGATGAAAAACTCCTTGATTATCGTAGTATCCCATGTCGTATTCGCCAGCGTGCTCTGTGTACGTCGGCACGTACACATTTGGCATATCAGGCTCACGTCGAGTCGGCTGGTTGTATTGATCTTGCGATTGGTAATATGAAGGGGGTGTCATCCATCGTGTACCATAAATTGGTTGTATTCCTTGTCTTGATCTTGCTCTATTTATTCGTAAGGTACCTAATATCACAATTATTATGAGAACAATAAAGATTGCAAAGAACGCCCACCTAGCACCTCCTGACCAATTCCCACTGTTGTAGAAATCATCTCTCGCCTGCAACTTTGGAACGGTCATGTCTATTCAAGAGGCTGATTTGTCGTTCGCCTTCGCAAGTTGTGTGAACGGAAGATGAAGGAATATGGTGACCGCGGCAAGCCAGCATTTTCTTAGAGACAGCCAATTGAAGTCACAAAGTACAGAACAGAAAACAAATTTAAAGTTTCTTTAATAAAACACTTGAAAATTGGATATATAGTAAAAATCCCTTTTATTTCATTATATTGAGAACAACAACAGGATGAACTACAATTTGAACATTCGCTTTCCTTCCTATAAGATATGATTTCGCCACACATTTGGTAATTTGCAAAAAACGTGAACTATAGAACATGAGTGACAAATAGATACTTCGATAAATAATTATATTTCAACCTTTTAATCAAGCAGTTTCAAGACAACATTACCTTTATTAAAAAATCTGGGGATAACTTGATATCTGATTATCTTTTTCTAGGGGGACCCGAGTATCGATTGACCAAAGAGCCATGCTGGCTCCATAAGGGCGCGGATGATGGTAAGGGAGATCGACTGTTTGGCAGGAAAATTCGAAACAGACATTTACAAAGGACCGCAAAAATGTCCGTGGGATACGACATTGAATTTACGTGAGGCCTCATTCCCCTCAACATGAGGTTCCCTCCAGATCAATTCCTCTATCCTACTAAACAAATACTGACAAACACGGGACATGCAGCCTGATCCACGTATGGCTCATTCGCCACTACATGAGCAATGGGATATGCTTGCGCAAAGCATGAGGAAAACTTCGAATTTACTTCATATCCCACTACGCTCTCACAAGAGATCGAGAAGTAAGGGCACAAATCTTGCATCAGGCGGCATTGTGGACATATCTGAAAGCCATGGAGAAAGCCGGAAATTCGTCACGCATATCTTGGCTATGAAACTCTTGCTCAAAAATCATCTCGAAAGGAAGGTAGTGAGTATGAGAGAGCTATTTTACAGAGACGTGTCATCCTTTCGAAATCGACAAAGCGTTTTAAAAGAAGCGGTCGTGAACGTGGCCTCGATGCATGATATGTCTATCAGCGAGGATTTTGGAGTCTATCCCTCTTCTAAGGGCCTTGTCTACGGAGGGCCTAGCATACAGTTGCATGATAAGAGGGACTACAAAATCTTCCATCTTGATTATTGCTACCGCGAGCAGCTTATCCCATACATGTCAGGGAATCTTCATGTTGACAACGAGCCCTCAACCGTTGTGCTATTTGAGAAAGATTCTGTCTTTAAATCTTATTGTGATCACTTCAAGCGCTACAAAGTTGACAAAAATAGGTCATATCTTTTCATGACTGCGAAAGGTTTCCCAGATGATGCTTCAATAAGGTTCCTCTATAGTATCGCTCAATCATGCAAAGAATTGGCTATTCATGCTTTCATGGACTCTGATGTTTACGGAATCTGTATATTTTGGACCTATAGAAGGGCCTTGAGGCAATTTGCAGATAGAATCCACTTCAAGGGCGTGTATCTTCTAGACTATCAATCAGGCTGGGTAACTGTGAATCGACGTGATTTGAGCTTAACCATTTCACTTTTGAAAAGGGTTTCTTTTGAGCAACCAGCGCTCTCTACTAAACAGGTTGATACATTGATGAGAATTAAACAGGAACTAACTCGAGGTTTACTCTTGTTTAAGAAAGCAGAGATGAATGCCATAGGTACTGATTCTGCAGACGACCACGACCTTTTGAGCTATGTGGATTCTAAAATGGGGTTAGCCTGATTCATGTGGCTTGAATCTTTTCAATTCATTCGCAGAAAGTGTTGATGAGACTAAATAAATTAAGAAATTGCACAGAGTTAAGTGGCATTCTGATTGCCTGGTGACGACAGAGTTCAAGCTACACTGGACCAGTACACCAGACTATGAAATTTATGCGATCTCGCGTGATTCACAATGTACAGTACTTTAGTCGAAAATTGTTGAGATTTCAATACCCTCTCAATCCACCCCTTTCATTAGCAATGTCATACTCCACTCGTCAAATCGGCGCAGCCAACACTTTGGACTACAAGGTTTACATCGAGAAAGATGGTAAACCGATCTCTGCGTTCCACGATGTGCCTTTGTATGCCAATAAGGAGAAGACTGTTTTGAACATGATTGTTGAAGTGCCACGTTGGACCAACGCCAAATTGGAGATTTCCAAGGAAGAGTCCTTAAACCCAATTATTCAAGACACGAAGAAAGGAAAATTGAGATTTGTGCGTAATTGCTTCCCCCACCATGGCTACATTCACAACTATGGTGCATTTCCACAGACATGGGAAGATCCACATCAGACCCACCCTGAGACTAAAGCCAAGGGCGACAACGATCCTTTGGATGTTTGTGAAATTGGAGAACAAGTTGCAACCGTCGGTCAAATCAAACAAGTTAAGGTCTTAGGTGTCATGGCATTGTTGGATGAAGGTGAGACTGATTGGAAAGTTATTGTAATTGATATCAATGACCCATTGGCTCCCAAATTGAATGACATTGAGGATGTTGAGACTCATTTGCCAGGCTTATTGAGAGCAACGAACGAATGGTTCAGGATTTATAAAATCCCAGATGGAAAGCCTGAAAATCAATTCGCATTCTCTGGTGAGTGCAAGAACAAGAAGTATGCGAACGAGGTGATTGTCGAATGTGCTGAAGCCTGGGAAAGATTGGTCAAGGGTGCGTCAGATGCCGGCGAGATCAGCTTGACAAACACCACTTTGTCTTCATTGCCTAACTTTGTTGAAGCTAGTAATGTTCCTTCTGCCTCGCCTCAGCCACCTGCCCCTGTTGACAAGTCCATCGACAAGTGGTTCTTCATCTCTGGTGCTCATTGATTTTTTAATGCAGGCACATCCTTTGTTGTAAAATGGATAACATTTTTCGCGATCGCATGTAGATAATGTAGTGAGATTACATTTCGTCTAAGGCTCGGTTCTGTAATCACTGGCTGTATGAGAAGCAGACTGAGTGTCAATGGATATTCACAAGCAATTTCCTGAAGTCGTTTCTCATCTCGGATCTACTGCCTTTTCTCACTTTGATCTTTCTGCCACAACAACTGTCGACCTCCTCATTGAGGTCCTCGAGAATGATCTGAGAGACAACTTACCCAACTTTCAGCAAGTTACTGAAGGTCTTGCTGAGGCCGCGCAGGCCGCTATAGATGGCAAGATAATTCATGGTTTTCCCGAAGTCACTTCCTCGGGACTACCAGAGATGGACACGCTCATGGACGGCGGGTACACTCACGGTCAAGTGAGCGAAATTTTTGGTGTCAGTGGAAGTGGAAAGTCTCACATTGTGGGTTCCACTCTTCTTGCAGCTCACAATGATGTAGAGCAACAAACAAGCCGAGGAGAATCTGTGGTGATATGCACAGAGAGAGCATTGGAGACTCGCAGGTTAATTCATATGAGTGGTAGGTTTGCTAACAAGCAAACTTTACAGGACATATCTACTATTTATTGCTCCGATATTGATTCCTTTGATCATATCATCTTCACACAATTACCAGCATTTCTCGATCAAGCAGTAATCGAGGAACGAAATATCAGGATGATAGTCATAGATAGCATTGGGCACCACTTGCGCGGTACGGAAGATTTTCGAAGCATTTGCTATCACCTTCAGAAACGCCTTGATAACCAAAGAACTGTGATACCCCATAGAATGAACAGCCCGATATTTGACCACGTTAAGAACAAATTCTACAAACAGAGTCTGTCATATAAAAATCGCTCGATGAAAGCTTACTATCTAATGGCCATACACGCAGAGTTGGCAAAACTAGCTCGCAAATTCCTGATTCCTATAATCATAACGAATCAAGTGTCAGATTTTTTCGAGAATGAAACTGATCCTGCCCCAGCTCGCCCACACGAAAACCCACTCGACTTCCTGAGACAAATTGGGTTTTATTCGGGATGGAGCCTTCCAACGTTAGGATTCCGATCTAGTTGCAGTCACGCTTTTGATACAGAGAGGCACCAGCTAGCTGATGGCGCCGCACATGAGAGCTCTCAATCGCGGTGCGCTGTTCGAGAAGAGTTCTCTAACTCAGTGGCATGTCTTGGCATTGTCTGGTCAAGGCTCGCGACATCAAGGATAAGATTACTGAGATGCTGCGGGAATAACTCCGAAACCATTAGTCACAGATCATCGCTAGCCCGACCTTTGCTGTACAGTGTTGCACATAATTACTCCAACTCAAAACCTGTAAGTTTTGAGATTCGATCCGAGGGCATTGTAAAGACCAGCCATGGGTTTTAAACCAGATTTTCTAGATTATGAATCCTGAAATGAAAGTACACATTCCCAGCTTTTATTCAGGCTAATGAAATAGAAGTTTTTCAACCTACTGGTAAGCTTAGTCTTCTATGTCAAAACAATTAGCGATATTGCGAGATAAAACACCTGTACCTCAATATCACTCTCCATCCAGGGAGAAAGTATTGAACCACTCGACAAACATGAAAGTCAGTATCAGTCAGATTCTTTGTTAGATTCGCATACTAATACCAGTTTATTGATGAAGTGGACTTGGAGTTAGTCAATCAGGAGCTCAACTTCAGCTCGTTGGATGAGAATTTGGTCATTAGAGGAGGCTGTGACTTGTTTACCACCAAGCCTATTGGTTCGGATAGAAAATTGTTCAAGACGATCGAAAGACATCTAGACCAAATTCTTGAAGACAATCAACTCTCCAGATCAATTGATAAGGAACGCAAACAGTCAGTTAGCTCAATTTTGGGCAGCTCTAGCTCTCCATTAAACACCGCTAATCATCAAATGATGGGGTTTACGAGAAGAGGATCCGGCGCCTCATCAATTACCTCTGATATCGAGATCTCTGAACCGGGGACCAGTTTTGGAAATGTGGTTAATTCAGAACAAACGGGCGTCTCATTTCATGACGAGTCACCGTTCGGGTCACTAAAAGATATCTCAAGTCGTAAGGTTTTTGCCTACTTGATTGCAATACTCAATACCACATATCCTGATCATGACTTTTCAAATTTGCAACCAACCACAGAAAACTTTCATAAACTTGATTTCACAGAGGATTTGAGACATCAATTCAACAATATAATGATGTCTTTGGGGAAAAAAGAAGACACCCTTGCTTGGATTTGGGACACCTTAAATGTGTATATGGAGATACAACCGAACAATCTATCAACCAACGGGGAATATTCGCAGTCACGCAGGAAAAGCTCTTCAAACTCAATATCGGCGCCAATTACTGAAGGCATCTATGACAGCGACTATTACCTCAAAGTTTATGAGTTTCAGCCATCCGATCAATCGATTTTAGAAGACTTGAACTACCCCTATCAAACTATGTGGTCAAACTACTGGTTCATTTATAACAAGAAAAGGAAACGAGTTTGTTTTCTTTATCTTACTGCTATTAACAAGCTGCACTACTCAGAAATGAATCGCAGTAGGAGCCCCTTTGACTTAGACTCTAAGGAACCTCTGGAGCCTCAACGGTCTTTACGATCCTTCGACGATGACGACTTCATGGGAGAGGGAAATGGCGACGACGAAGTCCAATATGACGATCTAAATCGGGACATAATCGGTGGGATGGAGATGTGATGAACCACTTCACATTTGCGGCATAGAGTAAAATTTGAACGACAATACATTCACGGCTTAGTCCAACTGCAAAAGACCTCTTTAAGGAGAACTTAAAAACTAGCTGCATGAGCAATTTACTGTAAGGGCACGAAGCCCCAAAAATGTAGAGAAACGGAAACTGGGCAAACGAGGAACCGAACATTCCTAAGAGCTGCAAAGACAAATCATATTAGGGATAACCAGTCAGCTTTAGAATAGCAGTATGGCCCACTTTGATGATTTCATATGTGCAATTTGAGACTAAGAAACTCACCAATTTGGCCCTTCAACTCAAAACAAACATCCACACTTGAAAACTTATATCTACTCAGACCCGTAACTACTCTAATATGTTGTACGAATCAAATTGTACAGCTAATGGATCGCTCTAATACTATACAACTTGGCTCTCTTACAACCTATGTTCTTCTACAATACCTTTGAACACAATTTGTGCGATCTTCTCTTAATCTCTCCAATGGACAACATAAAATTCATTTGCAGTCGGTCCCGGTCAAAATATCTGACCAACCAATATGGTTAGTGTAATTAGAGGTGAATCGACAAACGCATTAGTAGACGTGTCTCGCCACAGTAATCTAGACTTACTAACGTCAGCTTGCTGAACACTGTTCATAAAAAATGAATCTAACCAGAGAGTTCTACCCAGACACCCAACATAACGTAATTGTATCTTTATATGTCACAAGAAAGAACCTAACATGAAGCTTGCTTCGATGACAAATCAAATGAAGAAAAGAATTTTCAGGTCCTAATAATGTCGCTTCTAACATGGTTCCAAATCGATCTATTGGAAAGTATTTACTCATGGGAGCAACCAAAGCCTGCATTATTTGTCCGAAAAGAAGAGTAAGATGCATATCAGGATTATAACATTCAATACAAAATCTTCATTTCACACATCCTCTTGGGCGTTTATGAACGCCAGAAGTAGGATGTTTTCAGAGGGATTTTGTCGAGGGCAAACTAGACCGCATAGTTATAAATCGGAATGAAAGGCGTAAGCATCTTCTAAACGTCCAAGGTTGATAGTCTTATGTTATTTCATTCGAGTTAATTTTATGACCTAATTAATCCTACCATGAAGGAAATAAGCTAGTTATTCACTGATCCTTTGATCTTTGTATTTATAAATGCTAAATACAGAATTTTGTGCGTTGTACTTGATGACTATGAAGGAACTAATTGTTGATGCTCCGATCCCTTAGGTTATTACGTATCTCAAATTCTTTATCATGGACTTCAGTCTGCTTTTCGTGTCATCATTGAATTCTTATCTTGTTCAAAAGCCATCGTTGCGAACTTATCGAGTCATCAGCCTCATTGTTTCATTAATGTTTGAAGTTGATAAGTTCGTGGGTCACGAATCGTTGTGTATCTCAGATGTTCAGTCATTTGATTAAAAGTCGTGAGAGGTTTATGCGTTTACAAGATTCATCATCAGAAGCTCTATTTCACTTGCCTCTATTACACACCAATGTCTTGGAGTAGATGATAAGAAGCAGAATGAGCCTGCTTTTTCTTTAAAGTCGGTAGTAAGATCGCATGGCGTGTGTTCTTGTTTTTGCTTAGAAGATGTTGAGAGTTTTTGGGTTAATTTTCGATAATGGTCATCACCGACTTTACAATCTATTAAAGCATAAAGCACCAGATTATTCCAGGTTGTATAAGAGTAACATGAATTCAATAAGTGGAGAACTTATCGTTGTTTTTCATCCACTTGAACTGAAAAACGAGTTTGTCGTTACACTCTTCTATGAGATGCAAGTTGCGGGAAGTTGTACTCAATTGTAGAAAGTGTATATTGATTTGTGAAACGCTACGTGTGTGGAGTGTTGAATTAACGACCCCCTATAGAATTTGCGCAAGTGTGAGTTGGATCATGCAGTTAAACCAGCAGGAGTACTCTTTTACTTCGAGCGCTTATTTTTATTTTTTAGCCTGAGAGTGTTGCTGGAAATTGTGTTCTGTGTGTTGTTAAGAAATGGCGTGTATATAGTACTGGAATTTGTTATCTTAAATGTATCAGTAGGATCCATTGTACCGAAACATGCGATTTCATAAATCGGGCAAGAGCTTGTGCAATTTGAAGTTTTGCGGACTAGCATTTATAGGGGGTTGTGCTGCTTCCTACAATGAGTCGGTGTTGGAATTATACTCATTGTATACTTCGATGAAGCACTCGTCAGTCAGTCCGGTGCGGTTAGAATATGAAAGCAAACAAATCCCAATATACGAGAAATCTTCAAGAAATGGATTAACCCAACTTCGCTCATGGGAAAATTTGGATAGGAACGTGGCAAGAGATCTAAGAGTGCCCGATAAAGCAAACGAAGATGGTAGAAGATCAGAGCTGCCATCGCTTACCAACACCACGCTAGCTAAGGCGGGTGGTATTGCAGTCGAACCAACAATATTCCATGATAACAAGAAAGGCTCAACGATCACGATTGTTCATGTTGGGGATCAGCTTTGTGGGTACCCATTTTTGGTTCATGGAGGAATGATAGCGACTATCTTGAACGAAAGTTTCAAACGAAACGCCAGCTTGAATTCAGACTCAAATCCCTTAAAAGATGACTTTATGGTTACTTCCTTGAGCATATCATATAAAGCTCCTTCGCTAGCTAATCAATTTTTGGTTGTCAATACTCGATGCGTCGGTCAAGACTGTAAGTCGATCATTTCAGAGTCATCAATTGAGACGGTCGATGGGAAAGTTCTCGTTGTGGGAAAAGCTAATCTTGTTGAGACAGGAAGAGCTTCAAATATGAATGTTCAGTCGAAATCACGAACATGGACCTTACTCTGAGTCACGTGCGTGATGAGGCAGGTCTTGTGAGTTTTCTTCGATCGTGAAATTTCGGTTTAAGAATAAGAATGGATTCGTCAGTTGTACCACATGAGCGGGCTGTGATGGACGCTGTGATTGCTTTGTGGAGATCTAGCCCATCATCAGAAAACTATTCACTCAAAAAGTTGCATGAAGCAGTCAAAGATAGGAATAATGATTGGTCCTTATCCGAGAAGAGGATGAAGTCAATTCTCAAGAAATTCAATCTACTTCCGAACCCAACGCCAGAGTCGCTTGTATATGCGAATGAAATTACATCGAAAGAATCCCCGGCATTCAACTTGCCGGAGAAAGTCAAACTCGTCATGACGAGTAAGAGGGGTAAGGGCCTTTTCGCCAAAGCTAATATCAAGAAAGGTGAAACTCTTTGGAAAGAGTGGCCCCTTTTTCTGGTACCGCCTCTTGCACACTTAGACCTTATAAAAAGAGGCAATGCTTGCACATTCTGCGGACAGCTTGTAAGAAGGCTGCGAACCGGGATATCTGTATTATCGGGGGAAGACTGCAAAATGTGTCCTGAAGTATGGTGTTCGAAAGTTTGCAAATCCAAGAACCAGAAGCTACACGGCATGACAAAGCATGAAAATGCACGGACAGCCTTGAAGGTAAACCCCCAGGCGTACAGTGCAGTTCTAGATTATGCTGTAAAAGAGCAATGGAATGCTCTTTATGCAATCACGTTGATTACAGCAAGCATCATTGCAGATGAATCCGGGGTTCAGCAGCAACAGTTCGAGGCATTGGCGAGTGTTTCGCAAAGAGTCCGTTCCAGAATTGCATCATCATCAGGGTCGGCCACGAATTCCTCGTTTTTGAAAAGTCAGCATGAGCAACTTTGGGAAGAGGGATATGATCTTTACAAGAATGTGTTTCCTTCCATGTCCCAGGAACCAACTTGTACACTCGAAAGTTTCCTCGTCAAGCTTGGAGCCTACAACATCAACAATCTAGATTCTTCAATTTTCTTAATCCAGTCGCATTTGAATCATAACTGTGAGCCAAATGTTGAGGTTATCACCGGAGAGATCAGGAGAGACACTGCTATAGAGGTTGTTGCAAGTCGGTCGATTTCTTCGGGGGAGGAAATTACAACTACTTACGTAAACCCACTGCACTCATTCGCTGTCAGGCAAAATGAGTTACGCATCAACTGGGGGTTTCTATGTAAATGTAAACGTTGCAAGAATGAGCTGGTAAACCAGCATGACAATTCGCCCCCGTCCACAGTGCAAGAAACCAAATCCGTCCATTTCGAAAGCTAGATTCGTGTATAGAAAATTATCGCGCCAGAATTCACACCTCGCTTCAAGGCGGCACAGGTATGACGGGCACTTCAGCAAAGCAATCGCTTCGAAAACTTGTCAATCAAAATGTCCGTAAATTGTCACCAGAGTCTGTGTCAAAACAGTCCAGCGAAATATTTCGAAAACTTGCGCTAAATGATCGGTTTAAAAGAGCCGAAAGGGTAGCCCTTTACATGAATATGCCAGTGGGCGAAATATGTACACTTGATGTTATTGAACATTGCTTCTCGTTGGGAAAAAAGGTGTTTTTACCCAGATGTGATGGCCTGAATATGACATTCCTCCAACTTGATAACATGGCAGCTGTGCACAGCTTGCAGCCTAGAGGCAAGTACAGCCTACTTGAGCCCACTTCAGGCCTCGATGTTTTGCAATCTGGTAACCTCGACCTCATTTTGGTTCCTGGAGTGGCTTTCACCCAAGGCGGCAAACGGCTTGGGAGAGGCGCTGGCTATTACGATAAGTTCTTGAGCCAATATCTGAAAACTCATGGCTGCACACCATATCTTATAGGCTTGGCGTTTAAGCAGCAAATAGTTGATGATCTTCCTCAAGACGATCATGATTGGTGGCTTAATGAGGTGTTGGTTGGCAGCCCATTGTAGCATAGACGTATTTTTCAATCTTTATCAACTAAAAATCCAATCATACACTTCTCTAGTAGTCTATCAGGGTTCACCCAGCTGTGATACTTGTTAAACAAGAAAGTGCCATCTGTCCCTGCGCATTTCATGATCTCCTTCTCTCCCCCGGGATGAAAATCGATATACGGCGTCAAATTAAAGACTTTACCATTAATCGAAGTCCAGCAGTCAGATTTTTTTTTATGGACCCGGAGTTCTGACTTTGTGATCTTCACAAGAGGCGGCGGTGGCGTGTTTAATGGAACTCCCCGTAGCTCCTGAATCGATGCCAGGCCAGTTAAGTTGGCCCAATCAAGCGGTGAATGGCCTGGGGCGAGAGCCACTTTTTTTCGAGAAATTTGGCGGTTTGGGAGACCAAGTGATGTTGAGATTTTTGGGGGCTCTGGATTTCTATGGGAATTTGGGTACATCGCTAGTGTATTATCTAGATGAGATTGGTAACTTAGCGCGCCTCTATACTTCTATTTGTTTTCTATCTGCTCGCTCATAATATAGCATGTAGACACTCGCAGTTTCCAAAAGCACTGAAGACTTAGAGACTTCTGCGACTTGGGAGTCGCCCACTTTCCAGAAGGGATGCTTGATGAGCGATGGAATTTTTTTCATTTTCATTCTTGAGTTATTCATGCTGTCATTGGAAAGCTTCACTTTGCTTAATTGCTCATCTAATTCAGCGACAGAGGCACCCAGGAAGTAATCACCCTGATCCACCAACACCTCCGCTGGGGTAGCTAGTCCTGAGTTAGCTATCTCTTGGAGATTAGCGCACTTTGGATCTGTTTGGGATATTGAGGGCCTGCGACCGATCAAACTTGAGAATTTGTTTCGAAAGGCGCCTGTGCTTTCTGTAAGAGCTGCCCTCTCGTGATTCACCTCTTCGTTGACCATATTTGCTGAATTTGATTTGAAAGATTGGGCTTCTTTTAAAACATCTTCATTTATCTCCGGTGAGATCTTTAAAATATTGCCAGCGCTGTCTCTCGCGAATAAAGGTTTCCGTTTATAGCACTCATAATGACCTTGGGTGTGCGAGCCCTGATGCTTAATCATGGCACGTAAGCGATATTTGTATACATTTTCATCGTCAAACTGAAACCTCCGAAAGTGGCCCTTCAAGCTTGCTGAATGACTTCCAGTCATGGTTTTATTGTTCAAAACTTCTGACCTTCCCTCGCTCAAACCTTTTGATGAGTTGTCAGTTTCCATTGAAGGAAAATCTGTACCTTCCGTGGAGACAGACGACGAGTCAGATGTGCTCAGGGAGTCTGTGGCCCTATCTGTATCACTATCATCTTCCTGTGTGTCAGTTTCGAATCCATGCTCGTCAATGTCTTCCTGCTGAACGCTTTCGTCTTCCATGTCGTCGCTGTCAGTTGTTAAAATGTTAGATTGACGAGGCTCAAACTTCTTCTCGGGGATGGCGTTGTTAAATTTTCGCAACTCCTCCACATACTCGTTCCCGATGGATAATGTCAACTTATCATTGAACGATACACGACAAGGATTGCGTGTCACACTTATGCCATTAAAAGCTGAACGGGACAAATGAATACCAAATACTTTAGGGGGTTTGAGAATCTGAGTTTTGCGAATGACAGTGGACGTTACAGAATTGGCATCTAGTTTGCCCTTCTTGTAATCTTTGATATAGTTCTCCAACGCAGGTGGGAGATCTTCGTTGATAAACAATTCCGGGTTCTTGTCAAGTTGCCGCAACAGCATCAAATGCTCATCGGGATCACTTTGATGGTCCTGCTCATCTGTCTCATTATGGAGTATCGCAGTGATGCGACATTTCAAGCAGTGATACCCCGCAATTTTCTCCATCTCGTTTTCATCTAAAAGAGTTTCTAAATCACTAGAAGCTGTTTGTGGAGGATGCAATGTCAACATAAGAAAGGGGCTGAAACTTGGCTTTGAGGAGTAGGAACACGATAAGCATCTCATTTGTGACAAAAGCAAGCCATTGAACGGGAAATCCGGGATCTCGATGGCTTCCAAATCTTCCTTGTTTGCAAACTTCAGTAACTCCAGGAGCAAATTTCTCAGCAATTTTGAGCAAACAAGGTTTTCTGTCTCTAATGTCTCGTTAATGAGCTGAGTTAACTCATGCGCGTCATGCTGGGATCTGGAGATCTTTGCATTATAAACTCTTTCTAGTTCGTGAAGGAAAGTCCAAACAGAAACTGTTCTTGTGCACATCTGAGTATCCTGAAGCTTTTTTGTTATCTTCGCTAGCGCAATATGCAACGTGATCAGAAACTGGTCTCTGATCGGGGCGTCTTCTTTTCCCATGTCGAATCTCTGGCGGCTTCCTTTCGACAGCAATACGGAACGAATTTCTTCCGCAGTGATCACTGAATCAAGAGAAAGATTGTACTTTTTTTCCATTTTGAACAAATTATCGTATGACCGTAAGAACGTATTGAGATAATCCGTGAGTCCCGGTAATGATGAATAAGCTTGCACTGAAGCATTTGCAAAGCAGTCATTTCTCAAATTGATGAGTCCAGTAGTATGTTTATCGGGTCGTTTTGAGAACATAACGGCTCAGGAACTTCTTTCAATTTGTGGTGGATTCAAGATAACAAAAAGTTGAATAAGGAAAAAAATACCTCAGATTTGGCGCATTACATATGGGTCGGAACTGCGCATCCAAAATACTGCGATAGCCTTTTGCCTAATAGTCCCAAGAATTACACATATGTAATGATCGGTGATATCTTCATTTTTCTGTGAAATTGTTATTGTGTAAAAAGTAATAAGACACCGCTATCATATGATACTGCCTCAACCTTGGTGCGTGGAGCGCCAATAATCGTTTCGAGCGGCCTGTGACGCCTGGTTCACTTCTTCACCATATAACAACTCTAGATTTAATGGTGTCTTAGGGCTTGGTTACCACCATTACCCGAACATACCTGTGGGCGCAGTCCTGAAGTACCTTCAACAGCGTGTCAAATTCATGTTTCTTGTATCTTCAGGCTAATTTTGCAAATGTGAGTGAGTTTCTTCGTGGTTTCCTACTTTGTCTTTTCAGGCCTTGATCAAACATAACTCTAACTTTCTTGAAGACTGTCCCTAAAGGTATGTCAACCACACCAATGTAGCGAAACAAAAAGGAAAGGTGAGGATTGTTTCAGCAATTTGATTAAGTAGCTTTTCACTTATAGAGTATTCATGATAAAATCTAGAAAAACGCCATTTCTTGAATACAATATAACTATGCGATATTTCACAACAAAATAAGAGATTTTGCATCCTTGAAGCATTTTTTTCATAATTGCACATACATGCAAAAAATCAAAAAAAAAAAAAAAAAAAGAAAAAAAAGGAGATGAAGCAAAGGAAGAGAATGAAACGGAGGGAGAATGCATGCAAGAGGGTTCATCCGAAGGCTGTGGAGGTTGAGTTGATGAAGGCAACACGATAATGGGCGTGCCCTACGTTATGGAGGTTAATGACTTCGCAGCATTCTTGAAACTACATTATTTTTTCACTACTCTCTAATGACTTCAAGCAAAGGCGAATTATGATACCAATCGTGATCGCTGAAAATCGCTGGAATGACTGATCCTTCAAATGAGACGATCATTTAAGAAAGGCCTTCAATTCTCAATGTAAGAGTACTCCGATCAGTGCGGGTTGCATTAATGAATGGGAGTTTTATGCACTACCATGATGCTTGGTAACACCTTAATCGCAATTTCTTAATTGCCCATCATACAACAATGAAGTTTTCACACTCAATCCAGTTCAACGCTGTCCCTGAGTGGTCATCAAAATACATCTCATACACTACTTTAAAAAAGTTAATCTATTCCCTACAACGTGAATCATTGCACCGCCTAAAAGGGGACAGTGAATCAGGGTACTTGATTTCTAACGACGCAACAAGCTCCAGTGAACCGATAGACGTTTTCAAAGCTGCGTTAGATAGTGAGCTCGATAAAATTGATCGCTTTTATCGAAAACAAGAGAGCTTCATTTTTCAAAATGTCGAAGATTTGCTAGAAGACATCGATGGGTTTCGGAACGAAATTGATGCTGTTTCATTGGGTGCTAAACTGACCCGCAGACGCCAGGCTTCCAGAGTGAGTGGCATGAGCGATTACCTTGATGGGGATATAGCTGAGGATAGTAATGTGACTGAGCAAGCAGCTTCGGGCCAAAACATTACCGGAATGAGTGACGATATCGACCCTGTCACCCTGTTGGTTGGTCGTAATAGGCCATCACTGATGAGCTCAGATCAACATCTAGGAGAGAATGCTTTGCAACGAAGAAAATCCTCTGTCGATGAGGCCTCCATGCCTGGCGTCAGTCGTGATGGAATGATCTCCGATTCCGCTCCAGAGGGCACGCATCTTCTTCATGCTTTTTCAGAAACAAGGATTCTTTTGCGTAAGAGAGTTATTGGACTCTATACCACTCTTTCAGAGCTCAAGAGCTTTATCGAGCTTAATCAAACAGGATTCAAAAAGGCACTCAAAAAATTCGACAAATCGTTGAATACATCTCTCAAAGATGAATATCTTCAAAAATTGCCTGAATGCTCCTACATATTTAGAGAGGCTACAATGGAGGGAGTAACAGAGAAACTCAATGCGTTAGTTAAGGTATACGCGTTGGTGTGCAATCATGGGGACGACTTGGACTTGGCAAGGTCTGAACTCTCTATACATCTCAGGGAACACGTCGTATGGGAAAGAAACACAGTTTGGAGGGATCTTATCGGTATTGAGCGCAAAAAACAGGCAGCAACAGCACAAGACAACAGCATGGCAATTGACGAGAAAGGAGGGACAGGGGTTTCGAACGCAGGTCTTACTTTTAAAAATAGAGCATTGATTAAGCTTGTGTTCATTTCCATGATCACCATCCTTCTCTTGACATTTTCTCCTTTCGGGGAGGTGGAACAAAAAAACTGCTTCGCTTTACTCGTCTGTGCTTCACTTTTGTGGGCAACTGAGGCCTTACCACTTTTTGTAACATCACTCCTCATCCCTTTGCTTATCGTGACTCTTGGCGTTTTGAAAAATGAAGATGACTCGAGGATGGAGACTGTCGATGCGTCTAAATACATTTTGTCCTCAATGTGGAATTCTGTGATCCTTTTACTCCTCGGGGGTTTCACCCTTGCGGCATCGCTCACCAAATACCATATTGCCAAATTGATATCTACATGGGTATTGTCAAAGGCGGGAACGAGTCCCTCAGTGGTGCTTTTTACGATTATGGCGATTGCACTTTTTGCATCCATGTGGGTATCGAATGTTGCAGCACCAGTTCTCTGCCTCTCGTTGATCCAACCACTATTAAGAACCTTACCAAAGGGCTCGAGCTTCATCAAAGCGCTTATACTAGGAATCGCTTTAGCGTCTAACATTGGTGGAATGGCCTCTCCAATTGCCTCTCCACAGAACATGATAGCCATTGGATCCATGGATCCGCAGCCTTCTTGGGGACAGTGGTTTGTTATTTCTTTACCGGTTTGCATTTTATCCCTTGCCTTGATCTGGGTTTTTTTACTCGTCACCTTCAATTGCAATTCTCACAACACTCACTTAGTTCCTATTAGAACTATAGATGAGAAGTTTCTGGGAGTTCAGTGGTATATTGTGATTGTATCAGCGCTGACAATCATTTTATGGTGCGTTGCATCACGCCTTGAAGGCATCTTTGGTGAGATGGGCATCATCGCCTTGATTCCGTTGATATTGTTTTTTGGGCCAGGTTTGTTGACTACTGAGGATTTTAATAACTACCCCTGGAACATTGTGATCCTCGCAATGGGTGGTACAGCATTGGGAAAAGCCGTTGCTTCTTCAGGTTTGCTCGAAACAATAGCAATTTCTATTCAACAAGAAGTCGAGGGATACTCCCTATTCGGGGTAGTTCTTGTGTTTGGTCTCTTGATATTAACGGTTGCTACGTTTGTGAGTCACACAGTCGCAGCTTTGATCGTAATTCCACTCGTTTCTGAGATTGGCAACAAGTTGGATGACCCCCACCCAAGGTTGCTCATCATGGCTAGTGCGTTGTTGTGCTCCGCTGCAATGGGTTTGCCAACGTCAGGTTTCCCGAATGTGACAGCAATCTGTATGACCGATGATCTAGGAAACCCTTATTTAAACGTCGGCACTTTTATAACTCGAGGCGTGCCCAGCTCGTTCATCACCTATGCAGTGGTGGTTACAGTAGGTTTCGCCACCATGAAGCTCATAGATTTTTGAATATCTACATAATCTTCAATTTGATATAAATTTAAGGGTCGGTCGCATTTGACACAACAACCTCTATCTCAAACTATCTTATCCGTTAGTGTCAGATGTAGCCGCCAATTGGAAACAGTGTGGAAGATACACATAAATCACAAACTTCAACCTCCTATTGCTATTGGCTGACCTTGCTTTAACATTTGTAATGCGTTATCATCTAAATCCCCAGACGCACCACAAATGTTACATTTTAGGCCCTTCCCGAAGTAAAATGGAATGATTGGGATGAAAAATAATGTCACCCAGTTGCTAGTGCGAACCGCAAATGCCGATTGATTATGACATCTACCACAATAACATGCTATATCCCCTCCTTCCTTGAGTGGTTTGTTACGTTCGTTGACTGAAACGTTAGTATGAGGTCGAGAATACGAATCAGCCAGCCGTGCAATAGTACACTTTAGCGCTCACACCTACTTACATCCGACAAGAAAGAAACAAAAGTCCATTTTGTGCTGAAAGGTATCCTCCGTTTAGCTGGGTTGCTCGAAAAACGCTCGAAGAAAAGGTCACATGTGGCTATGAGAGCCTACATATAGCCGAGTGTAGATGGCATTCTCCATTTCTGGCAAGTAGGAAATCAAATTTTTAGTAACAGCCCGAAGACTCATCTTTCTGATTAATGCCCAAGGTCTTGTTATCAAAACTTTGAAGATGTCGTGGGATATTTCGGGGCGTGGTTCCTCCCACACCGAATTCGCGCCAGCCAAACTTCCCATCGTAACAGTTTCTCAATTATAAGCGGACTCCAACATTTACAACATGGCATCTCTGAGCAACAAAAAAATAGCTAAATCAAATGCCGTGGCCTTAAAAGAGTTACATTGTTTATCATGCGTCATCAATGCAGTGGCTATCATATGCCACTTCCTCTTCAGCAGGCCAGTCTCTATCAAGCCTTACGTGTTTTTTTCAATCCCAGCAGCAATTAGTCAGTATCTCCTAGAAAGCTGGGGAAGAGCCTCGCAAATTGGAAACCCAAAGAGATCAGTGGATGATATCAAAGGACCAGGCCTTTACGAATACATGTTCGATTGTATTTATGTGACTTGGGCGTGTACATTACTCATGACCTTGACTGGCTCTAACAAAGCGTGGTTAGTGTATCTTTTCATCCCGGGCTTCGTGTTCTTTAAAATTTTTTCATTGCTGAAGGGCCTCTGGCTGTTTGGGAAATCAAAAGAAAGGACACCAAGCAAGAATGAGGTCAAAAACGAGGAGGGCAAGAAACCCAAGTCATCAAGAAGGAGGAGAGCCCAAAACCTGTGATGGTGCAGGAACGTCAGGAAGAGTTGAGAATGTATACAAGGCGCATGCCAAATAACTATTTCCTCGTTGGCATGATTCGAAAGCCAATTCCGGTGGGCTTCATTCGCAGATTCAGACACATGAGCTCTAAAGCCTTATATTTAAAGCGTTCCAGTGATACGACTGGACCTGTTGAAGATCTGATTATAGAAAAACTCCAGACACTTGATCCCACCAAGTTGATAATCAAGAATGATTCACACAAACATAGTCATCATCAGCCGATGCAAAATGCAACTAATGTAAAAGAGTCTCATTTTAAAATTCAGATTGTAAGTGACGAATTCATGAATAAAACGCTTCCTGCTAGGCATAGATTGGTATATTCGTTATTGAGCGAAGAGTTTAATGAGAAGGGCCTTCATGCCCTCCAGATGACAACTCGAACGACTGAAGAGGATGAGGCCCGAGAGATGAAGAAAGTTTAAGTATAATCAAATTCATATTTAAAACTCAACTGCTGATGAATCAATGTAGCTCGTCTTCGGCCGAGGTTATCGGTTCTTCCTGAACGGAGGCATTTTTGGCGACAAGCTCCACAATCCTTCTAATCACTGGAAGGCTTAACCATGCCGGAACATAAGCTTCCACACGAGAAAATGGTCGTAAGTTCACTGCCCGGAAAGGATCGTCAAAATGACCATCCGTCGCAACCACTTCGAATAAATCATCATTTGAACCGTCGCTTGACTTTACCTTATCGGCAACTGCCTGCAACACATCAGGTGCAATCGGTGTCTCATATTCCGCGACATAGTATTGAGATATCAACTTCTGGATTTGGATTGGCTTCAACGCGAAGCAGATTTCATAAATGATATCAATATCCTCTGGTGTGTTTTTTCTGAGTTGCAAGAGCTTGGCTGCTTGCAACAAGTGGTTGAGGTGAGACGAGCCTTCGTGAATATCGTGGCTCTTACACCACTCTTCAAGTCGTGTGACGTTATAATTCAATTGCAAACCACGCTTCCATGACAAAAAGTTTCTGCGCATAATCAAATCGTTGAAACACAAAGCATCCACAAAGCGCAAAAGCTCAATAATGACTGAATTCATGACTTCGCCCTCGATAAAGTATGACTTCATCGACCAGTAAACCGTGTTGAAAAAAGATAAGATGTCATCCATTTTATATTGCACACCTTGTGAAAATACCTTCGCCAAAAAGGGAGAGTTTTCGGGTGCCATGAACCCAGGAAGTGACTGAGAAATCACGACTGCAGAAACCGCCTTCTTCTCCAAATCTTTTTCCATCTTTTTCATCCACATATTATAGATGTTGTATGAAAGCGACTCAAAGTCCTCCTTTACGACTGCCACTAATTTCAAGTATTCATCGAACTCTTCTTCACTCATATCATGAGATAACGAATCGTTTGCGATGATGGTTTGTTGGGCGTATGAGACAAATGAATAAAGCTCATGGGTGTTGGAAAGCCAAAACGCACCGTTCGAGATAACCTCATCTTCTTTCAAAGTCGAAACAATCTGCTGGATTCCCGCCAATACTTCACCAAGGAATTCCTCACTTTCCCTTGTGAGGCCGAGTCTCCACATATCAGAAAGAATGATAATGATTATTCTCGCTGGAAACAAAACCTCTTTCCGCGTAAGATCCGCAGCAACGCCAGATGGTGGAATTTTAAGGCCTTTTAACAATCCTTCAACGATCTCGCGATGAAGTGGGCGCGTATCCCTTAAGAGTTTGAACAACTCATCGTTGATATCATCTGCATCCGCCGCATCATCATTAGAGACTGCAATCACAGAAACTGGTCTTTGCAGATCGAAATGGTGCTGAGAATTCCACGTGCCCGCACTACTATGCCTCTTGTTACCCATACTGCGTAATTTAGAAGATTGCACTTGACTTTGTTGCGATTGAAGGCTGGTGAGTTGTGCTTGCAATTGCTCAATATGAGACTTGAGATCAACTTCGATGGTATCCCGCTTCACGAGCGCGTTTCTCGCTTCATTGAGTTCCTCAATGTTACGTTTGACTTCCTGTCGAAGCTCTGCTTGTTCCTTAGTCAATTCCTCGATTCTGACCTCAGCCGTTTGGTACTCTTTTCTTATTGATTCAAGTTCAACATTCAACAATTCAGTTTCCTTCTTATACGCGTCATTTTGGGAATCAAACTTTTCGTTGAACTCAACCTCACGAGTTTTAAGGGCCTCAGTCGCTGAGCTTGATTGCGAAAGAAGCTCCTTAAGGCTGTCGATTTCTTCCATCAATGACTTGTTATCCTTTATTTTGGAAGTTAACGACTGTGTGAGCTCGATGACCTTATTCTCCAATTTATATGAGACTTCTTTCAAGTGATTAACGGATTTTGCATCCTCCCTCAAAGACAAGAGCTCACGGCGCGCCAACTTCCTTCTCATGTGTGATTGAAGGACAACGGCAGAATTCCGTTGTTGAACATACTCATCGCGAGAGCGACGGCACCTGAAAGCCTTTTGGAGAACAATCGCCGATTTCTCGAGTTTAACATCCCTGAAACTTTTTCTCGCCTGAAATCCTCTCAATGCGTTTTGCAACACCAAGATACTATCAAGTGCTGCCTTCAATCTTCTTCTGCAGAGGTGAGATCTGAGCAAGGTTTGAATTTTCACTGCAGCCTCATGCTCTCTCTCGCGTTGGACTCTCATTCTCGCACCATGCCCTCTGAGGAGGGACTGTAAGCTGACAAGGCTAGATCTGATATCGAGGTAAATCTTTCTTTGGTGAATACGCCTCAAGTTCTTCTGAATCATAACCGCCGAGCGATGAAGTTTTTCGGAACGCAACTTTTCGAAATGAGCAAGCATACCAGCCTTGAAAAAGATTTTCGTGTTACCCAATTGGAATTTCCCAGAGTCACTGATGTTTGACGATAGGATTTTGTTGCATAATCCCGAAACAGACTCTTGGGTAGTGTCGCCACTCATAACCTTAAGCCATTCCTCTGAGGGTACCAAAATGTGATATCTATCAGCAAATTCCACGAACGTCCATCTTGATGGGAAGCCCGCACAAGATATGCGAATAGTTTCTAGGACACCACAAGCTCTCAACTGAGATAAGACCATCAATGAATCAAATTCCCACGCACGCTTGTCTTCGTTTGGCTTGATGCAGCGAATATAGTGGACATTTGTGGAGTTAATGGTTTTCATCAATTCGATGAGGGAGTTTTTGAACATGGAGCCTAAAGTAGGCTTTTTCGAAGAAACACTTTTCTTGACGGATGCAGAGCTTTCCAACTTGGCGGCGTTTTTATCAATAATGGATAAGACATCAGAGAGAAGCTTGTTGGTAGTTTGCTTCAAAACATCAAGATGACCCTCGCCCACTGTGTCTCTATTTTTCTCAATGAAGCCTTCGATATCGTAAGTCACATCAAGAGCATAGTGACTAACTATGAATTTGGTCTGCCCGAAACGAGGTTTTTTGAAAACGGTATTAGTTGGCGGCTTATCAAGACTCTGATACATCTTTTCAACCCAGGATTCATCATTTCCAGCAGGTAACCTTGATTCCTCATCAAGTAATGCGAGCACACCAAGTTTATTCTCAATTAAATTGATGCATGGTTGGTTGTCCGAAAAGTCGATGAAAGACCACTCAATTTCCTCGCGAACATACTCTTCTTGCTCAAGTTTGAAGACATGTTGGTTGAACTCCTGCTGCAATTTTTCATTGGCATAGTTGATGCAAAATTGCTCAAAAGAGTTTTTCTCGAAGTGCTCGAATCCATAGATATCTAATACACCAATGAAAGACTTGATATTTTCACCAACATCTGGTGGACAGAGGTCGGTGTTGATATAGTCAATAAGCCAATCGAATAGGGCGGAATAGATGTATTTTGCAAATGAATCTCGTGCCACAATTGCCTGCTTGTGATTCAAACTGCTTGTGATTTTCTCTGATCTTGTCGTGATTTGCTTCTTGACACACCATTTGCTGAAAGCGGTAGCATCGATACCAAGTAATGAACACGCATTCACAACACTGGGTTCGTCAGATGAAAGAAAAGCATCATTACGAGTTGCTGCGATCTCGATATTACCAATGTGTAACATCGCGGCTAGAAGTTTGAAAATCTCAGCTTGCATTCCGTCATTGATTCCGATCAAGTTCAAGGAGTCTTTTGTAGTAGCGAAGTCTTGCCCATCTTCGACACCTGGAATTATTATTGCATCCCCTTGGTTTGTGTACTTGAAGTCTTCCGCACAGGTCAATTTGAGTTCACCTTTTTCCTCGTTGGTCATACCGGCAAGCATCTGGTAAAAGATGTGATAGTTACGTTCTCCCTTGGGTTGAAAAACTAATCTCGATCTCTCCAACAAGTAAGTTCTGATTCGGGCGCCAATAATTCTAGTCTCGGAGTCAAAAAGAATTTCCAAGTACTTTCCAAAACGCGAAGAGTTGTCGTTTCGCGTAGTCTTAGCATTTCCGAAGGCCTCTGTGATTGGATTTGTTGCTAAGATCTGCTTTTCCACATCTGACATATCTGACTTATGCTCAGTGCCAACTTTATTTTCAAGTTCGGACTCCTCTTCCACTGATGCAAAGTATCTCATGATATATTTTGCACTAACAGTTTTTCCAGCGCCCGACTCTCCACTGACAACAATCGTTTGGTTCTCTCCGTCCCTTTTCATGCAGCGGTAAGCATCTTCAGCTATGGCGAAAAGATGAGGCTCGAGTTCCCCTCTGGACTTGCCGGCATATGCTTGAACAATATCTTGAGAGTAAAGTTGGTCAACCTTTTGAAAGGGATTCGTTGCAATCAAGACTATTCCAGAATAGGTGTAAATGTTTAATTGAGAATACCGAACTTTGATGGCATGTAACACAGCTGGCTCGTTGAGGTAAGACAAAGAGGTCAAGTCTTCAGCAGCTTCTAAGATGGGAGGGTTTCTCAAGGGGGGTAACTCCGTGTTGTCTTCTGAAAGATTATCAGTTGTGACAGTATAGACTGTCTCATCACTCTCAGAAGCTAGTTTGAGTTCTGTTTTCCCACCGTTGTTGTTATTCGAAAGAACCTTTACTCCTATCCATCCTTGGTCTTTATCAGGATACCAACAGCGGCTAGAATGTTAGTAACGGAAATACATCGTCGAGCCTTTAATTAAGTTTAAATGTGAGATTCATTCGAATCCCATGCAAGGCGGAGAAATCTCAAAAAACATACGTTCCTATATCATAGGTTGACAGCATCCGAGAAGGCAGTGAGCTGGGATTGTAGCGTGAGGCAGTTATTTGGAGGAAAAACTCGAGAAAAACAATCAACTAACGGCTTCACCAGGATGAATGAGCGTATTGAAGAACAAGGCTTGCAGATACGAGCTGGCTTGGGTTTTTCTGAAAGTTCTCGTTCAAATCAAAGAAGGGGACACTTGTTGCAAGAAAGCTCGATCTCGAATTTACTTATTGTGTCTGAAACGACACAATATCTGATCCCAAGGTCGTCGACGCGATCAAAATCACGTGGCTTCATCTATTATATGCCGTAAATTATACGCGAAAACTCATACTGCAATGCTAAGCAGGAGCTATCTAAATACGCTAGAGTTTGGACTTGTCGACGAATTGTGGAGTGACTAACGGCTCATAGACATGACTGAATAGTTTGTCTTCCGGAAATACTCTATCGAGTGCTGATGTATCGATCATAGAGCTGTCTAACTCTTCAATCGAGCGCGCTCCAAGAAGCCTCATATTCATGATCATTTCGTCTTTCAAAATCTGGACGGCTTTGAAAACTCCATCGTCGCCATACGTAGACATTGCATAGAGGAATGGCCTGCCGAGGCCAACACCTTTAGCACCAAGTGCAATTGCTTTTAGTATGTCACTTCCCCTCCTAATTCCACCGTCGATGAAAATTTCCATCCTTTTGCTTAGATTGTTCTTCTTTAGAATGGGTTGGAGCTCAGCGAGGACTTCAATCGGTGGCTTCACCAGATCGAGTTGTCTTCCACCATGGTTCGATATGACTATTCCATCTACCTTGTGTTCAATGGCAAGAAGTGCGTCTTCAACCCGTTGAACGCCTTTCAAAATTATAGGCATTTTCGTGATAGAGCGGAACCAAGCAATATCATCCCAATTTAAGGATGTATCAATGAATGATGAGATTGCGCGAGCGGCGCCTTGCGTGCGGTCAGCATCTTCACCTTCGCCTTGAACATGACTCAAATCTTCAACGTTCTTCGACCTCATATCCTTTTCACGCCTTCCCAATTGCGGCGCATCAACAGTAATAAAAAGACCCTTGATTCCTCTAGACTCAGCATGTTGAACAATCCTTTTCGTCACTTCTCTGTCTGAATTGACATACAATTGAAACCATTGAGTCTGCTTCCCATCTGCTTGGTCAACAATTTCATCAAAGGAGCACGATGCCAATGTTGGTATCATTTGAATAACCCCTTGTCTAGACGCAGCACGAGTAAGGACCTTCTCTCCATCAGGATGACCAAGTTTACCAAGGGCAGTAGCCGTGATGTAGAATGGGACGGATGTTTGGCTTCCAAGCATTTCAGTCAGTAAGCTTATGTTTGTGACATCCATCAAAATCTTCGGCCGGAAAAGGATTCTCTGATACGCTAAATGGTTGTTGCGTAGGGCAATTTCATCGTCTGCACCAGATGAATAATAAGCCCAAGCAGTAAGCTCCATGGTATTTTTTGCAACATGCTCGAAATCATGCAAATTGTACATCTGACTCAAATCCGGCTTCATTTTCACCATCTTTCTTCTGTTGATTTCATGGGCTGTTGGGGGTTCATCATCGTCATCATCATCATAGACATCGATATCGTCTGAGGCATTCGTTTGGGAAACGTCATGATCTGAGGCCTCAAAAAGAGGAATTTTATCATCTTGCTCGTCATACTCAACATCAAATTCCTCGACAGTTTTGGAAGGTGCAAGTGCATTAGCGCCAGCTAGACTACCGCTCTGTTCCTCAGCAACCTTATTTTTGATCTTACCTGGAGGTTTGCTTTTGGGATCAACATCGCCTAGGTGAAGTTCTGGTGGGAGGTATTTCGTGAGAGTGTCGCTGGGATGAATTGGATCGAAGGCCTTTGTCGCATCTTTGCCAGCATACTTGAGTATGATACCTGATCCCCCTGGGTGCTCATCCAAGAAAGAGGTGACATCATAAGCTTTTCCATGAATGATAACCCAGCAATCATCCTTCTTGGAGTGTTTCGAAATTTCTTCATAAGTCAACATTTTTGGCTTCCTGATCTTTGATTAAGTTCAAAAGCAATCTAGTTAAAAACAATCTCGAGATCAAAACTGTCTATCTCCTATGTTACCGACTCTTTAATTCTTCTGACTTTCTCAATAGCAGAACTAGCAAAAAAGAATAGTACTATAGTCTATCAGAAAAGCAGACAAGATTGGGTGTGGGGGGTGGGGCGCCATTTATATATGCGCACTTTGGCCAATTGAATTTCTGAAGTAGGTCACCTTACATCCGATGTCTCCTATCAGTTGTGGAGAAGAGTAAGAACCCTGCAGGAGCCGCGAGGGGCGTGGATACTTAAAGTAGAAAAGCTGAGCAGTATAAGAAGCGAGGGGACACATTTAGGACAGGCTTGTAATTCTTGGACAAAAATAAGTATGACGTGAATGGTTCGTTCGTTATACTTGAACAACTTCTTTCTATCTTGAGAACGAACTTTTGCTACTGGGGGTCGAATTTAGAGGGAAAGCATTATACTTACAACTTGCTTTTTGTTCTTTTTTTCTTTTTTTCGTTTTCTTTACTTTATGTTTGTCCTCATTGAATAGTTACGCTGGACGTAAGCTTTCTTCATTGTATTGCCGTAGGCCAGAGAGGCGCATTTGAGCAAAACTGTACTGCACGACCCCGTGACAAAAATTCTCCCTAGCGATTATCTCGGTCGCAATGAAGAACATATTTAAGTTATCAAACCAAACCAATCTTTAGTTCTTTGCGAGAGAGATTACCGAAGGACGAAACAGTGGGTGACATTACCACCTTACCCAATCAACGCCAGTCTAAGATTACATCCCTTGTCAAGAACCTCTATTTTCATCAAGACAGGTTGCGAACTTCCAATACATTCAGTGCAAGGAAAAGAAAAAGAAACGCCATAAAAATAGGCAAAACTACTGAGGCCAATACCAGGAACAGTATTGCAGATCATTTGACAACGTCATTCCATCGAAATGGTTCTTCTCAACGGCGTTAAGTATGCCTGCGAACGGTGTATTCGGGGTCATAGGGTCAGCTCGTGTACCCACACAGATAAGCCTTTGACGATGATCAAACCAAAAGGTAGGCCAGCGTCACAGTGTCTGCATTGCCGAGAGCTGCGTAAGTTGAAGAATACCCATTCCTCATGCAGCTGTGGCAAGAAGGGCAAATCACCGGGGCAGCATTTGGCATCATGTCTATGCCACAAAAACTCACATTGCACTTGTCCATCGAAGGAAAAAAAAGAGGTAAAAGGGAGACACAGAACAACAGATCCAAGTCAGTTTCCTGGTAGATTTATCAAAGAAGAACCAGCCGAGCCTTTACTTACTACAAAAGAAGATCAAGAATTATTGATAGAGGATGTTTTGATACCGTTCGATACTGACCAAGGTCTCCTTGACTATTTTCAAGACGGTGAGAAACTCACTTCGCGAGCCAATCAATCCAATGATCACCATGAAAAAACCTCACTGGACACGAATGGAAGGAATACTTATACACTCGATCAGTTGCCGAATCCTCCTTCCGACGCAGACTTGGATCTCATGGAGAACATGTTCCCTCTATTTCCTTTAGTAGGTGCTAATTCTTTTGATGACAGTCGATCATTACCACTCCTGCCGATGCCAAATCTCAATAATGGCGCAACACAATATGGGTCTGATACACATGAAGAAAGAACAAATGGACAAAGACATACTCTTTATTCAGATAGTACGCACCAAAGCAGCAGTGATGGGCCTACATTTCCGACAAAGTTTGATAACATCCCACTTAATGGAGGAAACGGAACTGCTTCAGGCTCTACTCACAATCCTAGACCACTTAAAGCTTCAATATCGTTCAATAGTGGATCACAGCATCCAGCACCGCGGCCTAAACGTCCTGAAAGTGTTCTATCAATCGCATCAACATCATCCAACACAAGCAAACAAAACTTGCTTGAGCTGGCGAGCCATTTCTCTCAAGGACTCCCTAAACTGTCGAGCTCTGCAGCATTCCCTCCATATCATCATTTTGATGTCGGCTCTAACGATGATCTACTGAGGAATTTTTTTGAGAATTCTCATGTTTTCAATGAGAGTACTCTGCTTCCGCTCACAAGTGACAACGAAGATGTCGCCGTCAATCCACGAACTTTCAGTGTTAGTGCGACACCGCAATCCTCACTACCATCGCGTCAGCCACTGCAACTGCGTCGGAAGCCTTCAGTTTCCCGCTCGCATTCTCAATTACATCAGCATCACGGTTCGGCCGGCAAAGATAACACGTTGACTCCACTCAAGTCAGCAACATCGATAGATACTACAAATTCCCCCTTCGAGTCGGTTACATTTAATAATTTTGATTCTGGGAAGGACATCGACTATTCGAATTTCATATCAAATCAAGAATGGCCTGGACAAAATGACCTTTCCAATCAATTTATTGCACAAAAAGCGCAACAACTGCAGAATGATTCATTCTGATATCGTTGGCAAATAGATCATTCAATTAAATAGCATTCTTCTGATTTTACCAATTAAATGCCTATTGAGCGAGGAATCCTGCAATGAGATATTAGTCTTGTAGACTAAGTTTATTGAGACGCATTGTGTTGGACTCCAAGTCCAAATTGTGATTACTAACAGCCGCTTTCTCGTTGCTCGATGAAAGTCCCGATGAATAAAGCCCACCGCTTGAGAGGAATTTCAAAAGCTTTTCATCCTTCACTTCACAGATTTGACATTGTTCAGCTTGCTCAATGTAGGCCATCATTATGAGATAATGAAATGTTGCTAACGTATTTGAGCGCATTTGTGAAGTCAGTTGATTAGGCTGCTTCGTTAGGTCATCCCTTCTCAAGACTTCGCCTTCTAAAGGTTTGTTGTCCGGACTTTCATTGTCACTTGAGCAATTACTCTCAGAGTCAGAATCATCTAGACCTTCTTTATATTCTGAAAAAGCGATGTAATCGAACCCCTCTGGATGCTTTATGACCTTTATCACCAACACCGGCGAATCAGATGTCTCGAGCTTGAGAATCTTCCCGCTGACTGTGAAGAATTGGCGGACAACGTCTCGAAAATCGAATTGCCTTGACTGGGGACGCTCCTCGTCATGGTATCGATTGTCGTCGAAATTCTCTGTTACATCAAGCGTGAAATAGAATTGTCCGTTATCACGTTTCCTCTCGACCAACTGCACTTCGCATCTGGCGAACTCTTCTTTCCAAGTAAGTGCATTTGTTTTGGTATCAAGAGAATTGAGGACACTTGCATTATAAAAAACGGAGAAGAATTTAAGATCGAATTTTGGTCCAACATATCTCGCTGTTCCAGCTCGCGGGCTAAGTATTTGACTGGAGGCAACCATGAGGTTGGAAATGGATGTTAATCCTCTGAAGGTATTGGCACACAAGCTCGTGGCATTCAATGCTAGGCTGAGGAATGGTACGATCTCGTTCAATGACGAATGAAGGCACGCAAGCTCCTTCTTAACAATATCAATGGAATCCTTGGAGGTCACTTTATTCGTCCCTTCAACAACAGCCCGCATCCGACTATTGAAGTCATTGATTTCTTTCTCAAGACTCTGGATTAGTTCTACTGTTGGCTCCAAAATTGAGTTTTTCGAGTCATTATCAAGTTTTATCAAGGATATGATCTCAGTAACGCTGCGAAGCTTTGTGTCCAATTTTGCTTTCGAGTAAAACAAAGGATCTCTCTCTGCTGCGGGCATTTTATCCATAAGCTTTGACACAGTTTTGATGGCATAACCAGATGCAAGGGTAATACCAGACCTAATAGCAAAGGATACGGCCTGGTTGCTCGCTTTTGCTAAAATCTCGTCCATGTTGGATCACTGCCTTTGAAGTAAAGAAGGCTTGTAATGATCAGGTGTCTCTCGATCTATTCACTTCGACGATATTTGGCTGTTGTCTTCCAATAGTTGTGTTTAACAAATGAGCTGAGCTCCCGTAAGCCAGAGCGGATCAACGATGCTTATCGTGTGTGCGACGCGCGTTAACAGACATCACTTGTTTGTTTTCACTGTACACCTCTATGGCGAAAAGGAAACCGCTCACAGAATTTACAACCCCACTAGGTACTGGAGCTGGTGTTCCAAAAGAGAAGAGGCCGCCACCAGTACTCGATGCGGAAGTTCGCTTGCAAAAAAAGTTTCGAGTACCCTTTGCAGATCAAACAAATGTGATTTCGGGCGAAAGAATATCAGCATTAAAGGTCCCGCTCAGAGCAGCAAGGAAAGGCAAGTCCTATGCAGAAAGTGAAGTGGATTTGAATCAAGTAACTACGAGTAACGAAGACAGCGACATGTTTATCCAGAAGCGAAGAGGAGCACTATTACCAAGAGGAATTTTATATGGAGATCGGAGCGCCAAAGCTGACTCAAAGCTTCGACGTACATTTGAAGTGCCGTTCGCGATGGAAGATGCTGAAAGGACTCAACGACAAAGAGGGCAAGCTCCTCCTCCTCTTGGAACGCGTCGAAAGATACATGTTCCACCAAGACCGTTGCATGATCCCACTAGTGAATTTGCGATTGTCCTTTACGATCCCACTGTTGATCGATTTCCTCAAAGTGAAGAGTTGGAGAAAGAAGCGGACACTGCTTCAATCCCCGACAATGAAAAGAGTGTCCCTCCCGAAACAAAGAGTAGACGGCGTGACAAACTGTTGGCAGAAATCCTAGGGATCACATGTCATAAGGATGACAAATCTCAATTTCCTGATGCTCCTGTTGTAATTGATCCACGTCTTGCGAAAATTTTGAGACCACATCAAGTTGCTGGGGTGAAGTTTCTTTACCGGTGCACCTCGGGGTTGGTTGATCCAATCGCGAAGGGATGTATCATGGCCGATGAAATGGGCTTAGGTAAAACTTTACAATGTTTGGCGTTGATGTGGACTCTTTTGAAACAAAGTCCAAGAGGGAAACGAACAATCGAGAAATGTATCATTGTATGCCCATCATCTCTCGTGCGCAATTGGGCGAACGAAATTGTGAAATGGTTGGGTGAAGGTGCTCTTACTCCCCTAGCAGTCGATGGGCGATCCGTGAAGTCTTCGGAACTAAGTCAGGCATTACAACAATGGGCGGTAGCATCAGGGCGGAACATCGTGAGGCCTGTCTTGATCATTTCCTATGAAACACTTCGAAGAAACGTCGATCGGCTTGCAGGAACAGAGGTGGGACTCATCCTAGCTGATGAGGGACATCGTTTGAAGAATGGAGACTCTTTAACATTCAATGCGTTAAATTCTTTAAGATGCGAGAGAAGAGTCATTCTCAGTGGAACGCCTATACAAAACGATCTATCTGAGTACTACTCGCTTCTCAACTTTGCGAATCCCGGGTACTTGGGGACACGGAACGAATTCCGCAAGAATTTCGAGAACGCTATTTTAAGAGGCCGTGATGCGGACGCCACAGATAGCGAAAGGGAGAAGGGCGATTCGAAACTACTTGAGCTTTCCCAATTGGTTTCAAAATTTATCATTCGTCGTACGAATGACATCTTATCGAAATACTTACCCGTGAAGTACGAGTATGTCGTCTACGTTGGTCTCACGCCTCTTCAACGAGACCTTTACGAACATTTCACAAAATCTGCCGCTAATCAAGCTCTTATAAGCTCGCAACCCCTAAAAGCCATCGACCTTTTGAAAAAGCTATGTACACATCCCGAATTACTTCGCTTACCTGAAGATATCAGAGGTAGCAGGGGAATTCTTCCTGAGGATTACCTTGATTCAAGCAGCTCTCGCGAAAAGAGTATTCACATATCACTCAGTGCTAAGTTTTCTATTCTAGAACGCTTTATTGAGAGCCTCAGACATGAATCAGATGACAAGATTGTAATAATCTCAAATTACACCAAGACATTGGATCTAATCGAGAAACTTTGTCGGCAAAGGCGATACGGGTGTCTTCGCCTAGACGGTACTATGAATATCAATAAGAGGCAAAAGATTGTTGACCGCTTCAATGATCCAAAGGGGCCTGAATTCATCTTCCTTCTATCGTCGAAAGCAGGGGGCTGTGGTATCAACCTTATTGGGGCAAATCGGTTAATTCTTATGGATCCAGACTGGAATCCTGCCGCTGATCAGCAAGCACTTGCTAGAGTATGGAGAGATGGTCAGAAAAAGGATTGTTTCATCTACAGATTTATTTGCACTGGTACCATTGAAGAGAAAATCTATCAACGTCAATCTATGAAACAGTCGCTATCCTCATGCGTCGTTGACAATATGGAAGACGTTGAAAGGATCTTTAGTGGCGAGAACTTGCGCCTTCTTTTTAAGTATCACCCCGATACTGATTGTGAAACGCATGAAAGCTACAATTGCAAGAGGTGTGTACCAGGCCAAGGACAAGTAGAGAAAGCGCCCGCCATGTTGTACGGTGATGCCACCACATGGAACCATTTAACTAGGACCGAATTGTCAGAAAATGAAGACAATCTTTTGAGGAACGAGCTGCAATTCAGCGACGTATCGTTCGCCTTCCAGTATATCTCACATTAATTTCGCGGTGTCAGATTCCGTTGGAGAAATTGCTAAATGCCGCTCGGAAGATTAGCCGATTAAATGTACAGGCGCGTCATCGTGGCGATAAGTGAATAGGAGTATGGCTTGTCAAAATGTCTAAAAATAAAGCATAAACAAACTCATCGGAGAGAGTACGCTCGCTCAACAGGGCCTTGCAGGAAATTTAAGCCAAGATGAAAGCTTCCAAGCTTTGGGCTTGCTAAAAGTTTCCATTTTGTATCAGTAGTGGCTCTCCGCAAAAGACTGCATAACTTTCTGCCCCTGTGGTGTGACGAATGGGAGGTAGGATTTAACAAAGCAGAACCCCACTGAGGGGATCGAGTAGGCGTTCGAGCATAATCAAAAAAAAAGTACTTATAAAACGAAAGACAATCCTAGTCTTGATAAGTAACTAGGAGTTTTTATTTCCGCGAGACATGCCATTACCAAGCAACTCAGTTCTTATCGTCGGGGGTGGACTTGCGGGTTTATCGGCCGCTCATGAGGCTTACCTACGTGGTGCTAATGTGGTACTTTTTGACAAGCAAGGTTTTTTGAGTGGAAATAGTGGAAAAGCGACTTCAGGAATCAATGGCGCCCTCACACGCACACAAGTCTCGTCATCAATAAAGGACTCGGTAGAGCAGTTTTACAATGACACATTAAAGACAGCCAAGGACAGAGCAAACCCCTCGTTGATCAAAGTCTTGACTTATCATAGTGCCGATGCCGTGCATTGGCTTCAGGAGATTTTTGAGTTGGACCTTTCGATTGTCTCCAGATTGGGTGGCCATTCTCAGCCAAGAACTCACAGAGGGAAAGATGCAAAGTTCCCCGGAATGGCAATCACATACAAACTTCTTGAAACTCTTGAAAATTTAGCCGAAGAGTTTCCAGATAGAGTTGCTATCATGAAGAATACTCAGGTAATTGACTTATTGATAGACGAGAAGGACTCATCCCAGGTTCTTGGTGTGAAGTACAAAGACCTTAAAACAAAAGATAAAAACACACTCAAAGGCCCTGTTATATTAGCAACTGGTGGATACGCTGCAGATTTCACGAAAAATTCTTTGTTGCGGAAATATAGGCCAGATATTATCGACCTCCCCTCAACCAATGGCACCCATGCTACCGGCGATGGTCAGAAAATTGTGATGAAGCACTCGGGTATTGGAATCGATATGGATAAAGTTCAAGTTCACCCTACTGGTCTTATCGATTTCAATGACACTGATGTCATCGAAGGGCGCAAGCAACCTCGTCACTTGTTCCTCGGTGCCGAAGCTTTGCGTGGTGAGGGTGGCATAATCCTCAACAACAAGGGGGAGAGGTTCTGTGACGAGTTAGGTACCCGTGATTATGTGAGTGGCGAGATGGAGAAGCAAATCAAGCAGGGCAACGGGCCCTTGAGGCTTGTTTTGAGTGATGAAAGCGAGGAAAGGCTTGCGTTCCATATCAAACACTACGAGCAAAGGTCGCTCATGCGAACGATACTAGGGAAGGATTTAGCTCAGGAGATGAAGATACCTATCACAAAGCTTCAAGAAACTATGGATTTATACAACCGAGCTGCCAAACATGAGATTGATGAACCATTTGGCAAAAAGTACTTTCCCACAACGCCATTCATTATTGCCGAAGATCGAAAATATCATGTGTCGTTCATTACGAGAGTTTTGCATTTCACCATGGGTGGAATAAAGATAAATGATAAGGCGCAGGTTATCTACAATGGCAACCAGGAGGAGCCCTTTCAAGGATTGTATGCCGCGGGAGAGGTCGCTGGCGGTGTCCACGGCCACAATCGATTGGGAGGTTCGTCTCTTCTTGCCTGTGTTGTGTATGGGAGACTAGCAGCCCACCAGGCGTCTAGCTTCTTGATGAGGAATCTTTCAAGGCTGCAGCCTCTCAACGAGAATCAATCGGCATCGGCGCGTTTAAATCAGATCAGTTTACATATTGATCCGAACAGGAAACAGATTACTATTGATCTCGGAGGCGAGGCTGAGGGAAATAAGCCCGTCCAGCCTGCTGCTATCGAGGAAAGTTCCGAGGCAGGTATTCCTGGCGAGTCTGCGCCGGCTAAAGGGAAGCAAAAGGCGCCCCGATTTGAAATACCTGAAAAGGAATTCACCGCTGATGAGGTGGCTAAGCACAACAGCGAGTCAGACTGTTGGGTCATAGTCAAAAATGTTGTCTTGGATTTGACCAGCTTCTTGGATGATCACCCTGGAGGCCGTGAGTCGATTTTGAACTTTGCAGGGAAAGATGCAACCGAAAGTTTTGATATGTTACATGAGGATAATGTCATCCAGAGATACGCCCCTACATGTGTCTTAGGCAGATTGAAAGGCGCAACACCATTTCTTGAGTTGAAGGATTAATCGGATATACATCAGAGGAATAGTTCATTTAGGAATCCATTCTCTAAACTAACATTTTTTACTTACCTGAGAGCAGATATTTATCATGTTGAAACAAAAGTAAGCAAGAATACATAGCATGACTGCACGATTAGAAACACTTGTGGTGAACAATCGATGGTCCAGACTCGTCGTACTCCTGCTTTGAGATCCACATTTGCTGGAAAGTGGACAAGGAAGCCAAGATAGAACCACCGATCCAGACAGAGTACTTTCTCTCTGGAGGAGCAATGATCTTCACCTTCATAGAAGATGGAGCCAAAGCAGTGATCTCCTTCTGCATACGTTCGGCAATACCTGGGAACAAAGTAGTACCACCAGACATAACAATGTTACCATACAACTCCTTACGAACATCGACGTCACACTTGATGATGGAGTTGTAAGTGGTCTGGTCAATACCAGCGGCTTCCAAAGCCAAGTCCGATGGACGGAACAAGGCCTCAGCAGCTCTAAATCTCTCGTTACCAATGGTAATAACCTGACCATCTGGCAACTCGTAAGACTTCTCAATGGCAGAAGATTGAGAGGAGGTGTGCATCTCCTGCTCGAAATCCAAAGCAACGTAACACAACTTCTCCTTGATGTCTCTAACAATTTCTCTCTCAGCAGTGGTAGAGAAAGTGTAACCACGCTCAGACAAGATCTTCATCAAATAGTCGGTCAAGTCTCTACCGGCCAAGTCGAGTCTCAAAATACCGTGAGGCAAAGAGAAACCAGCGTAAATTGGCACAACGTGAGTGACACCGTCACCAGAGTCCAAGACAATACCGGTAGTTCTACCGGAAGAGTACAAAGACAAAACAGCTTGAATGTTGACATAGAAAGCTGGAACATTGAATGTCTCGAACATGATTTGAGTCATCTTCTCTCTGTTAGACTTAGGGTTCATTGGAGCTTCGGTCAACAAGACTGGGTGCTCCTCAGGAGCAACTCTCAACTCGTTGTAGAAGGTGTGGTGCCAAATCTTCTCCATGTCGTCCCAGTTGGTAACAATACCGTGCTCAATTGGGTATCTCAAGGTCAAGATACCTCTCTTGGACTGAGCCTCGTCACCAACATAAGAATCCTTCTGGCCCATACCGACCATGATACCCTGGTGTCTTGGTCTACCAACAATAGATGGGAACACAGCACGAGGGGCGTCATCACCGGCGAAACCGGCTTTACACATACCGGAACCGTTATCGATAACCAAGGCAGCAACTTCTTCTATTCCATGTTAGTATTACCGAAAAACATACTAAGAACGATTCTTCAGTCGAGTTCATGAGTTTTCTTCAACAAGATCGCAAGACGCATCTAAAACCGTAAGCCGCGCCCCGAAGCAACTAGATTTGTCAAAAAGGGGTGTGCGCCCGAAGATCCATACACCAACGTTGGCCAACCTCGGTGTCAACAAGAAACGTTCGTGGTTACCAGGAAGAAACTAGCAGCAGGTGCTTGATTCAAACTGAACCGTTGAAGTATTTGAAAAACTCTTGGTGGGATTCGGTACAACCTGTCAAGAATGATTTGATATCTCGGCAGCATTTTGCCTCATAAACACCAAAGCAACTGAACTCAAACAGTACCCAAAGATAGGACAGACAGCCCCGTCAATGAGCAGTCCGTTTTTCAGTAATCATACTCTCAACCGTATGGTTTGAGAATGGTTTGCTGAGGTTGGCATAACATAACAGGGATTCTTCAGGAGCCCCAACGCATTCCACCGGTAAAACAGAAAAACTCATGAGAATGACTCAGAAGAATTGATTAAGCATTCGAAAGTACATACCACCGTCCATTTTGACTTAATTGATGTTTCTTATCACAACTAAAAGAAAGAGTGAGAAAGGTGGAAAAAATGAACGCTGTCATTTTAACCCATCAAGACGAACGCGAAATGTACTGCATAGATCTCACCGACGGTGGCCTTAGGTGGCCTTTTGTAAACCCGTCCACTGATCAAGCAATTTCAAAAAAAAACCATCATAAAAATAGATAAGAGATTCTTTAGATATATATAGATTTTCGTTGAAGATACTGAGCTAATGCTATCATTTACACGGCTCAGAATTTAAGTTACTTCAACTGATATGAGAGAATTTCGGTCTTGCTGGCTGCTCACGTTTCGGTTTTCGTTTTCTTGTCCTGTTTCCGAACTTTTCATTTGTTCCTCCAATTTCGCATTATGATTTGTCGCGCACAAACCCCCGCCACTCGGTCTGTTGTATCATTCGAAATGATTATCAACAGGTAAACTTGATACTAAGAGTCATGTCATTATTTTCATTGTCATGAACGTAAACTGACCTATACCGAGAGTCCGAGGCTGTTCAGTTGGGGTCAAATGATGGGTATCTTGCCGAATCGGCCCGTTCCGCCATATAGTATATTGAGCTTCGAGTTGTTCGTGAAGGTCCATCACAGTATGCAGGGTGCGGCCGTGTCTGGGATCAACAATGATCCTGTTAGCTGGCGCTCAATCCGTGCAATTTTCGTGTTTTAAGGCGTTTTCTCTAGGAAGCTTGCTTTGCATTCTCATTGTGGCTCTGACTCTTAGTAAAACCGAGGCTTTGTCATTTTTTTGGTCTCTTGAAAGAGCTCATGGCTCTGTGTGGTAAAGTTTGCAGCAAAGAGATAACATTTTCACTCCAAAAATGGTTACAGTAGTCATCTTTGCTTATGGTTTGTTAACCTCTGTAACAAATTTGATACTTTGTTCGCAGATACTCTTACTAGGTAGCTCTCGGCAGGTACATTACGAGCCATGGCTGCAGTGAGTTAAGCTGTATGTCGTATAGATTCAGCCGAGGTGTCAGCCGGGGTGGCTCCCAAGGAATAGAGGATTCAAAGTTCTTATGGTTCTGCAAGGGTCCAAGTATCTCATGCCTTAGCTCGCTCCAGTCCTAGGTACATGAAAGACAATAAGTTGGCAGGTTCCAGCCATACACTCTACCGTTGCATCTTTTTCCAATAAGTTTTTTATTTATAAAAAAAAATATTCTCCTTCTCAATCGATTGGATTCGATTTTTTATTCTTTTCTATCACTATTTCGTTCTATTTTTTTTTTTTTTTTACCTCCCAGATCAAATCATGGCGTGGTAAAGAGGCCAGGTCATGTATTTAGTGCGTAGCACTGTGCGAAACTTATAACCGTTCTTAAAGCACTTTCAGGAGTTATTCAATCACATTCGAGATGTCTTCCAGCGTGCCATACGACCCCTACATCCCTAACCAAACAACCGGTGATGAGTCTAACTCTCGTACGGCGGCCATTCAGGCGGTATGTATCACAAACTGACAATATCATTTCATTATGAACATCAAATGAAATCACAGGCATGTCCGGCTTACTAACTGAAATAGCAAATCGATGACACGGTTGGCATCATGAGAGACAACATCAATAAAGTCGCTGAAAGAGGTGAGAGATTAGACTCTATCGAGAACAAGACAGACAACCTTGCAATCTCGGCTCAAGGATTTAGAAGAGGCGCGAACAGAGTTCGTAAAGACATGTGGTGGAAGGACATGAAGATGCGTATGTGTCTTATTTTGGGTATCATTATTGTTTTGATTGTCATCATCGTGCCTATTGCTGTTCATTTCTCGTAAGCGGGAGCAAAAATTTCATCATCAATCTCACCCGGTCTAGCTTGAAGCCTACACAGTTTTTCAGTGTTAATTTGAATAAATGACTTATGTATAAATTTACAATCAGTGTTCGGACAAACTAGCTTCATAAGCTGCCTCGTCCAACAATTCCTCCTTAGCTGCAACTGTATCAGCGGATTCGGCCAATTTGATTTGTGCGATCCAGCCGCCACCCATTGGGTCCTCGTTAATCAACTGTGGTCTGCTTTCCAAGTCCTCATTGACAGCAACAACCTCACCTGCCACAGGAGCGTAGATTTCACTTGCGCTCTTGACACTCTCAACTGAGCCAATAGAATCGCCGACTTCGTAAGTCACACCAACCTCTGGCAATTCCACAAATGTAGTGTCACCTAAAGCCTCAGAAGCGTAAGTGGTGATACCAATGAAAGCGGAGTTGTCTTTGTGAACCGCCAACCATTCGTGCTCATTCGTGAATTTAACGTACTTGGGACCTTCTTCTTGGTATTTCCAGACATGCGATTGGGTGTTGACGCGAAAGTTACTAGAATTGAATCTCAAGGCAACTCTGGGTGTAGATTTGAAGGCAGGTCTAGTAAAGATGTTGTTCTGTCTGGCCAAGGCTCTGATCATTGTGTGACGATATAGTAAGAGAGGAAGTTCGATAAGCAAAGGATCCCCCAACACCTTTATATGGGGAGTTCTGCGCGCCCCAGACTCGTTGGAAGTCACGGGACGAGTCGAAAAGAGAACAGAGTCAAGATTGTGCGGCATCTTCCCCATGGCAATCTGTATATATCCTTATGAGAGTCATGGAGATGGATCGGTGAGCTGATTTCTGATTAGCCACCCATTTCAGATTTCAATCGAGCTACTCCAGAGCAAAAGTATTATTAAGAAGAGAAATAAAATAAAACTCTTTGATAATGAAGAGCCCTTGAGCAGAAGTATTCGTTATGTTCGTGGCACCTAACACACTCATATGACATTCATGAAACGGTTAGGTCGCTAAAAGGAGGTACACAAATGGTAATACCTCTATGTTCTAAAATAAGTCTTATGCAAATTTCTAGTAGAATCTCAGATCGAAGTAACTTCTAACGTAGTTCAATGATGGCACACACTGACACTGTCAAGATCCATACCAGTATCAAAATGAAGCCGAGTGTTCTGTCTGCTTGATGATGTGAAAATACAGAAAAGTATAGATTCATGAAAACAAGCACACAAAAAATAACGATGACGTTAAGGCGTAACGTCGTCGAATGGTAAATTCCAATAGTTGTGAGGTCGCTGTTGGACATCACCAACAAGGAGCTGAAACCCATTGAACAAAGAGAGAGGAGTGGACCTCCAAAGCATGCAGCAAAAGCCATGAGTGGCATTCCCATCAGAGCAATTGTTAGATTAGAAATAAGGTCTCCAACCGAATTACCCATCGCAAAAACGGTTACTCCTAATATCTCATCACTGATCCCCATGATAAGAGCCACTTGTTTCAAGATGGCGATAACCTCAGTAGCAAACACAGAAATCCAATGTATCGAGAGGACAAAGCCCAAGATTGATCCCGTGTAATTCCATGCTTTAAATACAGTCATTTGGTGTTCAAACTGAGGACATCTCGTGGGAAGGAACAAGAAGGCTATAGTAGATGCCCCTAGAAAAATTGGAGGAACTAGCAAGATAATGAAAAGCGGCTTTAAATGCATCAAGGCTAAAGTGGTTATGCCTAGTGCAAATTGAATCTTGAAAGCCATGAGATCGAGGCGAATATCATACAGTTCCCCCAAACTTGTTTGTAGTTCTTGATTTGTGGTGGGCAATGTGAAAGCATTCGAACCCCGAACTGTGTTATGAGCATATACTATTGCTTTCTCTCTAACTGGAGTCGTGAAAGAAAGAACAACTTTCGCTGGATAAGTAATGATGAAGAAAACCTTAGAGACGGTAGTGTCATCATGGTTCCAGCGAGGAACAAGCGAGTGGATCACCTCCTTGAGAAGTTTTCTCTTTATATGCTGCAGGCCCCAATGGTATTGTTGATTTGCTTCTGCTTCTTCTTCCAGTGCCGACTCGTAAAAGGTGGTGTTCTGAGTTTCCTCTTCGCGTAAAGGTTCTTCCAGGCTCCTTCCCTCTACTTCTGAATTGATGGAGTTCATCCCACGGTTTGAAAGATTGGTCGTATGCATGCTAAGCTCCTTTAAGAGGATTTTGAGACCGTAAGACCCTGTCTGCACGGGTACGGGTATATCAAGCTCCTCCTCGGGATGAGCTGCGAAATAACCTTCAACCTCTTCGAGCATTTGCCTCTCTTCGTCAGACATATCTTCAAGAGATTCGATACCCGGAAGCAGCAACCCTGCAGATGTGATCTCGTCAGTCTCCCCCTGTATGTCAGAAGCTGGAATATTAAATGTGCTTCTTATTCTTTCTGTCGTGATTCTCTTTCTATTCGCAACTTTCAACCACGAATGGTTTAACACAGCCACAAGAACATATATGGCATATATTCCAATAAGAATTGAGGCCTTCGTCACGTCTAATTCGTTCTTTTCGAGAGCGTACTCGATTACCGCGAGTACCACGATATAAAAGAAGTTGTCTCTAGTGTAATGAAACACTGGTACTTTAAACGGCGAGATTAAACATATCGAGCCTATAACGACTGTGAGAACGAATAATGTGGCACCTAGTAATTCGGAAATTGCCAATTCGGCGGATCCAATGCTGAGAGCCGTGAAAGTTCCAAATATGTCTGCTGCGCTGTTACCAATTGCAAGAAGCGTAAGACCTGCAAGATGATCTGAAAGCTGTAGAAGCTTCGAAATTGTGTATAAGTTTGGACTCAAGAAGTCCGCTGCAGTGATTCCAAGGCTCGCAAAGCTCACCGTTAAAGCCAAAATTGCAATGGACATAACTAGAACACCTGGTAAGTAGCAGTAGTATAAGGAAAGATAGTTTAGTAACCCGACATTGTATTCCTCGGTATTACAAGCTTCCCGTACATGATCACAACGCAATGCAACGGGTTTGAGATATATGTCTTTGCATTCGAGAGTGGGGGTGGTGGAGTCTTGACTCTTTGACGAATGCGCTAGCTGAATGGTTGAAGAAACCTCTGTAGGGACAGATACATGATACTGTATCATAGACTCGGGGTCATGCTCCTCTAGAACAAGTTCGGGCAGTAGGTTTGAGGATGAGTGACCAATTGCCTGACAAGTGGAAAGAATTTGTATGAAGGGTACTAGTCGAGCTCTCATAATGTGAGGTAAATCTAGGAGCAATTCCTTGATCTAGAGTCGCTCAACTGAGTTGTAGAATGCTTGGTCTATGGCAGGTACTTAACGCAGCCTTATCAGTCTATGTAGTGCTCAGATACCATGATATGCAGTTTCATGATACAGACTCATGATCGAACAACAGATTTTGACGCAAAGTGGCGAACCCGTTGGTTAAACCTTATCGGACTTTACTTTGTCTCTGAGACGTGATCTACAGTGAGAGGTGGAAGAGGAGAAAGACGATTAATTCTGAGTAATGTGGATCACAAGCCCAAATGTAAACAGTGAAACACTTTTGAAAGATAAATAAATGTATAGCTGATCATTGCACCATCTCCCATACGGGCGCACGAAGGCAATCCCTTAGTGGTAACGAGTTACCAGCGCATGAGATGCTGCACCCAAGATCAACCAATTGTTCTCCAGTCCACCATAATAATTGAGGCTAATGCCTCAAATACAACAATACTCCGATGGTCATGGGCCAAGAACGCCAAAAGGGTTCAACCTCTACGGAATGCTGTAGCGTTGTTGATGGCTGTTAAATTAGCGTTAAGGAAAAAAAAAATAAATCACGATGATGTGCCTCTTTTATGCGAGCGCTGTTGGCCGGGTAACTTAGCTACAGGTTGCAAATATTGCAAAATCCCTATGCCATCGAGTGGAAAGTTCCAACGTGAAATGAAATAAATAATGTTTTCTAGGCTCAAAATATATCTTCCTTCTAAATAATTTAAATATGTACACGATGATTTTTTGCCACGCCATCATCAAGGTCTTGGTAATGTGAAACTTCCGATTTAGAGCATCCAGCAGCTATCCGTCTATAAATGTTGCCTCCCCTTGTACAGACATCCAAACCAAACAAATGTAGTAAGCGATGAAATCAAAATATGCCCTGTGACGACTCAAGCCACACATATAGAGCTTGATAAGACAATTGACTGAGACTTTTCATGCCCTACGGGGCTGGAATTTGTAGATGTGATCGAGAAATGCAATAATTGACACATGCTTTACCACGACCATTAGAAAAACCACCATCTTTTCTTTGGCTTCTCCTGTTCATCCAGCATGAATTCCTTTGCGTATTGTCTGTGTGTATCGAGCTCTCGGAGAATTTGCTCTTCTTGGTCTTGTTGCCTCCTTTGGGCCTCCAAAACATGTCTCTCAGCTGGCCTGTTCAAAGCGAAATCACCCTCTTTAGTCAATCGTATATCTGTTGGGATGTAGTCAGCATCTCTCACATTCTTGATGATGTGGTTGTTCTTCTTGGGGTGGTATAAGTCGTCATACTCAGTTTCAGACAAGCCCACTAACATCTCCTTAGCCCTGAGACGATAACGGTAGAAATCCGACATGACATTCTCCTTTCCATCATTCCACCTGTAAAAGAAGGAAAAGTATACAATGATCGACCCTGTCAAGAAGGTGCCAAACCATCGTGTACCTGTATTGAGTCGCTGATTGGTGTCCACCTTACGTAGCACCATGTACTGGCCTGGATACAAATTAGATCTCGGACGAGGTGTATAATTAAGCTTTTTCATGGTTTCATTGATCTTCTGGTATTGCGTGGGTGTTTTCGGTATTGATGAGAAGCCTTGAGGTTCCTGGCCAGGAAGGCGAAATTCCGAGGGGTAACCCTCAGCAGGACGTAGATCTGTGGGATCATAAGGATTATAGGGAGCTTTTGGTGGAATCCAGCCTTTGGGGTTTGGTCTTCTGTCGTTGTCTGACATGGTTTCCTTGTTAGATCGATAGCTTCCTCACTTTTTTTCTCTGAGGTACTCAACTTTTTAGGCGCAGACTACGCATTTACCCCGGAGTTGAGAGAATGGAAAGCAGAAGCTTTACAATATTTGAAGTGATGCTTAGGGATAAATGAAACTTCAAACAACCTTTCGCAATACCATGAGTTTAGCAGTCCCTTACAAAGACATGCAAATCTTTTTTCGTCTTTACTGGGAGTTCACAATCTGACTTCTAAACAATACACTGTACCTCTTCTAGGATGCATGGACTACAGGCTTCACTATTCTCTCAAATCCGACTTCATGAAACTGTGGCAGCTTCGAGTAACCAAACGAAATGCTCAAATCACCAAATTCGTACGTTAATCCACAAAAGCACGTGAGATCCACATAGTCCAGTAGATTGCCGATCGTATAACCCCGACAGACTTTGACCCACTTCCGCAGATTATCGCATTAAAAGGCAACAGCAAGTATATGGGCCCTTTTCAGAAGCTCGAGGAATGTGAAGGAACAGGACTATCTCCTGAGAAACACCCGTACCTCTCTCGCCCTTCCCTCCCGCGGTGGCCAACGAATCTCGCTGATATAACGCTATCTAGATCAACTATTTTCTATTGACTTGTCTTTAAACCTATATTCTCGATCCTACTGGAATCAATTAATCCTATTTTAAAAAAGGGAACATAGGTCATGACAGCAGAAGACAAGAAACCGCTTTTGGACGCCTCTGGTGCTCATGAGGCCGACGACGCCACCGCTACTGCCATTTTGAGAAGAAAGAAGAAGGACAACGCTTTGATCGTGGATGATGCTACAAATGATGATAATTCCGTCATTACCATGTCCTCGGCCACGATGGAGCTCTTGGAATTGTTCAGGGGTGACACAGTCTTGGTCAAGGGTAAGAGAAGAAAGGACACCATCTTGGTTGTGCTCTCAGACGACGAAATGCCAGATGGCGTTGCCAGAATTAACCGTTGCGTCCGTAACAACTTGAGAGTGAGATTGAGTGATATCGTCACCATCCACCCTTGCCCTGATATCAAGTACGCCTCCAGAATCTCGGTGTTGCCTATTGCTGACACTGTGGAGGGAATCACTGGCTCCTTATTCGACGTGTACTTGAAGCCATACTTCGTTGAGGCATACAGACCCGTTAGAAAAGGCGATTTGTTCACCGTGAGAGGTGGTATGAGACAGGTTGAATTCAAGGTTGTGGATGTCGAGCCAGAGGACTTCGCCATTGTCGCCCAGGATACTATCATTCACTGTGAAGGTGAGCCAATCAACCGTGAGGACGAAGAAAATAACATGAACGAAGTCGGTTATGACGACATTGGAGGTTGCAAGAAGCAGATGGCTCAGATAAGAGAATTGGTTGAGTTACCTTTGAGACATCCTCAATTGTTCAAGTCGATTGGTATCAAGCCACCAAAGGGTATCTTGATGTATGGTCCTCCAGGTACGGGTAAAACCATTATGGCCAGAGCTGTTGCTAATGAGACTGGTGCTTTCTTCTTTTTGATCAACGGTCCTGAGATTATGTCGAAAATGGCTGGTGAATCCGAATCGAACTTGAGAAAGGCTTTCGAGGAAGCTGAAAAGAACTCCCCAGCTATCATTTTCATTGATGAGATTGACTCTATTGCTCCAAAGAGAGACAAGACAAATGGTGAGGTTGAAAGAAGAGTTGTATCCCAATTGTTGACCTTGATGGATGGTATGAAAGCAAGATCTAATGTGGTGGTCATCGCCGCTACGAATAGACCAAATTCTATTGATCCTGCTTTGAGAAGATTTGGTAGATTCGACAGAGAGGTCGACATCGGTGTGCCAGACGCCGCTGGTCGTTTGGAGATCTTGAGAATCCACACCAAGAACATGAAGTTGGCCGACGATGTTGAGTTGGAGGCTATCGCTTCCGAAACACATGGATTTGTCGGTGCTGATGTTGCGTCCTTGTGTTCCGAAGCTGCTATGCAACAGATTCGTGAAAAGATGGATCTTATCGATTTGGAGGAGGAGACAATCGATGCCGAAATCTTGGATTCCTTGGGTGTCACTATGGAGAACTTCAGATTCGCTTTGGGCAACTCTAATCCTTCCGCCTTGCGTGAAACCGTTGTCGAGAATGTCAACGTCACCTGGGACGATATTGGAGGATTGGACGACATCAAGAACGAATTGAAGGAAACCGTCGAATACCCTGTGTTGCATCCCGATCAATACCAGAAGTTCGGCTTGGCCCCATCGAAGGGTGTTTTGTTCTTCGGTCCTCCAGGTACTGGTAAAACCTTGTTGGCAAAGGCCGTTGCAACTGAAGTTTCCGCTAACTTCATTTCTGTCAAGGGTCCAGAGCTCTTGAGTATGTGGTACGGTGAGTCTGAATCCAACATTAGAGATATCTTTGACAAGGCCAGAGCTGCTGCACCAACAGTGGTCTTCTTGGATGAATTGGATTCTATTGCGAAGGCAAGAGGTGGTTCTCACGGTGACGCAGGCGGAGCCTCAGATAGAGTGGTGAACCAGTTGTTGACAGAGATGGATGGTATGAATGCCAAGAAGAATGTGTTCGTGGTTGGTGCCACTAATAGACCTGACCAAATTGATCCTGCTTTGTTGAGACCAGGTAGATTGGATCAGTTGATTTACGTTCCATTGCCCGATGAGGGTGCAAGATTGTCGATCTTGCAAGCTCAGTTGAGAAACACTCCATTGGAGCCTGGTTTGGAGTTGACCGAGATCGCTAAAATCACAAACGGCTTCTCCGGTGCTGACTTGTCTTACATTGTTCAAAGATCTGCCAAGTTTGCGATCAAGGACTCCATTGAGGCCCACATTAGGCTCGTGAAGGAGAAGGGAGATGGAGAAGTCAAACAAGAAGAGGGTGATGACGTCGACATGACCGATAAGCCAAAGGCTGAAGAGGAAGAGGACCAGGAAGATCCAGTTCCTTACATCACCAAAAACCACTTCGAGGAGGCCATGAAGACAGCCAAGAGATCTGTCTCGGACGCCGAGTTGCGCCGTTATGAGGCCTACGCTCAGCAGCTACAAGCATCTAGAGGTCAGTTCACCAACTTCAGATTCTCCGAGAATGAGGGTATCGCCGGCGAGTCCGGCGCTGGCGCAGCTTTCGCAAATGAAGCCGAAGAAGATGATTTGTATAGTTAGACGTACTTATCGTGGATAATGAGTTCAATATATGGTACCGTTGGTCAATTGTTGTAAATGTTTACGCTTGGGTCATCTAGTTAGCCCACCGTGCATAATGTGGGGTCCTAAGGTTGAGTGCAATTGAAAGCGAGAAGGAAGGTAGAGACATTTGAGCTTCTGTGTGCCTCGGGGATAAGTGTACCTTCCTAAATCATTAAATGTGTGTGCGCTTTTAAGAAAAGTTCCCCGATAATAATTTTTTTATTTCTTGTCGGCTTGTATGGAAATCACCTTAGGTATGACTGCAGAGGTTGTATGACGAACAATAGGAGCAATGAGCAAAAGTGAGACGGAAAATCTCAAAAACTTAATCATCTCAAACACACTTTTTCCTTATCTACCAGGATCACAAAAGCAAGGCTTCTCTACCTGCTTCATTTCGAGAATTTTATTTTGTTATATTGCATGACTGTCTTGCTTATCGAATGAGTATCATATATTAGATACTTCACTCCTAGAGTTTATCTGATTCCGCTTTCACCTTTTTACCTCAAACACCTTGCATTATGAGAGGACTCTCGAACGGAACCATTTTGGCCATAGGCCCTGTCTTTATTGTTGCAGCTGATTTCATAGCAACTAGATTTTCCAGTGGTCTGCTGAAGAAGGCATCCACCAAAACTCAGTCATTGTTCAGAAACCATGTTTACGGAACTCATTTCTACAACACCAAGCTACTGAAAGTTTCAAAGAACCCATAATACCATCAACTTTGCGACTGGCTCGCAATGGCAAAGACAGAATTCAGTTTCTCCACATGTTACATTTAGTTTACGATATAATTTGCATTTAATGATTAAGATATTTCACTATTAGTCTTATTGACGCTTTTCACGAGATCTCTTTGGTACCCTGGCAAGCCAATAGAAGAACAAGGTTCCAATGATGTTGATGAAAATGTAGGCAATGAAGATGCCCATGTCTCTCCAGCGGTAATTGTATTGGGCGCTGACCGAGTCCAAAAACACATTAGTCGAGCTCACGGTACAGAACTCACACTGATCAGTAGCATTTTCGTCGACCAAGTACCCTCCCGCAAACAGCATGTAAGTCGCCATGTACTCGCCGCATGTTCCCTCTTCTGGTGTGAATCTCAACAACTCAACATCGGAGCATGTCACATCAGAATTCGCCAAACCAACCGAAAGGACCGTTGAAACAAAATATGTGAATGGACTGCACCGGTACATGAAGATCCAGAACCGTGGCATGTCATCCTTGGAAGACAAAACACCGCAGAACATCAAACTCATACTGAACAACAAACTTGCCAAGTTAGCAGCGTTGTTCGCCAATTCCGAGAAGGAGATACAGAGCTGGCCCATAGTGGATGTGTAAATGTAGAAGCAGACAATTGCGAGCCACATTGTAGCTCCACGCTCAGCCACTGTATCAGTAGGAACAGCATTATTGTAGAGACCAGTGGGATAGTACCAAACGAAGAAAGCCAAAGTACCACAGACAATGTTCCAAGGAATTTCCGCAGTAACAAGCGCCAAAATGAAAGTGATCCATGAGTACGTTCTGGAAGGACGTTCTCTTACCTCGTAAAGGTCTCTTTGAGCCACAAAGTGAGGAAGATATTGCTGAATAAGAGTGTTGAATACCACCATGAACATGAAAACTGAGAACATCTGGTTTTGAAGACCTTGAAGGGACTTGTCAGCTTTGAAAAATGTGAAACCGTTGAACATAGGTGCGAGGACAGAAAGCAACACTTTTGAGTAGGTATACGATGGTGTTCTCCAATACTGTTGGAAAACTCTCTTCGTAACCAGCTGGTATTGAGCCCACAAGCCTCTAGCATACTTTTTGTACTTCTCAGGATCCTCCGATACTGGTCTCTTGGGGAGCTCCCTGTCCATTTCATCAAGCTCTTCAATCACTTCTTGGTATGCCTTGGACTGACGCCAGACTTGATGGTAATCTCTATCAGCATGGGAACCTGGTGCAGCGCCAATAACTTCCAACATCCATTCGGCTGGGTTGGCGTGATGTGGACATTTAGGTGCTCCTTCACCTTCGAAGTAGTCGATCATGGTTTGGCAGTTGTCTCCCAAATCACCGAAGTAGACAGTCTCTCCACCCTTCTGCAAGAAAAGCAAGCGGTCAAACTCTTTCATCAAGATCGCTGAAGGCTGGTGAATCGTACACAAGATAGCCTGTCCATGGTCAGCCAACTTCCTAATCAATTTGCAAATGGACCAAGCGGTCTGGGAATCCAAACCAGATGTTGGCTCGTCCAAGAAAACCAATAATCTGGGCTTTGCAACCAACTCGACAGCGATAGTCAATCTCTTACGCTGCTCGACGTTCAAACCTTCACCAGGCACTCCCACGACGGCGTCCGCAAACTTTGTCATCTCCAAAAGTCTAATGATGTACTCCACGTACTCATCTTTTTCGGCCTTTGAAGTACTTGATGGCTGTCTCAAGTAAGCAGAGAATTGCAATGCCTCACGAACGGTAGAAGTCTGAAGATGAAGGTCCTGCTGCTGAACGTAACCAATCGATCTTTGGAATGCAGAGTCCAATTCACGCCCATTAACCATACGTTTGCCGTCTGTGACATCACCTGAAGTCAATCTTTCTGATAAAGCATTCAACAAAGTCGTTTTACCTGCACCAGATGCTCCCATTAAAGCTGTCACTTGGCCTGGTTTGACCCATCCGTCGACGCCATTCAAGATCACTCTATGCTCCGACTTGATTTTGACTTGGTAGGTGAGGTTTCTCCAGTGAAAGATATCGGATGTGTTTGGAAGCTTCTTGTCACTGATATCAGAGTCATCGTCATCCTCAAAAAGATCTTCACCTTTAAGCTTTTCATCTAGAGTTGCTGACTCCAAATCACTGTTTTCCTTCAACTGCTTTCTCCTCTTGCGTAAAGCAGACTCCTGGAATACAAGAATCTCACCATTTTGCATTGCCCCCTTGTTGATTTCAACAAGGAAAATGTAGATACAGAAGAAGAAAACAGCAAATGCAATAACGATGCCAAAGTTCCTCCATTTGTGAGCATTTTCGTACTCAAATGAGAGTCTGATAAATTCATCTCCGTTAACATAGTCCTCACCAGGGTTGGCACCTCTTTCCAGGCAAATCACACTGTCTCCCAGCGTAGGATATCCTGGTCCAGAAGGAACGTAAAGAGAACAAGGGAAGTCTCTTCCGTGGAATTCATTGGCAACTAAAGCTTCGAAAGCATAGGCGACCACATCAATGTAGTTAATCCATCTGCACCAGCCGTGCATGTCTTGTGGAGGAATAACAAAACCGGTGAAGATGGTCATGGCTGTCAACAATAACGAAGCAGGAGTCATTGCCGATGACAAGGATTTCGAGGCAGCACCAATGCATCTGAAAAGATGTGACATTGCAATGGTGCATGAGAAGTTGATCAACAAGTAGAAGAAAAAGTGCCCGGCACTTCTCCGCAAATGCACAGTGAAGTAAAGAATAACGTTGAAACAAATGCACTGAATGAGCTTGGGTGGGAGCTCTGTCATAATGGATGCAAACGCATCGGCAGCTGGGTGGTATAATGCGTAAGTCTTGTGTTTCTCGACAATAGGACGGGCTTCGTAGAGGGAGAAAATCTCCAAAAGAGAGCCGAAAGCATTGAGAAGAACTGCAAAGAACAAGACAGCGGTTCTTCTATAAAAGGAGTCAGTGTCCGGATTCAAATCAATGAACATCGTGGAGACAATGACAGACATGATGATGTTACCAATCACACTGAAGAGTGTAATCGATGGATCTCCTCTTGTTCGGCTAAAGTTTCGCTGCATCAAGTATTTCACTTGCATTCCAAAGGAAACAGTGTATGGGGACTTAGCTCTAGAATTCTTTGCCTGACGAGCGTTGTGAGATTCACTGAACTGCTTGCGCTTGTCTTCTATTTCTTGAGAGTCCAAGTAGTGGTCGATTTTTTTCAAGATGTTCGATCTCTCCTGTGAAGCCTGCCAGTAATCATAAAACTCCTTAGGCGTTCTAGGAACCTTATTCTCGAAGCCTTCCCTGACTTCTCTCTCTATAGGGTTGGTAAGAGAAGTCAAAAAGTCAGCTGTCGTTTGTCTCTGAGGACAGTGGTAACCCATGTTTGTGAAAAACTCTTTGGCTTCACGAGCTGAGCCATTGTAGATTTGGTATCCCTCATACAAGAGAATGACGTTGTCGAACAAGTCGTAAGCATCTTGCGAACACTGATAGATGGCAATTAAAGGTGTCGTTTTGGTCACTGTCGCAGAAGTCTTCAAAGCTCTAACAAACTCCAAAGCAGTGGCAGAGTCCAATCCACGGGTGGAGTTATCCCAACATTGTAGGCATGCCCTAGACAAATGAACTTCGGCGATGGAGACTCTCTTCCGCTCACCACCAGAAACACCTCTGATGTACTCATTTCCAACTTTTGTGTTTCTTGTATGCGATAAACCGTAGGTAGCCATGGCAACTTCAGACATGTGCTTGGCATAGTCCGTCCTCGAGATACCCTCGGGTCTGTTTTTCGGTGTTCTCATTTTGGCAGCAAACTCTAGTGTCTGTTGGACTGTCATCTGAGGGAAATGAGATTCGGTTTCAGCACAGTAGACAACGTCACCTCTGTAATGCTTCTTGATTTCCTGGGGGGTGAGTCCATCGTACAGAATGACGGAGTTGTCATCGATATGGAAACCATGTGTTTGAGAAGCAATGGTCTTCAAGAAGGTGGAACAGCCAGCACCCGGTCTTCCCAAAACCACCGTGACAGACCCTGGTTCTATTATACCATCCATGGGTTTCAAAATGTCAAATCTGGTTCTCTCACGATAAGAGCTTGACCGATTTTGAATGAATTGAGAAACATTCTTGTAAATTGCATTGGCAAAGTTGGACTGGTAGTCAGCGTCAGCAGCCTGACCATAAGCACGGAGCCCCTTGTAGACAACGCCCAAGGAGGCCGGTTTATAGTAATCTGGGTCCGAACAGGCCAACTGATGCATGTTCTTAACCCAAAACTTTGAGTCAAAATCGTCAGAATTGGGATCCAAGCGGGGATCCAGCGTCTGATCCATTGGGTTGACACCCGGCACCAGGAGCTGGCTGAGTTTTTTTGTCAACGAATGGTTCACCAGCTCTCCGGTTGCGGAGTGGTTGGTAGCCGTGCGGGCTAACATTCTGATATCCTTAGCGACTTCATCGGTGAAGCCTTCGTACTGCTCCAGGCTGGGTCGTTCTGTTTCCAGCATTGAAGGCAAATTAAAGAAAAAATTGAGATGTGTTTTTCCATGGATTTGTCACCCGGTTCTTATAATGTGTCTCCACAACCGGGTCGGCTAGCGAAAAACAATGCGATCCGGCCGGCAGGCCATGCGCACGAGCAAAGCACTAGAGACGGGGATCATGCTAAGCGAGTTTTTCATTATTAACAGGTTTTTATGCTTCGTATTCTTTAGGCATCCTAATCCGGACATTTTGGTGGTATTTCCGATAAACTTCCATAGTTCTCCCACTTGTGGGGAACGATGGTGCTGGATTCTTCAATAGCACACGGCTGAGCCATATGCAAGGGAACCTAAGTTTCGGGAGCTCACTGTTTTTTTGTCTATCCGGACCCGGAACCTGGGTGAGTTCCGAAAGCGCCCTGCCCGATTTTCTATGATAACGCGGGCATCGAAAAATCTACGGCTCCGAGAATCATGCCGTTCCGTGCTGCCATGAAAATAATGACAAAGGCTACGACAAGGCCGAGCCGGTGTATGACCCCTTAGTGGTAATCCCCGCTTCGCCTTATATTAGTTGGGCCGTTTGAGACCACGTAGGCTGTTATCAATTTAATATTCGGCTCTCTGTGTGCATCGGCCGGTATTATTGTGGCTCGTTGTGTTACCCTGTTGACTCCAATTGATCAAGTGACTCCGTGAATCGCCGAACCCGACTTCTTCCTATACGTCAATATCTGAACGCCGCTTTGTATTATCTATACAAACGTTAATATCCTTCTGTCCAAGAACTCAAATCTTCACGCCTGGCATGTCCTTGCCGATTCTAGCCGCAATGCCTACTGGGTTGGCGATCACGCTGTCCAAGTCCCAAATGCCGCTTTTGTAGTAAATGTCCTTTTTCAAGAACTCAAGGATTTCCTCCTTGGACTCGGCATACAAGTGGAAAGTGCTTCCGGCGAATTGGGTCTTTTCAACGTCCTTGTAGATGGCACCCACAGAAGTGACAATTCCGTCGTTGACTGTTGCTGGAATGCCTTGAACGTGTTCAGCTCTCACTGGTGTTCTGTCCACACCGGGCTTGTCAAACACAATAACGTTCCACTCGATTTTAGCCATTTTTGGTGCAATTGAAGGGTGTAATTACTTGAGTTTAGTTCGCGCGGTTATCTTGATTGACAGCTTGACACTTTCACGCCCGCAATCTCCGTGGGGACAAACAAAAGAATCAGATTTCAAGGCACCAAAAAAAATTGGTTGAGGGGAAAGTTGTTTCTAGTCACCTTCTCTTGCTGGATTTAGGTTGCAAAAATAAAGGTCCCACTGGGGTTCGAACCCAGGTTACCGGAATCAGAATCCGAGGTGATACCACTACACTATAGGACCGGAACCTTTGTTGTCAGCCAAAAAGCGTCTGACAAGTAAGGCCAAATAGCATCCTGCATATAGCTTCCTGAAGTTCGAAAAGGTCAATTTTTGAAAGCAGTCACGGCTGCCCTCACTTCATAGTAGGAGGACCTATTCTATTATGTTAGGAGATCCTGGAAGTGCCCTTAACATGTCTCTTTGAACTCTGGTCGCTTGTTTACAGCGTAATGTTTATCAATTTTGAAAAGCTCTGCCACAAGCTCCAACATGTGGAAAAACTAGAGGTCTCACTACATGGAACGATGAAATACACAATCTTCAATTGTATCGAAGGTGAAACTACTGTTTTGAGAGGTTGATAGCTTAATCCTTGTATTTTTTATATAGCTGGGACATCACTTCAGTATCCCGAAGCAGGGAGATTTGAAGCCATCAGCAGTGAAAGGCTTATTTTCATTACATATTCTAGTAGGACGCCGGTTTTATAAAAGCCCAGAGCCCATAAAAAGTGCTAGCAAACAGAAAGAGTTGGTGCTACGAATGGTCATTAAATTCTCCTGAATGTTCGTTTTTTCTTATATTTTCGTTAACCAATATAGCAAAATGCCTTCTATCGTGATAACTCGATGCAAAATCGTTCGTTGCAAACCATCACTGCCTCGTTCAGCAGTCCGGTCGCCACGAGTGAAATAAATGAGCGGGTCCTCGTCTACGAGATGGCGACGACGGACGGAGCGAATCTAACCCTTCCATCCAGGCCGCAGCCTCCCAATATCTGATGTGTATCAATGCCAAAGCATGGAATGTATGCATACCAAGTGATTAGTTTTCCAATGGGGCGTAGTACTTGATTCTCTCCTTTCTTGGGCCCAAGTCAGCGGTCTTGATACCAGCACCAAACTGATTGCCGTATGGAGAATGTGTAGGGATAGCAGTGGTTGGGACAGCGCCAATGACTTCTCTTCTGTGCTGCTTCAGGCCGATACCGCCCTTGTCTCTGATGAAAGACTTGATGAAAGAGGTCTTGTACTTTCTGGCGTAAGCTTCGTTTCTCATTTGCACACGCTCCTCCACCTGGTTGTACAAGGGAGTCTTGATGACAGGCTCCTTGGTAGATCTGTAGAAGAAGAGGGAGACGCCTGCCAAAAGAGCAACGCCAAACACTTTGGTAACGTCGATTTCGTTTTGCGATGGAGCTGGGGCATCGTGGTGGCCCGAGGAGTTGAATCTCCTAAAGTTTATTCTGGCAGCACGAGCTGAGGCCCTGAACATGATGTGATTGTTGAGTTATGGAGTAATTAGCTGAACCAAAGCTTGAGTACACTAAGATGCGAAATGTTCTGGCCAATGAGAATCAGCTGGTTTTCAATTGAGCACGGCACGTAAGTGCCAAAAATGTTCTGTGAGCGCACCGGCAGGACAGGAAGCTAGTTGGTCAAAAATGGCTGCGAAAGTCTTTTCGACTTCTGCTGTAGAGTCTCTTAACAGGGTGGCGGAGTGATGGGATTTGATCAACGAGTCGATTTTTCGAGTTTTGATGAGATTTCAGGTTAGTAGTCTTCAAACGTGGTACATGCAAACCCCTGGTCAGCTCAGTATCGGTAGTCGACTTGACAGTTTAGTAAGGACACTGGGGTCACCTCCCGAAGTAGAGATTTTACTGTAAGCTTCAACTCTTCAATACCTTCCTCTCTAAACAATACATTACATTGCCATTAACAAGTGTTCAATTGCCTGCTCCTGGACCGAGGTGACCTCGGGACAGCTCGACTGTTATTGCAGCCAAGTCGCACAAACACAAATAGCATTGCAACGAGTTCAACCATAAAAGGCTGATACCATTACAATTGCATTTCCTTGTGGCCTTTTGGGTGTCTTCCAAGATCCAATCCACATCCCACGTCTGTATCCCATGCCTAAATCCCTTTACCTACATCCCACAAGATACGTATCTGCCACTGGCATATGTCAAATTATCCTATAAATCTAGTAGCCAACGCCAATCAAGTAGTCGGCCAACTTCTCCACAACAGCAGTGGCCTCCTGGGGCTGAACGCCCGATGGGTAGTGGGCTACCACAATAGCCTGCTTGGTCTTGACGGCGACAATTCCGGTGTCGTCGAGCTTACCGTACACGGATCTGTCGTCAGCTCTCAACAAAAAGTACTTCTGACCCTCAATGTGCAAGCCGTGGGCCTGCAAGTTCAGGGGATCAGAGTATGCACCGGCAATGGCCTGAATCTCTTGAGGAGCAATTTGGAATCCTCCGGATTCGGCCCAGAGAGAGTCACCGGCAGCCGAGTAAAGAGCGGCCTTGTCAATCTTGCCGGTTGACTTGAGACTGTCTGTGTAAGCGTTCCAGGACATTGAGGTTTGGATTTATGTGAAAGAACTGTGGTGAGTTGTGTGGCTAGAGAATTTATACCTTGCCATGTCTGACCTCACGCATTCAGTTAGTGGTGCACGGGTGCCGATCTGGCCCCTGCAAACCGAGTTTGAGGTTGCCCGAGCTTCACCGTATACCGAGATACGATCTTTGTCCTTTTTCGCGGTTTTTGCAGCCGCAATGGTTTCAGTGTGCTGTCTTATTCTATTAATTGCAATTTCGGGAGGATTTCTATAGTATGATCAGTGTGTCCTCGACCGACCCGTTGGTCTTTCTCTTCTTCGATGGTGGCTCGTCATCTAGAACAACCGTGGTTGTTTCCATCTCTTCGTCACTGGGTGAATCTGGCTCCTCGTCAAATTTCACCTTGGCTCTGAGCTGGACGTCGGGAAGCGCGTTTCCACCATTATCTTGTACTTCTTGAATGTAGAGCTCGAGGTTTTCTAGTTCTTCCTCTTCATCTTGAATCAAGAGCACTTCGTCTGTTGCAAAGCCCTGGATGTCTTGAAGCTGTTTCTCTGCATTGTCATCGAAATCGAAATCGTAAATCAATCTCGACTTGCCCAAAATCACAGAAATGTCACCCGAATAGCCGTATTTTGCGCTGACTTGTTTCACTAGCTCTGCAAGTGTCATCTTGAAATCGTTCTTCGTAAGTCGTATTATTGCCTTTGTGATTCCAGAACTAGCACACTTGGGGTTAGGTCCCTCGACAGCGGCTGACGTGATTCGTTTGTTTGGCTTAATGGAGATAAACACACTCTTTGTATCTTTTGCAACGAAATCGCTGTTGAAATACAGCAAAGAGCCCAAGTTCGAGAGACCGCTTATTATGGCATTGGTCGTGGCAATGGCAGGAATGATGTTTCCAGCTATTTGTTTGATGTCGAACTTGGTTTTCAATGGTATATGGAAAACATGCGATCTCAAGTTGGCTGCGGCAGCGACAAAATTAAGAGTGTCCTCATCATCCTTGTCGAAGGTGATGATAGTCTGCTTGCCTGACTTCACCCTCTGTTGAAGGGCCTCGGTAGACTTGAAAAGAACATATATGTTTTGCAACACCGACCAGTCGTGGGTGTCGTCGGTCAAGAGTTTTGCGTTTTCTGGGTTGCTCAAGAGTTCGTCTAGGTCCTTCTTGTAAACTTTGTCAAAATCAAGAGGATTAGGTGGCACCCTGTTCTTCCAAAGACTCTCTAGTCTGAGGGACTTCTCGACGTCGTCTTTGTAAATCTTCTTTACCAACTTCGTAGGGAAGTCGTCGTCGGAGACCAACTTTTTAAGAGCTGATAACTCATTGGCTTGCAGAAGGATCCTCTCAATCTCCTCTGGATCATCTGTTTCCTTGCTCAATTCAGCTTGATTAACCTCTTTCTCCAGGGTCTCATCAAAGAGTTGAGTGAAGAGGAACTCCTTGGCCCATACAATGCAGTGAACTGGCTGGGATGGAGTTGATCTGATGGTACAGACTGGGAATGTCTGGGGAGTAGCCTTTGGCTGACATTCAAAACACTCGGTGCTGTAAGGGTAAATTGGTTGAATCTGGCCCTCAAAACCAGTAGTTCCTGATTCCATGAGTGGCTTGCGAAGAAAGAGAGCCAACTTGTTGACATACCTACGTGCTTCTAGGTTGTCTAGCGCGTTGTAGATGTAGTCGAACTGTGACCACCATGAAAGTGGGAACAAGTTGGTGTCCATCACATTACCGTGGTGTGGGACTAAATTGGAGTCAAAAAAGTTGAAGCTCTGCACAGCTTGAGCAATTGTAAGTGACTTCAGCTTATCGATGTCCTTCTGGCGAAAGAGGAACTGACGGTTCAAATTCGATAGCGTGATGGTATCCAAGTCAACGATGTGAATTTCTCCAAAACCTGATAAGAGCAAGTCCTTGAGAAGCTCACAGCCGATTCCACCGGCGCCAACCATGACAATTTTGGAAGACTTGATACGCTGTAGTCTCTCTGATCCTAAAATCTTCTTTAAATAAACATCCTTGGGCATTTTGGCTGTGGATGTGTTGGTGAGCGTCTTGATAAGTGTGTACTAGCTCTGGTGCATGGGTGTACATCAGGCTTTCCAACTCTACCAGAGATAAAGAACTTGGGTGAATTTTAAATATTGGATTGGCTGTGAGTCTTCTTGTGTTTTAATAATTGTAACTCAGTTAGTCATAGTGTTATTATTGAAGTGTCTGATTTTTTAAGCTGAGGACCTCTCTCATACATTGTGGCACTAGTGGAGAATATAACTATATTCGCAAAGTTCAAGGGAAGAATTCAGAAAAGGACAAAATTGTATACTGCAAAGAAAATATCAAAAATTATAAAAAATCAAAGCTAGATGAAAACGAGGAATCTCACCATCCTGGTGGAGAAAATACATTTTTGAAGGCTTACATCGGACCAAGGTTGGTTCTGGAGAAACTTGAACGATGTAGACGATCTAAGCTCATATAAAACTCAAAGCGATACCTACTCAAATGCTCCGTATATCGATTTATTGTTATTAAAATGCAAGCCGGTTCAGGCAAGATGGTCTTCGCCTTTTGGCAGCTTCTGCAGCTTCAGAAGATAGTCTATACACTCACAAACAAAGACCAAACACCCTTCAAGTACTGAACGATCTCGTCACCTCCCAACTTGGACTCACCGTACAATCTGTCAACGAAGTTAATAGGAACCTCGCCCACGTTGAAACCAAGGGCCTTGGCTCTCACCATCATCTCCATCTGGAATACGTAACCCTTGGACTTTGTCTCGTTGATGACCTTGGTCAAAACATCCTTCTTGTACAATCTGAACGAGCCGGTCAAGTCAGAAACGTTTGGTCTCAACACAGTAGAGGCAAGGAAGTTGGCACCTCTAGACACCAACTTTCTCTTCAAGTCCCAACCGAAAACACCACCGTCGCCAGCGTAACGAGTACCGGTGACAATGTCGTAGTCGTCTTCCTTTTGCTTGGCGATGAACTTAGGAATGGCCTCTGGGTGGTGGGAGAAATCAGCGTCCATGATAATGACGAAGTTACCAGTAACGTACTGCAAACCATGAACGTAGGCGGTACCCAAACCCAATTTGCCAGCTCTTGCTCTCAACTGAATGTGCTCAGGGCCGAAGATGTCGATCAATTTTTCGGCAACCTTCTGAGTTCCATCTGGAGAGTTATCATCGACAATCACAACTTCCCAGTTGATACCTTCCTCTCTGAAGGTTTTGTCCAAAAGGTACACGAGAATGGGCAAGTTTTTCTTCTCGTTGTAAGTGGGCAAAATAATGGAATATTTATCGGCCATTTTGCAATTCTTGTATCCTATTCTTTTCTGTTTAGACTCCAGATGTATTTCGGACAGGGTACGTGTTCTGCACCGTATGCCGGAAAATCGAGGTTTTCCACACTACAGTTAGGCGTTTTTTTTTTTGCACCCAATAGCTTATAAGATATGTACAGCTATCTATCCTTTTCTTCAAACCATTCGTATCTCTCTCTCTCTAGCCCCGATGGATGAATATAGCTCATCCCATCAATAAAACAAGTGCAAAGCACATAAGTCAAACAAGGTAAAAAAACCAGTAGGACATTCATTGAACACCTCCATATTCCTTCCAAGTATAAAAAAGTATAAAAATTAAAAAGCCGTGTTTTCCGCTCATTGGTCATTAAGGCTCAATGATTTGATCTGATTCCCGAGTAAATTGATTCCCGAATTGTTAAGCAACCCTTCCTCAGGGTGCTGCTGACCCTTGTATGGGTAGCCAGAGCCTTGAAGCCCAGGAGAGCTTCCAGACAGACTCGACTTTTGGCGCTGCTGACCTTGCATTTGAGGTGAAGCAGATTGGCTCTGCAAAAACGCCAAATGTTGTGGCAAGTGAGCTGCGCCCTGTCCAAGGTGATCCTGGCTCTGAAGGTTCTGCTGACCCAGTTTCTGAGGGAACTGAAGTTGCTGTAACTGGGAAATGTTAGAATAAAGTCCACCATTCTGAATTGGAGAAGACGAAGAGGACTGAGAGCCGTGCAGACCCTGTCCATGTCTTGTCAGGTGAGCCTGAGGTTGTTGAAGACCCAAGAAGTTATTGCTGAGGTTCAAAGGCTGTCCGCTAGCAGTAGCAGCCGCAATAGCAGCAGCGGTGGTGTTAACAGAGTGGATCGACCCTGCAGCAGCAGCAGCGGCGGCAGCGGCAGCAGCATTATGGTTGTTGTGGCCGCCCTGGTTACCGTGATTATTGTTATTATTATTGTGGTGACCGTGGTGATGACCATGACTGTGGTTGTTGGCGTGGCCGTGGTTGTTGTTATGGCCCGCATGATGATTATTATGATGGTTGTGACCTGAGTTGACCGATGCTGGCTTGGCTCTGCCACACTTCAAGCAACACAGGTTTTTGGCGAAATTGTGATATTGGCAATTTTCGTTCGTACACTTCCAGTCGCCAGCACGGAAAGGCACGCTATTGCCATAATGCATACGGTGGCCTCCGTTGTTGCCACCTGAGCCTCCAGGAACGCCGTTGTTGTTCATGCCCATGTGGCCGTGGTTGAAATTGTAGTTGTAGCCACCGGACTTCATCTGGGAGCCCGAGTAGTAGTCAGTGTAGTTGCCGTAAGCTTGTGGAGCAACTTTATCGTCATGCTTGAGACGTCTCTGCTGAGAGTTTCCATTTGAAGAGTCGAGAGCACCCAGGAACATCTGCTCTTGGATTGCCACAGCGCTTGTGGCAGGGAACAGACAACGGAAACAAGCGATTCTTCTCTGGAAGTTGGAGAAGCCACACGAGGGACAAGTCCAGTCACCAGGACGTGGGCGGTTCTTTGACAGTGGGAACGGCGTCAACAAGTCGGCTGCTTTGTCCAAGACACGAGTGGATGATGCTTGCACCTCGACGACCCTGTCGTTGAGCACGCGACCGTTCATGAAGAGCGACTGGGCTGCTTCCTCGTGCTTGGCAAATACAGCAAATCCACAAATGCCCTTAGATTTGTTCTGAGACTTGGACTCGCCGTCGGCGTTTTTCAAAGTCCAAAATGCAATGGGACGTCCCCCAAACTGCGTGAACCACGACTCCAACTCTGACTGCGTTGTATCAGACGGCAAGTTTGACAAGTACAAGATCTTGGAGCGTTCAGCCAAGAAGACCTTGGCGTCGTGAGCCGTGTCGTACGGCTTGGTGAGGACCGTCGGATGCTCTTCCACAGGAAGAGACTTGCGAGCTAGTTGGGCCAACACACGGGCGTGTATGTCGACCAAAGGAACGTCAGATTCGTCAGATGCCCAGTCTTCAGGCACATCCACAGACAAGGCGGTGACCAAGTTGCTGAGGTATGAGGAAGGGTAGCTCAACGCCTCCGGGTGCGTCAGCTGCCACTTGGAGTATTCGTTAAAAAGATCAAACACTCGCGGGTGCTGCAAGTACACTGGCAACACCACCTGTCTGTCTCGAGCTTCTCTAGGTAACGATACCCTCAAGTTGTGTATGTCTGTAGTGATGAAGGAGAAATCCTTCTGGGCCACCGCCTCCGAGACGCTCTTGTCAAACGCCCCAATAGCGTCCTTGAACGTCAAGGCGTTCTTGTCGTTGTCTCCCACATGAAGACACTCAGGCTTCAGCTGCTCCAACAGATCGGCATCCACCACGCACCACAGGAGGCTACGGAGCTCTGCAGGGCTGTGGGTTTGCGGAGTCAGCAGCGCAACGTCCCACGTGGTCTCTAGGTGTACAACCACGTATATATCGGCCATGATTTGGAGGAGGAGGAATAGGTGGAGGTGATTTTCGGTGATTTTTTTTCTGCTGTGTACAGAGCGCGCGGGCCGAATCCTTAACTAAGTGAGAGTATGGTTCAGGTGGGGGAGTTTTTTTTTATTTGGGGAAAAAGTAGAGGGGCTGAGTTTGAAGAGAATTAAACTTTGGATGGTGGCTTTTTCTTGGATTTGCCAATTAAGGGTAGGGTTTCTGTGGAGGTAGGGTGAGAAGGGTTGACTTGATTCTCGCGAAACTCAGAGTCAATGTAGGCTTTGTATGGAGATACGATTTGGTTCCTGACCGAGATGGAAGATGAACATATTCTTCGGTGACGAGGGTATGAAATTTTTTGTGAATTTTTGTTTTTTGAAAAGGAAGCATATAGTTAAAAAAATAATTGTATCATTACTAGTATTTATCTTTCATATCGGTGGTGAAAAGTAGCAACTGGGCTGGCGAAGCTCAATATGCCATTCTTGAAAGTCGTTTCCCAATAATCATTCACTTCTAAAAATGTGCAAAAATCTCGCCGAACGGGAAATCGTATTGCTCTCCCGTAAAGATAAGAAATGGCTGCGAAATAATGTACCTCAACGGACAAACGTTATCTGCAACAATACCGTCTATTTTGCAGAATGTTTCTGGGCCTAACAATGGAGCTGCTTTTCAAGAAAACGGGTAAACATCGACCTACAAGCGACACCTTGCAACACATTGTTGCCATTGTGACAATAAGGTACATGCTCAAAGATAGTGCTCCTCAAAGGTCACAACCTGCTTACCGTTTGACGAGTCTTGGATTGCCTTGACAAAGAGATCACGGAGATTATCGCCGGACTTAAACGGCACCTTATTGTAGTGAACAGGTTTGAATACGCCCTGCTTGAACAATTCGATCAACGCCTTGACTGTGTCTACCTTGGTCTGCGGATTCTCCCTGGTGTTTCTGGTCAACCAGTAGCTCTTCAAAGTGACATTCTTGGCCAATTGGATCCGAGGATCAAAGGAAACAAGGCCTCCAGCAAGTCCGCCGTAGTTGACAAAGTAGTTGTTGGGCGAAAGGGAGGCCACCAAGTTTGGGGTAGTTGGTCCACCCAAGGAGTCCAAGGCAAGTCTGACAGGAGCGTCACCGACGATTTTGGGGAGCTTTTCAGCAACAAACGACTCTTCCGTGAATTCTGTATCAGTAATAACCTTGGTAGCTCCCAAGCCCAAAAGCTCTTCCACAGTGTTCTTGTACTGCTCCTCCAGCTTCTTTCTGATGATAGCCAACGTGTTGAGCTTGTAGTGTTTGGCAAGCTGGAACAAGTACTTGCTGACGAAGGAATTGCCTGCGTTGGTGACAATCCACTCGCCAGCGGACCAGTCCTTGATGTAGTTGTGGATCAATTGGTACGCTGTCGAAGGGTTGGTCAGAATTGTGGCAGCGTCGCCGATCGGAACCGAGCCGTGGTCGCCCAGAACCACAATCAAAGGATCCTTGTTGTCGTCCGTGACTCTGACAATGGCATGGGAGCGCCAAGTGCCGAAACTCGTCAACTTGAGAATGACCCAGTCGCCCTCGGAGTAGCCCAAATCAGGAGACCCGATTGCGGTGACCCTGAACAAACCTTCGTTTCCTCCCACGGCCACCTCCGGCTCGTCGCCCTCGTTTCCGAGCTCCTGCTTCAAAATCGGCGTTTTGTAGGAGCCCTGGACCTGGAAGATGTCTGATGGATTGATGGGAAGTGCCAAAGCGGTGATGAGGATTTCGTTTTTCTGGAGCTTGGCCTCGTCAATCGAGGCGGTGGCGTTGAACAACGCTTTGGAAACGTCAGGGTTGGTTTCTGTGAATGCAGCGGCGGAGAGTTTGACCATGTTGGAGAAGAAGAGTGGAGTGGAAATTGAGCAAGATGTTTAGTAAGACGCACCGGAGTGTGGCTTACGAGAAGCCGCAGTTCCAGTGTTTACGGTGAATGGGGAGGAGAGTGCCGATTTTTGAGGATTTGATGATAATTAGGTGTTCTTTTGATAAAGTGCCCCCCCCATGCTCCACTTTCCTCGAAATCCATGCGTGACCACAGAGAATGGCGTACCTGGACTTTCCCCAGACATAAGGTTTGACAGGTATTTTCCTGCACACGCAAACGGTTGCAAAACGGTGCTATATAACCTGCCCTAACCACAAACCCATCTTTTTTTCCCCCACCCACTTATTTTTCCCGAATTTCGACAGCACAATGTTCAGCACACTCAGACTCGAAATGACCAAGCGCATCCACGCCAAGACCACCACCCACTCCACCTCTGAAGCCTTCAACGAAGCCCAGAGACACAAGCAAGAGGCCGCCTCCACCAACTTCCCCCAGACTTCCCCAGTCAATTGTTCCATTGCGGTGGTTCCTAGACCCCGCCGCAAGACCGAACCGCCAAACTTCCCTACAGAAATCGCCCAAGCTGCCCTGGAACCAGTGCCCGGTTGGGCTTGTGACCAGATAGCAGAGGTGAGCCGCCTTTGCGAAGGCAACACCGAAATGGCCCTTCACGAGGCGTACCTTAGAGCGATTGAGAAGGACCCCAAATGCCAGCTTCCAGAGCTCGTGAAGGAAATCGCCTACATGGTTTACTGTGGGAACCGTTCGCAGGTGCACCCCAGAGAGACCTTTTCCCATCACTGGGATGCTCTTCTGGAGCACCTCCCATATCCCGAGAACTACAACTCGCAACCTTCTTCTGCTTTGCCATATCCTGCAAACTACAACTCTCAGGTTCCGCCATACCCTGCAATGTACAACTCCCAGGTTTCTTCTGCTCGTGGCTTCTCCGCTGCCTTCAGCGTTGAGACCCCACATGCCACAAACAGAAACGGCCCAAACGAAACCCCCACTTTGCCCTCGCCCTTCCCAACCACCTCCCTCCCCGGCCAAAATCTTCCCCTTTCTGGCCAAAACACCGCCGCCGCAAGCTCAATTCCGCTTTTTGAAGCCTCTTTGACCGACCCATCGGTCTCTTTCGCAGCCAAACCGGCACCTCTGGCGCCAGGTTTTGTGGCCCGCTGGCGCGCCCGCTTTACCCACTTTACCGCCTCTGTCCGCGAAGATTGGGCCTACCGCCGGCACCAGCGAAGAACCGCCAGAGAACTCAAAAAACAGCACAAAAAGCTCCGCAAGATGGAGGCGGAGCGGCTGCTTGAAGAGACTGTTTGCCGGGCACGTGCCGCCGCTTTTGAGCAGGTTCATGCCAATTTGGAGCGAGATGCCGCCGAAAAGAAGCACCTTCAGCAGCAGCAGGCGGGCCATTCGCAGCGGGCCGTTTTCGCTGCTCAGGCCCAGCGCAGGGTGTATGCGGCCTGGCGCCATGCGGAAAGAACCAGAGCGAAGGAGCACAAAAACGAAGGGAGGAGCAAGAAGAGGGAAGCAAAAAAGCAGAAGAAGGATCTGAAGAAGGTTTCTGAAAAGAGAGTTTTGGAAAATCCCTCGAAGAACGAATTGAAAAAGACTCCTTCCAAGGAAAGCAGTTCAGGCGAGTCGCACAAAAGCACCATTTCGCCCAGGAGCCTGCGCTCCACTGCCGCAACCTCGCGGTGTCTGGTATGCCACCGCCATAAGGCCAAGAATTGACGAGATATCCGGAATTTGACGACTTGACGAATTGGCATAATTAAACGACAAAATGTATCTAATAAATTAAACATAAAAATCTATCGCCGGTTAAGGTTTGGGTGGGCTGATCGGAGCACTCGCTAGTCTGTTTGGCTGCGAAATGCGGGTGATACATGAAGCAGCGCTTTAACCTTTTCAGATAAGTACAGCCGGGGGTTTGGCTTTTCTGGGACTTTCGAGAGCCGATTGCTGTTTTTGCTTTAGTACACGTTTATTCTTGAACGAGTTGATCCGCCGTTGACACATGCATTGCGGTTTAGTCGGAGGCTGGGCGTCACATTGGACATGCATTCTCTAGTCAGACTAATCGTCACCGTTGCGTCGTACCTCGTTTAGCAGGCCCGCTTTTGTGACTAGTGGATGCTATTTTGGCCAGAATTGGGATTGTAGGCGTCGAGCTTCGTATATTACGCATGTTGTAAAGGATCAAATGCTCAGCACCGGAGAATTCAGACACCGTCCTGTCCGTTCATCTGCCAATTCCTATTTTGTACAGAAATAATGGCCCTGGAATTCAAGAAGAGCCGCTTTTCTTGAAAGTAAATTATTTCTTCAGATTCTTTTACCATGCTTGTAGCCCACCATACAACTTTGGGTGCAAAATCGCTTCGAAATTATCAAAAGTACGAAACTTCAAATTTATCCACGGATGTGACCCTTTGCGTCAATAAGAATACGTCATTCTGTGATAAGAAATGTGATAAGAAACTTGTAGCCTCATTGATCACCACCACCTATCGCACTCCATATCAAGCTTGACACCCTCACTAATCCTAACCTCAATGGTATTTGCAACCACCACGCAACCACCACAGAAAACCCAAAAAAACCGTTCAAATCAACAAAATCATCAAAACTCCTCAAAACCAAAAACCCCCACTACCCGACAACATCCATAGCAGGGCCTTCCCCTCAACCGTTGGCGGCTTACACCTCTTGATCTGCACCACATTCTCGCTTAACCCAAGCCACGTCTACCGTCAACATCAACAGAACATTTTTCACATGAAAACCTTGCCTCAATTAAAACCATCAAATTCGACTTTTCACCCTCCACACCCTTGACAGCTAAGATAGGCCTCGTGCAGCAACCTCCTGCACTGGTTGATGCTCGCCTACATCAAAATCAAGTCTCCAACCGCAATAGCTAAACAACCATGCCTGACGACGGCAATAATATCTACGGCCCGAGCCAGCTGCGGGTGTTCAAAACCCAGCTTGTGCTATCGTTGGCCATCGGATCCTCGATGTTTTTGCTATTCTGCTTTTTGCGCCGCAAATGGCCTCACATGTACGCGGTCAGGACCCTACGAAAGAACCTGATCCGGGACCGGTCCTTGCCCAATGACCTATTCAGGTGGGTGTTCTCCGTGTGGTCCATCACCGAGAAGGAGGTGCTTGAATGCCTGGGGCTCGATGCCTATGTGGTGCTCACGTTCTTCAAAATGGGTATCTACATCTTTCTGCTTCTAGCGCTCTGGGGCGTATTGGTGCTTAGTCCGACCCGCTACATCTTCACGGGGAACTACGACCGTGACAATATCTCCTTTGTTGAACACAAGGATGCTGGGCCACACATGGACGACGATTTTCCAAAGTACCTTTGGGTGTACCCGCTCTTCACATGGGTGTTTTCGGCTATCGTGTATTTCAAGCTTTTCGACTTTACGGCGGCCGTGATCAAGACCCGCCAGAAGTACCTTGCGTCGCAGGACTCCATCACAGACCGTACCATCAAGCTTGACGGGATTCCCAAGAAGTTGATCCGCCAAAATGACCCCGTGCTCCTCAAACACTTCATTGAGGATTTGGGCATCGGCCATGTGGTGGACGTCAAGCTCATATACGACTGGACGCCGCTCGAGAAGCTCTTTGACGAACGCCACGAGCTAATCTCGAGCTTAGAGAAACTCTACTCTCACTACTACGGCTTGAAGGTGGACCTCTACAACCAGACTAGGACACCCCGGGTTATCCCAGAACATGCACCCGAGCTTCCCATTGCCACCTCCACGAAGAAAACACACCTACGCAAGAAGATTGATGATCTTGCAGTGAAACTCATTGCCGTGGACAAGAAGATCTTGAGCTTGCAGAATAAGTACAACCCGAGAACCTCGACCATGCCCGTTGAAGATGGCGAGTTTTCGATCACGCCTTCCGCTTTCATTACCATGGACTCAGTGGCCTCGGCTCAGATGGCCGCACAGACTGTTCTTGACCCCAGGGTGTATAAGCTCATGGTATCCATGGCGCCGGCAGCCAAGGATATCGAATGGAGGAACTTGAAGCTTACCCGCTACGAAAAAGCTTTCAAATCTTACATGGTCACCTTTTTCATCATCCTCAGTTACTCGGTCATTTTCTTCTTGGTGACGTCCTTATCGACCTTGATTGACGTGAAGACCATCACGAAGGTTTGGCCCACGCTAGGACACAAGATTGCCGAGTCAAAATGGCTCAGTACCTTCGTCACTGGTATCTTGCCACCCATGTTGTTCTCGGTCATCACCGTGCTCATCCCATACTTTTACAACTATGTTTCGCAGCTTCAAGGGTACTCCTCGTCTAGTGAGGTGGAGCTTTCAGGTCTTCTGAAGAACTTCTTCTTCGTATTCTTCATCTTGTTCTTGGTGTTCACCATCACAGGAACATTATGGGACTACTTCACCTCCATTGGAGACACCACCAAGTTTGCATCACAATTGGCAAGTTCCCTAAAGAAGCTTTCCTTGTTTTACGCAGACTTGATTCTTTTGCAGGGTCTAGCCATGTTCCCGGTACGTCTTCTCCAAATTGGGGACTTCCTTATTTTGAATATTGTTGGAAAGCTTTTTTTGCTCAGGAACATGCTTCTCAAGACCCCAAGGGACTACCGCTTTTACTACTTCACACCACCTGTCTTCGACTTTGGAATTCAGCTCCCCCAACACATCCTAATCTTCATCATAATCCTTATTTATTCAGTTGTTTCAACCAAAATCGTTGCTTGTGGTCTTGTTTACTTCCTAATGGGTCACTTTGTTTACAAATACCAGCTCATCTACAGCTTTGTTCATCCTCCTCACTCCACCGGCAAGGTCTGGCCCATGATATTCAGACGCTTGATGCTCGGGCTATTGATCTTCCAGCTATTCATGTGCGGTACCTTAGCCCTCGAGGGAGCCATCTTACTTTCCGTTCTTTGTACTCCTTTGTTCATTGTTACCTTGTTGGTTTGGTGGAATTTCGAGAAGTTCTATGTGCCATTGCATGACTTCATCGCTTTGAGAGCGATTCAAAGTCCGTACAACTTTGATAAAGAGTTTGATGACGACTCCCTGCTGGTTGCTGCTGGATCTTCACACAATCTAGGCTATGATGGTGGCTTCAACATCAGTAGCGACAGTCTCACGGCCAGAAAGCCCCCTCCTTTGCAGATGCCCGACCCAGAGCAGATGACAGGATACCCCACACCATCATCAGATGGCGTTTTGCTGCCAACAGAGAATTCCGCTTTGTTGGATGGAGATTACTCAATTTCGTATAGCGCAGGCGCAATTAGACATCGTCGGAAGGTTTCCACCGTGGATGAGGAGAGGGAGCAGTTCACAGACTACACTCACCCTTATCTCCGTGACCCCTTGCATGGACCATGGATTGGCTTTGATGGGGATCATATCTCGATGGTAGAATTCCGTAAAGGGGCCAATTCCTCGACGCCGGAACCAACGGGAGCGGAGAATGAAAATAATGCACCACCTGTAACCGAGTTTGTCATCAGAAAGAGGATACAGGTTGCCGAATGGGAATAAGCTTGCTGGCTTTTGACTTGGAATGCAAAATTATGCAACTGCTTTCAGGTCGGGAACCCTTTGCTAATTTTAGAAGCAGTTTTTTGAAGGTTTGCCTCGTTGCAATGAGGTCATATTCTTGATAACGGCTTGAAATTCTTGTCCCTTGGATGGACGAAAGGAACAAGGAGATAGTTGTCAAGGCAGGTGATTTTGATTGCCTCGCTTGGACGGAACTGGAATGAGAAATGAAACATCAGCAACAATGAAAGAGGCTAAAAAGCTGGTCGTCAAGCTATTATGTTACAGGTGAATGGCAATCGGGTAAACCCATTATTGACCGTTTAACGCCGATGGGATTTGCGCTATCTAAAGCATTCAGGTATTGTTATGAGGCAAGCCTAGCTTTAAACAATGGGGGTTTCATGCGAGGACGGGTGGAGACTACAATGGGGGGCCACCTGCCGCCAATAACCTGCCGGGCCTTGCATGTTACATCATTGAAGGAAAATCTTGAATGGGTTGCCGTAGCACGATACGAGGTAGTGGCCATCGTTAATATGTGTGGCGACTTGGCACAGAATGAGAAAGTGTCCAGCAAGAGGTGAGATTGGGCATTATGAAGGCTGCGGCTGGGGCAAAGTGTATGCCCATTCCGAGGCGGCCCCATGCACGTTAAGCGAATGGCATTCCTGGAGATATTCCTACGTTTTTTCAATGAAGATTTTTATCACGCAACATTACTCTCGTCAAGTCTATTTTACATACGGTTTGGCGTTCAGCGTCTCTTTCTGCGCCTTTGAGATGCAAGCTCATTGAGTTTCTTGCGCCGGAGGCTCATGTCAGAAACATAATCGGGCCTGTCCGGGTTGTAGTCACAGGCAACGCCGAAGCGCTTGCAGTGGTTGCAAACAGGCCTAGTCTCGTCGCACTTTAGGTGCTTGATGCGGCAAATCCAGCAACCCATTCGGGAGCGTTTCTGGGTGTGGCGTCTCTTGTGCTTCTTCTTGGGAGGAGCAGGCTGAGGCTCATTATGCTCGTGGGATTCTTCAATAATCGATTTCTGTGTGGCAGGCTGTCTTGGCGAGACATGAAATCTTTCTTCGTGAGGCTCCAGGAGCATCAGACCCGAACGGGAAGAAGAGGGGTTTGTTGATGCCAGAGATGTTCTTGAGGCGGTCGACCTGCGGTTCTGGGGCAACGATGCCCAGCCTAGCGCAGTTTCGGCTTTATTCGTGGTCGCACCATGGAGGTAGTGGTAGTTGATGCGACGCATGGGCAGCTCAGGCGTCCGGGCAAACGACCGGACCGAGTTTTTAAAAGATTTGCGGGCAGCAGGTCCAAAGTGAGCCGTGGACGAGTGGATCTCGGGCTGTCGCAGTGTAGATGCGGTTGCGAATTGGCCAATGGCAGCGCCATTGTTGCTATTGTTGGAAGGGAACCCTGGAAATTGGGCCCAGGTGTCCTCTGCCACCGAAGAGACCGGAGTCAAAATAGACAGGGTGCTTGAAGAAGGCGTAGATTGGGTTGGAGGGTGGTGCAGAGAAGCTGGTTTATGGGGCACAGGCTGCTGGAGCAGTTGCTGGCGAAACAGCTCATTTTCCATCACCAGAAAGTGGTCGTAGTCCATGTGAGACTCAGTCAAGCTCAGTTCAATAAACGAGCAGTCCATGGAGCTGTTGAAAAATTCAGGAACGTTTCCCACCTCGGGGACCGGGTGGTCAAAGGATTCCATTGGAGGTGCGCATAAGCCCAGCATGTCCAGGGCATTCTGTCGAAGCAATTGGGCATGGAGCTGGCGATGCAAAGGGTCCGGGGCGACAAAGCCGTTTTCCGGGCTGTGGTCGTGATTGTGGGGGTGGCCGTGGTTGTAGGAACCCGGGATATTATGTTTGTGGGGGTCCATCTGAGCCTGATATGCGTACGTCTGCTGGCACAACAATTTTGCAGCCAAGTCAAACGGAGTATTTGCAAGGGGAAAGGGCTCAGGCGGGTCTAGAATGTCAAAGCTGAGCGAGTCTGTGCCGTCAATCAAAGAGGGCTTGGATGCTGGCGAAGTGAAGAAGGATGTCATAAACGAAAGTGGAGGTCAAGCTGCTTTAGGTGAGCAGGTTTTGGACAACAAAAAAAAAAAATGGAAACGAAGGAAGGGACGGAAGTCAATTGAGTCAGGCAAAGACTTTGGGAAAATTAAAAAAGATCGACCTGGAGGAGGTGGGGAGACCCTGATATGTATGGTGGGGTGGAGGAAGAAAGACCCTTGAAAAAGCGGTGAGGTATGCGAGACAGGCGAGTCGGAGCACTTTTATGGCACAAGGGAGGGTCTGTAAAGCCACGCGGAAGCGATGTATAGTCCGGGGAGGGGTGAGATGAATCGGGAACCGATAGGCAAAATGACAAAAGAAAGGCTATCCAGTAGCTTGTCAAAAAACGGACAGGCGGGGCGATGAAGGGATTATTATCTTGTTTTTCCCCAGGTAGGACAAACGAAAAGTTTGTAAAACAAATAAAACTCAAAGATTAAGGTTGGAAAATAATAATAATGAAAATGGGGCCAGGCTGTACGATCAAAACGTACGTTGACAAAGGCTGCTGGGCCTGGGGCTCGGAACAAAGACTTTTGTGGTGCTTTTGCAGCAGCTGCACGGCAGGATACCTTACTTAGGCACTATGCAGCCTATGCGGTGTCTTAGTGGGAAATTAGCAGACAGGCGCCGTTTGCACACGCTAAGGCACCAGGCAGCTCCAAGGCACTTAGCGGCTTCTCGCTTTCTCGGTTAAAAATGGGCCCTGGGTCGCTACGACTAAAACGGCGCACACAGACCGTTCCAGACAGATACGCAAGCTGTTAAGGTACAGGCGAACAAGCGGTACAGGTGGCGCAGGTTCAACGTAAAGGACAATAAGCCACACGGGAGGCTTTTATCTCTACGCGACAGCCGAAAAGCGTAGCACAAAACAATAAAAAATTTCGCCTAGAGAGGGGCGACAATGGGGGAGTGTGTGGATTTGGGGAAGGCGCAAACGGATAAATCGATGCCGGCGTCTGCTGGTTGGTCTCGGTCTCGAGGGGAAGATTTCCTTTTTGGGGTGGCTCGAGATGCTCTGGCTGCAGTGGCGTGTGGACCGTTGGCGCTGCAAAAATCTGCACTTCTGTGTTGGGCAGGAGACGAGGTGAGGAAGGTTTTTGCCTTCTGGTATTATTCTATTTTTTTTTTTTTTTTTTATTGGGGTTGCTGGCCAGAAAGACAAACGTAGGTTCTGGCAGGTGGGTCTAGAGGGGAAAGCGGATGACGGGCGCTTGGAGGTTTCCCCAACTTTTAATATTCAGCAGAGATCGTCACAAGACTTTGCTTATCTCTTGTTATTATTTTTTTGGGGGCACGTCACTTGTGATTGGCTTCACTTGTGATTTGGGGATCAGGCACTCTAGAACGTCGACACGGTGCTTCCGTGCTGGGTCGATTCACGTAGCAAAAATCTGTGTTTTGTTCCGGCCCGCCTCGAGGATCTAGGGGTATTTATAATAGTGATGCAAGAGCAAGTGGGCTAGAAGAGGTGCATTGTATCCGTGGACACTTCCCAATCGATACATTTGTTTCAGAAATGCACCAAGCACAACATCTACATTTTGTGGAGCTTCGCTTGCTTCGGCGTGATGCCCGGATGCCTGGGTCCACCTTTTTCCTGAATCTCGCTTGCGTAAAAGGCGGAGTCACACGTAGGGCCGACGGCAATTGGGTCCGCTGCCTTGTTGCTTCAAGGGTGGGGGCTACATTTATGCGAGCTGGATAGTCTTTCGGCGTCTTCCACTTTCTTGAGGCGGTTCTATGCTTTTCCAGAGGTCAGGGTGACTATTCCATGACATCTCACATGGGGGATCTTTTTAAGGCGGGAGCTGGTTTTAGACGAATAGATAAGGAAAGTAGATAGTCCAATTCTTTGAGGAGCCATTGATGGGAGAGCAGCTGGAGAATTGAAGTTGCACACGGCGTAATTAGTAAACTACAGAGGATTATTAGTCAATCGCAAAACAAACACCCACTTGAAGTAATCGTGAAAACGGAAAAACGGACACAGGGCCCCGGGAGAGGCTATTTTTTTCGGAATTCAGAAATGCTGACCCCAAAAGCACCCAGATACGACTTTGCTGTGACCATTGGCCAGTGGGGGCAACCAAGGCAATTGAGTTCGGGTTCCTGAAAATCACCAGATCCAGTGTCCTGAATCGGAAAAACTCTAGCGTAGACGGCTAATGCTTGCGTATTCCAAACTGAAACCAGACATGGAAGTCACTATCTCATGATATTCTAGAACGCAAGAGGGGTTTCGTTAACGCAACCAGCACATATTTTTTAGCAAGATCTGGCGAAATAGAACGACCGTTTCCTTGTGGAACGATACATTTACGGAGCTCAAGCGTCATACCACGTCAAGCTCTACAGTTACTCCACCTTCTTCTCCAAATTTAAAAGCTTATTCACTTTCCCACATTTTTCCGCTAGGATACAGCCCTTCAGGGCTCGGGTATCGAGTCCAGGGGGCGTAAGCGCCTGCTCGCTTTAAGCGCCGTTTAAACCATCGTGCATCTTCTTTCAATGCACGTTCGTAGGCTCAGTCCTCGGATAAATGTTCGATTAGGGATTACGAGCAAGGCGGGAAGAAATTTTCCTCGGGGCATGGGGCGGCGCTGTTGCTGGTAAAAAAATAAAATCTGGCCCCAGGACGTTGGAAAGATTTCAGATGCAAAACATTACAGCCCCACCAGTGAAAAAGTTCGCTGCAAGATCATCGATACCCTGGATTTCCTTACTTCAAGAGATCGGTGACAACCTGCGTTGGAAAGACCCTGGCGCTTGCTGCTGTGTTTCTTTGCTAAGGAGTGTTGCACCTCGCTTGTGTATGGAAGAAGCAACACAGCGCCTGCGTTTCCCAGCCGCAGGGGCGGGATGACCTTGTGCTTGATAACTTGCGTCTAAACGATGCTTAGTGGTCATGATAGAGGCGGCCTTTTTGTGTAGAGTATCGGCCGTATTTACGGGCACTTGTTGACCTGCCAGACTGCCTAAATGGACGATGGAGGAGGGAGGTCTAGCTTCAATGCACCATTTTGTGTAACAAAACAACGATTGCACCATTTCGGAGTGCTTCACCTCACGCCATGTGGAAGTCCACAAAACTTCATCTTGTCGAGTCCACAGAACCCTGCCGTATTGATCTTTGCTGCTTCGCCAGAGCAACCGAGGTACAGATATCTGCACTGGAAGTTTGCATTCATGCCGCAGAAGCTGTCTTCTGCAAGCCGCCGCCCTAGTTTCAATAAGGAATTGAGTTCCGGCTTTTCAGCGCCGGTTTCGGACCCACGATACATGATGCACCAGGCTGTGGTGCTGGTGAGGGTTTCGCTTGGCTGAAAGCGTTGGTGAAGAGTTACGAGGAAAGAATTAGATGAGACTCTTGACGTCAACTGGCATTTCATCGGGACACCCCTTGAATTCTGAGACTCTTTTCCCGCTGAGCTTTTAGATCATGACATGGGAGGTTATCAGAGCAAAAATAGGCGAGCTACGAGGTACTCTACATTGCAAGCAGCCTGGCGTAGTATCCAAGAAAGCGATTTTTTATTTTGGTAGAAACCCTTGGGGTTATGGATCCTTGGCCTAGGGCTCAAATGGTTGCAAAAAGCAACATCGAGCTTGGCTACATGAAAGGGGAGTTATCTATTGTTTTCGACATGCCGAGGAACTGAGTGATTGTGTTGGTATGGTTTTCAGATACCCTGCGCAAGGCGGCAAAGACGTAATAATTGTTGAGCCCTGACGAGAGTTTTTGCGATAAGCAAGCCAATGAGATTAGGTGATTGCTAATTAAGGCATAGAGGAGAGGGAGGAAGTGGTCCTAAATTCCGTGGCCGTTGGGGGGCGAATCTGTGGCAATCGTGGGGGTGAATTTTCAGCAATTTTGAAGCTTGTAAGGTTTCTTTAACAATTCTTGAGCAATTAAGAGAGCATATTCGGAGTTGTTACGTCGCCCAGGCTTCCAAGACGAGGCTGTAGAATTACCTCCTAAGAAAATTGATATCAAGAAACAGACAGAATGTCGTCTACGGCGTTTTGGCCAGGGTGCAACGAATCACCACCGGACCGGGATTCGGCCCGTTTTTGTTCCGTGGGAATTTGTTTCAAACCTCGTCTAGCCAAAAGTCCTTCGTAAGGCAAAAAAGTAGCACAATATGAAAAAATTCCACAAAAACATATCTTGCCGTTGCTTTCCTATCTACATCTCGGGAGCCCTAAAGGGTCTTCATGGTACACGCACGCAGGCGTCTGGGAGTGCGATAAAAAAAAAATTTTTCCATCTCCTCCAACTCTTCACATATTTTACCAACTTTCGGATTACCAGCGATACCGACTGTGCCTCTGTTCGGTGGAGCACAAATGGCCGAAAGGAGAACGACCGACCAGCATTATATAATCTGGGCCGCCTGGCTGCTTTTGCAGCGTGGTTTCCCGGTTCGCGTGCTGGAAACATGCCCCTTTGTGATCCACAACATTCTGTGTGCTCTGTTTTTTGCCTTTTTTTGTAAATTACTCTTCAACGGCTCAATGGGTGCCCAGAAACGCCAAAACGCCCATTTCTTTGTTCCCAAAGGAGCCGGTTTTTCGCCAGAACGGGACCGCCTTACGATCTGGGCCCATTGGCACCTGTGACGTCGTTTAACGGCCCCGTCTAAACGCTCAAACCTTATTTTTTTGCAGCTTCCGCTCGTGTCTCAAAAGTCGTACCTCGAGCTCTCTTAGAATTGCCTGACGTATCGGTCCGCCGTTGCATATTTGTCTAAAAATCCGTGTCTTACGACTATTTACTCCAGCCGCGCTGAGCATGTCAGCTGGAAACCTCGAGGTGATTGGTCCACAGGGTCTTGGCAGACGCGTGAGACAAAATCAGAGTGACATCTGCTTGAAAAATGGTCCTTTGTGCATTTCTGGGATGGGGGGTCTCACCCAGGAACGCTCACTTTTTTTTTTTTTTTTTTTTTAGGCGCACCTTTTAAAAATAACAAGCCGCGTCATTAAGCTGCCGTACTTTACCAGCCGTGCAAGGTCGCGTATTGTACCCTCTGACGCCCAATCATAGGAGATCCACCCTCAACGGCGTAAACAGATCCAAACACTACTACTTGTTGTTTATTAGGGAGCCCATTCACGAACCCTTTTTCACGTCACTCCACCGTCTGTGCTATCTCGAGCCCGCGTTCTGCATTGCGTCTCGCGTAAGCACTCTCTCAAAACTATCTTAACAAACACCCCAAGAACAAACCATGCCTGTTGTGAGCAACCAGCTCAGGAACTTGAAGATCTCGCCGCCCTCCTTGGCCGACCAGGTCAACTCGAAGCTCAAGGCCAATGTCATTTTGGTTGCCAAGTACGACTTTGTCGCCGAGTCGGCGTCTGAGTTTTCCGTCAAGAAAGGAGACGTGCTCAAGCTTTTGGATAAACTCGCCAATGGCTGGGTGCTTGTGAAATCCGTCGAAAAAGTCACGTCCCCGGGGCTTGTCCCTTGTCTTTACGTCGATATTGCCGTGAACGACACGCTTAATCCCATCACCTTACAGTGGCTTCACGAGACTGGAACCTCCGCATCCACAGTTTTAGGAAACACGACATTCTACGATGCCGAAGTCAAGCAGCTCCTCCGCAATAACGCTCCAATAACCATCAACAACCGACCATATCCACTCGCTGCCTCCATTTCCAATTTCCTCTTGTACGAAAACCGCTATTGGTACAGAGTCGACATCACCTATAGCACCCAAGAAAGGGCGTATTTGTGCCGCTACTACCAGGATTTCTATACTCTCCATGCGTCTCTTCTTGAGCATGTGGAGCAGTGGCAGCTGGCGTCCAAGGAGCAGGAGCTTCCTGAGTTCTTGAAGTTGCCCAAATTGCCTGAACCCATCCCCAGTAACAAAAGAGAATCGGCAGAGCTCAGGTCTCTTCTTGTCAAGCGGTGCAAAGATCTCGACCAGTACATCAACCTGCTTATTCTGAACAAGCACTACCAGGTGCTGCCTCCGTTGCTCAGATGGCTCGATGCCAAGTACGAAAAAGCCCCTGGATTCGTGGTTGCAGAGCAGCTCAATGAAACCAACGAGGTTATCAACGAAAAGGTTTTGCCTGGCTCTGTGGGCATTTATTCCCATCACAAGGCCGATAACGGAACCGAAAGCGAGAGGCTCCATGCTGTATTGGATAAGCGTGAGGAGGAGGACCAGGCTAAAAAATTCCCCATGAGCTCCCCCAACCCCAACGACCGTGTAGGTCCCAAGCAGCCCGTTTCAAGAAATATTTATAATCACTACCAGCAAATTGTGGGCTACCAGGGCGACCTCCAGCGTGCCAAAACGACCCGTGATCTTCTGAGGTCAAAAACATCCAAAGAGCCCCGCCACGGTCCTACAAGGAAAGCACCCCCTGGCGAACCCAGCCAATTCACAAGACTGAAAACAACATGGCAGCCACAAAGAGCCGCCACGGCTCCTACAATGGTCCATACAAGCCCCCCTCCTAAGCCGGTGTCGATTTCTGCTGTGAATGGTAACCCGTTTGCCAGGACAAAGTCCGTGAGGACCACCACCGGTTCCGAAACTTCCGGGCCTACTTCGGCCGAGGCCTCTTTTGACACCAGTCTTCTTTCTCTGCCTCCTTCCCTAAACAGCAGGTCTGTTCAGGGAACACCCGAATTAGGGCCTGGCCAGCTACGGTGCCAGATAAAGACACAAAACCAAGACAAACTTTCTGTCAGGATAAATAAGCCCGAGGTGACGTCTCTTGCTGAGTTCAAGCGCCTCATATACCAAAAAGTGGCCTTCAATAATCTCTATATCAATTTGCCTGACTCCGACACCTACGAGGAGATGGATTCCGGGCTGACTGATTTACTAGCACATATTCGGGCCAGTGAGAATGTGAATGTGCTTGTGACGTGAGGGGCGTTTTGAGGCTAAAGCTTGTTCAAGCTATGCTTTTTATGCGACGTTGTACTACCCACCAGCTGTTAGGTGGCTAAATAATTGTAATCTTAATAATCATGTACGAACCGTTTAGAGCGTGCTTTAGTGGTGCAGAAATGGGCAGCTTCTTTTTGTGTTATTGACTAATTTACCCTTATCGGATTGAATGTCTCTGAATTGAGGGATACCGCCGTCTCCGTAAGTATGTAAACACCCTTGGTGTAGGACCTAAACAATCCCATAGACAGCGCAAAAAACGTGTTGACTTCATTGTTATCGGGTATGGATGCTAATACGGCAATTCACCAGCCTTCACCGTTGGCAGGGCAGGCTTAGTTTTCCAAATTCCGCATGCTATCCTTTAGGCGTGGCGTTCACAAAGCCTGTCAGAGTGTAGGTGGTTGAGCCGCTGAGAGGTTGAGCCGCTGGAGGCTGGAGGGTGCTCCTGCGTTGGTATTGGTTGAAAAAAAAAAAGGAGAAGTTACAAACTAGGCGCAGGTGACACAACATGATAGACGAGAGGCGTCGTATTTTGGCACTAAAGCGTTGCCGAGGTGGACCCGTCTAGCCAGTGCATCAAAAGACATGGGAAACGTTTGTGGCGAAGGGCGCTTCCAAGAAAACCACACATTTGGTGAGGTAGCTGTACTGGTTAATTTGTGGTGTTATTCTCTCCAAACCCAACACGCAGCAACCCGCAGGTGGAACAACAGGCCACAGAAATGAACATTGAATAAAGCTGTCGGGTACTGCAGTGCACGCGTGTAGGAGCAGGAAAGTCGCGCGAGGCGATGCAGTGCCCTGTAGAGAGGGCCGAGAGGCGCGTGCGGCGACATGCATACACGCATCTCCAAACAATAGTTGTGTTTTGCTCTCTCTCATAACACGCATATTCATTCCAACAGTGTATGCATATCATTCCTCCGCTAACCTCTCGGGTCCAGTATAAACTTCATTCCTTAAAGCGGTCTCTCGTCCGCCAGTGTTTACATATTGCCCCCTCGGCTTCTACTCAGATAAAAGAAGAGATTTCACCCCTCCGTCTGCTCCAAGCTTTTCCCAAAGGATTCTGGACTCATCAACAATAATTATTTATTGTTTGCGTTCTGAGCTCGAAGCATCCCTCCGGTCTCATTGTTTCTGTGTTTTGGTTCTGCCCATTGAGATCTACACCCACATCCTTGTTGATAAAGTGGACTTCATTTCCTGACACTCGTTTTGCTTCCACCACAACCTCATCTTCAATCGACATATTCATCTCAGCTCCCTTTCTCCACAAAGCAGCCTCATCATGTCCACGAGTCTCTTTGCTGCCAAGCAGTACAAGTCTTCTAGAAACTTGAAGAAACTCGCCATCTCGTCTCCCATCAACACAAAGTCTCCTACGGGTTCGCTACAGCCTTCTCCACTGTTTTCACCTCTTACCCGGGATCCAGTGATTGTGTTGAGAGCCCGCTACGACTTCACGGCAGAATCGCCTGTGGAAATCAGCGTCAAGCGGAATGACTATGTCAAACTCGTCCACAGACCCGGGAACGGCTGGCTTTTGGTCAAATTCATCGACAAGACAGACAGTGGACTAGTTCCAGCGTCGTACGTTGACATTGTGGCCAACGACATCCAAAACCCCATCACACTCGAATGGCTTCTCGAGACCAAGCCGCCGTCACAGAGAAAGAAGGAACACATCAAAAACATCCGCATCAACACGGTGCTCCAGAACAGAAAGATGCGCTACTTGTACCGGTTGGACATCACCATGAGCTCTGGCAAGCAGATTTTCCTCTGCAAGTACTACCAGGATTTCTACAATTTGCACGTTGCGCTCGTAACGTCGTTGGGTCGTTTGGTGCCGCTTCCTGTGTTCCCCAAACCCAGAGGGCTGATGGACAAGACACACCAGAAAACATCGCCCAACCAAGCGGACATCAAGAACTTGCTCGAAGTGGCGGGCCAGCTCAGCAAGTACTTGAGACAGCTTTTGATTATTGAAAAAGTCCGGGCGTGTGACGAGTTTATCGAGTTCATTGACGACGAGCAGTTCAAAAGAATTGTCATTCGTCCCGGAGACGCCCCGATTGCCGACGCCAAAATCAACGACATGCTCCACAAGGACCTGGTCAATATAGTGGACTCGTTGCTGAGAGCAGACATGTCGCTCAAGAGCGTTTCTGTGGCCCAGACGCCGTCTCCAGCTCAAAAGAGCCCACCAAAGCAGAAAAGGCAGTTGTCCATGTCGCCAAAGGAAAGACAAATGTCGACTTCTCCCTCCATTGCAGCATTGATGCCGTCGTTTGTGTCGCCATCCAGTATTCCTACGGTGCCCAACACTCCAGAAGCTGAAAATACCGCTACAACTGAATCGCCCATGGCAGAGTCCAAGAGCTCTCAGACACTTTCTACATTTTCACTGCTTCTCGCAGGCTACGGTGAAGACGAGGCCGGCTTGAACCTCCAGGAAACCAAAACCACCGATTCCAGCGACTCCCAGATGAACCTGAACGAAACCACCTTGCAAGACCCAATTGACCTTCCCGACATTCGCTACAAAAATATGGCACAAGCCAAGGACGTGGCAGCTCCAGCCAGTGACGTCAGCCACGATTCCGTCAGCACCATCGGAAGCCAGGGCCTCAACAGCACACATTACCTGAGCGGAGAAGACTCGCTCATGCTGAATTCGGCCCGCCACAAGAGCCTGTCTTGCGAGCCCAAAACGCCCATTTTGAGCCTAGACCAGACGTTTGCCAGGCATCCACCCAAGCTCTTTGGAAGCGAGGAGGATGAGCAAATCAGGCCTTTGCTGCCCAAGAAGCACAAGGAAGCGTACATGTCCGCCTCGTCCTCCACGGCCACCATCACGCAAGATACAAAAGTGAAGCAGAAGCACAGCGAGTATGTTCGGATCAAGGTAACGCTATGCAACGAGGATGACGACAAGGTGATTTTGCGTGTTCGACGCAGCGACTTGCACTCGCTTCAGTCGTTGAAGCACATGGTGCTGAAGAAGATTTACGAGGATCCGGCTTTGATCCACCACTACACACTCAGGCCTTTTGAAGAAGCGTTGGACAGGTCTGGGCTTGATGAGCACGGCGTTATGGATTACGTCAGAAGCAGGCCCAAAGCCCACTTGAAGCTCCAGCGGGTCCGCTAAGGCCACCACAAAGTATATATGGGTTGAAACGAGGATATATGAGAAAAAGATACAAGAGAGGAAGCATGGGCAACTTGAGCCGAGCGAAGCCACCATGGCAGCGAAACGAGACTCGCCAAAGCGTTCCAGCAGGCACAAGCGTCCGGTGTATGAGAGCTGGGCCCAAATGTAGTTTAGCCTGTCCCGCCTGAACGCATTCTATTGTCCTACGAAAGAAAGCACTTTGTTTGTACGGAAAACCCCTCAAGACGGCCTTTGTATTAAATGGAGAAAGCGGAGATTGCGAGTTTCAGTAACACCCATCAACCAACACAATAAGAAGGCCAGTTTCCACTTTTCCAGGAACAGAAATCCACCAACCTCTTTCTTATCACAAGCACATGCAGCATGAGAAGTGACGTAGATCTCCAGCATGAGGCACTCAACAAGGTACCCAGCGAAGCCTAGACAAAGCCCGGTTTGCAATGAAATAACATTGGCGATCACCACTTGCGCCTATCCGAGAGGCAAGAGAAGAAACACGCATTGAGAGGGAAGTTGCTGAATGGAGGTAGATCCCGATCGGTTATAGCAATACAGAAGCCTAATTGGGCGTTGACAGGTTGAAAGAAGCTTTTGAGTATAACGCCATTTCAGCCACAAGCGAGCGTTATTTAAGGTTTCCCAGGGGAGTGGCGAAGAGACCATATAAGACCGATGGTGAAAAGTCCGGCTGCATCTGGGCAGTAGGAAAACCTTCTCTGCGTGTGGATTGAGGGCTTTTAAAGAGAGTTTCTTGTACATAGCGTGGGGTGGTGCAGAGGAGCGCAAAATAAACGAACCAAGAACGCGGATCACCCCATATAATAACAGAAGAAAAGATTGGCGTGGCAGCAGCGAAGAAAACGTGTGGCAGTGTGGCAGAAGCCCTGGCAAGAAAGAAGCCAAACAGCCGCATTCCGAAAGTATGGGCCCACCACCCGCAGGGTTATTGGCGGCAGTAGTAGGTTGATGTATGCACGGCGCGTAGAGAGAGGTTTGTACGTTCGGTAATGCATAATCAAGGTGTGGACCTGCACGCGGCCCACCGCTCGAGCACCTTATTCGGGGTTCAGCGCCAGCGCTCCTTCACCGTACATGCGGATTGGCGAGTCACAATACCCATAAAAAAGAAAAAACAGCGGGACAAAGGACTGTTTTATTCAGTGGCTGGTCCTCTCCTGCACTGCTTCTGTGGTTCTCGAAAGCGTAACAATAGGTTTCCCAAACCAGTGCTCCACTTCTTCTTTTGCAGAAGCTCCATATAACCCTCCGGTGTCCGGCCTTTTCCTCCTAACCGTTAGTGTTTATTCTGCCTGAGCCCGGTCCGGCGCTATACCCATCGAAAAAAAAGTCAAATCTGGCGGCTCCCAACCCAAAAAAATGACCGTCCTCAACGTCCCCGGCACCTTCAGCAAAAACGACTCCGATTCGGATAGTGACCATTCGTCCCTCTTCGACTCGGCCCCTTCCAGTCCCACGTCGTCCACAGCATTGAAGGAAGAACACAAACTCAAAAAACCCCCCAGCCACAAGTGTCCAACCGCTCCTGCCAAGACACCGGTAAACAATACGAATACCGTGCTTCATACCAAAACACCATCGAGGCCAACGTCCCAGTACGTAACACCTCCTCTTCCCATGGAGCGGTCCAGCGAGCCTGTCAGACTGCTCAGCTTGTTGAAGCCCCAGAATCCACGGAAAAAAATCGAACAACAACGCAGATACTCCCTCACGCTGGCAGACCTTCGGCTTCCTCCAGGCAAGCTCAATGCACAAAAGGAGTCCACCCGCCTCGAGTCTCGTGAACGGACGCTTTCTGCCAGAAAGCCGTCTCTGGGCCTGGTGCCTCGAGCCGCCAATTGGCAGATCCCTCCACATATCCATACCCAACGCCGGATGCACCTGAGTCCTCCTCTGAGAAGCAGCACATTGAGAAAGTCCAAGGAAGAGCTAGATCCTGCCAATGTGCTCAAGCTCAAGATCTCGTGCCGAGAGCTGCTAGAAGAGATTGTGGCGCTCAAGCTCCGCAAGGACCGGCTCCGGAGCACCAACGAGCTTGTGGATGTGATATTGTTCAAGCTAGCAGGCAAGTTGCCGTGCTCGAAAGATGGGGTGAAAATCGCCCTAGTGTTCCCGGACCTGACGCTTCCGGGCGTGACTCTCAAGAGCCCTGGTGGCCGGAGCAACAACTGTGAGTGTGAAGATTTCATGATGGGATACATCCAGGCGAAGAGCAAGATCTACGTCAGGGTCTCGTCGGGAAAGTAATGTAGATAGTTAGATGAGACACGAGAATACAAGATTTGGATAACTTTTTGGAGAGTTGCTGTAGAATTGCAATTGAGTGGATTGCAATGTGAATTGGAGGATTGCTTGGGTGTTTGTTTGTTTGTGGCCGTTGAGTGGTGATGATCGGAGTGTGGAATGGTTGCAACTATGCAGCTGATCGCGGTTTTTAACTTGGCTTGACAGCCTCACACAGAATGTGAAAACAAGGATGAGGCATAAAAAATTGGTTTCAGGGTGGAATGGACTGGGACAAGGAGGGGTGGCTGTAAAGGGGGTTGTTTCTGTTTGGAATGTTTTGAAACGGTGTATTTCGGTCTGTGGGGTATGGTTTGGGGGGTTCATTAGGAAGGGCTCAAATCGGAACTAATACAGGCATTGGCAGGACAACAGACCAAGGTTTCTGTTGTTTTCAACGGAAAGTAAAGGAAGGAGTTGAGGGGAAATTGATTTACGCCAAAACCGGACCAAATTGTCCTAATTAGCTGGTGCTGTACATCTATACTGGCTATCTATTTCATCAGCTATGCTCTTACGATGCCTGCTCAATTGCATGGTCAAAAGACGAACCCAATTTTTTATGAAATCCCATATCTACTACTTTTTAATCCCACAAACCAAAATCACAGGTCCGTGAATCCACTACCCCGGCAGGTTTGTCGATCCACGACGTCACAGTCCACCGTCCTGACGTATCTGCAATGAACCATCTAAGGATCCCCCAAAAGCTCCACAAAACGCTCCACAATGCCCACTACAATCAATGTCTTGTCTTCTGCAACGAAAGCGACGTTTCTAGAACACCCGCCCAATCCGGCATTACCGCCGCTTATCTGGAACATCGGTAGCAGCGCAAAACACGAACTAGGGCAAGTTTAAGAAGAATTCGGAAACAAGGCGCCGTTGGAAGAATCTTCACCACCCACAATGGGCCCACAAAGAAGAGGATCGTCAATAATGGAGCAGCGAATAAACAGCTGCGACCGGCATTGTAGCCCACGTTTTCAAGCGGCTATTCTAGATAACCAGCGTGATGCCACAACGAACGGGGTCCAGAGTTTTTGAAAACAAACAAGAGATCGGGATTTCTGGAAGATGTTTTGAATTTTACAGTAAAGCAGAGTTGTTGGTGATATCACTACAGCTGCTGCTATGGACCCTGCGCTTTCGCAGCCATCAACTGTCAAGCATAGACTAGAGTTGTAATGTCGAAAGCATACCGAGCTGATATGAAAATATGAAAAATTACAAAATAACCCATAGTACAAAATAACTCACATTACAAATAACTCATATTACAAAATAAATAACAAATATTGCATATTCTTCCATGAACAACCGCCTCACACTCCGGTCTCAAAACACGCGAAACAATCTCAACTACCAACTGCCCATGTTTTCCCAGCGCAGTCAAGCAGCCCTTTGAGTCCCAAGATGTCCGACATTTTCTCCATGGACGAGTACGACGTGACGCCCTTGGTGGACGGCATGCTGCGGCTCAACTACCGTCTTTTAGATGAACCCGAAGACCCAGACCCTTGTGAGCCTTCTTTATCAACTCCTCCTGCCCAGCCCATCCCTGTTGTGGTCGATTCTCCCGAGGATGCTTCCGATACCGTGCCTGATTTGCCACAGCACGGCGTGCCCATGAAGGTTCGGCGCAGAAGCAGCGTTTCTTCAGCGTACGAGGTGGAATTGGGCGAATCCTATGTTTCTTCGTCTTTGAAAACGTCCCATGTTTCCGGGTACAGACCGAAACTCAGCGACTTTGAACCAATCACCGTGCTTGGCCAGGGCTCCTACGGGAAAGTGCTTTTGGTCAGGGAACTGGCCACCGGGAAGCTTTTTGCTCAGAAACAGTTGCACAAGGCTTCTCTCATTATCAACGACAACGAGGTGCACCAGACAAACTACCAGCGGACGCTCAACGAGAAGTCCATTTTGGAAAAGGTGGCCCACCCTAATATTGTGAAATTGTACTATGCTTTCCAGGACCACAACAAGGTCTACTTGATTCTAGAGTATCTAGACGGCGGCGAGCTTTTCCACCATTTGGCTCAGCAGAAGTTCATGAGCGAGAAAGACGCCTCCTACTACATCGGCCAGATCGCCTTGGCCTTGCGTTATTTGCACAATTCCCTCAAGGTCATCTACCGTGACTTGAAGCCCGAGAATTGCATGCTCAACGCAGACGGGAACTTGGTACTTACCGATTTTGGTCTCTCAAAAGTGTCTTCCAGAGACGAGACGCGCCACTCCATGATTGGAACGGCCCAGTACATGGCGCCAGAGGTCATTTTGGGCAAGGAATACGATTTTTCTGTGGACTGGTGGTCCTTGGGCTGTGTTGCCTTTGACATGCTTACAGGTTCACCTCCATTCACTGGCCACACGAACGAGAAGATCATGGATAAGGTGGTGCACTCGAAGAAGTACTTGAAGTTTCCCTTTTACCTCTCCAGTGATGCCAAAGACCTTCTCAGGAAGCTCTTACAACCTGATCCGGCAAAGCGTCTTGACGTGGATGCCGAGTTTGAGAAGTTCAAAGGTCACAGGTTCTTCAGGCACTTGGACTGGCGTGACATCGAGAAGCCTCAGGAACAGGAAACTCCAATACTCCCACCAATCATGCCCATCATCACCGACCCCATTTTGGCAGAAAACTTCGACGAGGAGTTCACCGGTATGTCATTCACTCCACAAGACGCCAAGGGCCAGTTTCTCACAGGCAAAAGTCCCGGTGACATTTTGCACGTCAACGGCTTCACGTACACGAACGAGAGCTACTTGATGACAGCATTGAGAGAACGGGCAAATTGATAGATATATTTATTCTTTAGATGCTATAATTAAGATACAGCGGCACCATTCATGTGTATAGGTAGAACGCAACAAGGCCAGCGAAAGTTGCAGCTCTCACAGCAAAGGCCATGGGGATGTTGAACTTGTAAGACATTTCACTCTGATACTTGAGGAAATTCGTGCAAAACAAGTGGCTGACAAACATGCCAGCATATGCTGCAATCAAGGCCCCTGTGGAAAGGGATGCGTAGAATGGCAATGCAAGGGTCATGGTGGACACAAACTGAGCCAAGATAAGCTCAGCCGTGTATGCAATGAAGTAGAAGATGCTGAATTGCTCCAGAGTTACGCCAAACTTCTTGAAAATGGGATCCACCTGGTTTTGCGCAGATACCCACTCATCGTAGTTTGCATTGGAAAACTTGGCAAACTCGAAGAAGTCATGGCAGTTGTACTGGCGAGAGTAGGCGGGCTTGAACGATTGGGCCTCCAAATCGACAGTGTTGTAAAGTGGAAGCTTTTCGCCCGAAAGAAGAGAGGAAGTCTCGTTATTGTTCAAGCTGAACGTGGAGAACCTCTGCTTGATTTGCACCCGTTGGAGCCTGCGGTAAAAGGCCTGGGACTTGCGTCTCTCAAAAAACGTAATTGGAACCAACCAGCGGAACCATTTGAGAAAGCCCATCTTCGAGGACTTCAGAGAAGCCGAAGAGTTGGAGCCGTGAACAGGGTAGGTGGGGAGTTGACTTGTGGACGACGAAGTACGCAACATGGGGCAGCGTTGTGGACCAGGATCAGTCACTGCAGACTCAAACGAGCTGTCGGGATCAACTGAGTCCATCAGATGGTCAGCCGGGCCAATGAGGCCTTCGTAAGGGTTCTCGCTGTACTCCACAGATTCTTCGTCAGATGTCAAATGCAAGGTGTTCTTGGGCAGAACAGAGTACAAGCGGTCCATCACACTCAGGTGTGACAGCAGCGCCGACATGATGGGCATCAGCTTGCTCAGCACAAGGGACTTGTTTTTGCTGGAGAAGGAATTTAGATTAAATGAGGGTCCAGTTTCGATTTGTGGTTCTTCTGAACCGCTGGACCCAAGCGATGCCATTGAACCTCTGTGCTTGATTTTCGTAGGAGGAAGGGGAGCCAAGCGGCAGTCGTCCCAGATGGCCAAGTAACCGTAGAATTTACGATACAACAGCATCTGGTGTGGCGCATTGTGAAACAACGAAAGCACCACCACAAAGCACAGAAGCACCAGGGCGACGTTCAAAGCGTGATGTAGTACTGTTGACAGACCGCCCATACGGCTGGCAATAAATAATATGCAAAGTTTGATGGCTTCCACAAAGAGTGGTAACCAAAATAGCCTGATGGCACCTTTGGGAGGACCCTGCGGCAAAGTGGTGCCAGGCATGATAGCGGCTTTGACGACAAAGGCCAAAGCTGGGAAGATAAGTGTCAATATGGACACAACAATGACATTTTGATGGATATCAAACTCGGTAGGTAGTAGTAATAGGGTGCCACAGACGGCTAGGAAGAAAGCTAGCACCAGCGGCACCGCCACGTATAAATACGAGCCCCAAAGCATTCGAACCAGCGAAATATGAGAAAATAGTTGTAGGGACTTGGAAAGGTGGTTTTTGTATTTCTGTGGTGGGGTGTGGTTCTTTATATGTAGATTACTAAGACGCACTGCGGACGACCTGATAGGCTGAGAATGTGTCTCTCGGGGAATGTCAAGCAGAGCCGCGTGCAGGTCCGAGATACACTTTTCTAGATAAGTCGCTGACGCAAACAGTAGGAAAGAGACGGCTAAGGAAGGTGGAGCGATGAATGGTGGGGTGGGGCATGCTGGATCATGCATTAGGAGCTTTTTAAATGAGCTCACGGGGTGAAATTGTCCATTTTTGGAAACTTCAATAAATCCATGATTCGGGCTCTAACAAGTCGCTGACTGGTGCTACCTGGTCCAACATGGTCATCGTGAGTGACCCAGCCGTTGTAAAGTTGAGCCTGGTGGTCAATGGAGAATTCCACTTGTCCCCCGCCATTTTGTTGATGTATCAACGAAAAGCGGAAGGAGGCTTCACAAGAACGCCATCCAACCGTGAAATTTTCTTGCAAACTGTGGGGTACGTAATCCACAGCTCTCCAGAATACTTCAAGCTAATTTTAACCTGGAAGTTTGCGCTAGTGTGCTGCTTAATGGCTAATGCCAGGGTTCAGCAATAGAGCCGCCGCATGACTCGTGTCATGTGACCGCCCAGACTCCGGATCAAATGGCAAGAAGTCGTTCACCTCAGTTAACCCATCACCATCATGCCAGATTCGAAACGTGTGATTCCTCTCGAATCCAATCCTGACATCTTCAATTCCCTTGCACAGAAGATCGGCCTTACGCCCGTTCTTTTCTTCCATGATGTGTACTCTATCTCCGAACCGGATTTGGTTGCCCTCTTACCCCAGCCTGCCTTGGCTGTCATCATGTTGTTCCCGTTAACCAAGAATTACGAGGATTATCGTAAACTGGAAGATGCCAAACACAGCAATACCTCCGACCTGGTTTACTGGTTCAAGCAGACGATTGGCAATGGGTGTGGGTTCTATGCATTGCTCCACGCCATTGCCAACTTGCCCCACGACTTTATCATTGAAAATCTGGTCTTGAACAAATTGTTGCTTCTGCAAATTTCGTACGATCTGCTGGATGAGGAGAAAACCAAGTTGGTGGAGGCATTGGAGCAGAACATCCAGCTCGACGAGAACTATGGAGTTCAAGGCCAGACCGAGGCTCCACCTGCTGATGAGTCCATTGATTACCATTTCATAACCTATGTCAAAGGAAGTGACAACCACTTGTATGAATTGGACGGTAGGAGAACTGGTCCCGTGGATTTGGGAGAGAGCAGCGAGACTCATATCATTGTCGACCCCAAATTGGAGCAAAAGGTGAAATTTTACATGGAAAACACCGACGAAAAGCACAGAAATAACTTTGCTTTGTTGGCTCTCGCTCCTTCCATGTAAACATACCAGACATCTTTCCAGTCAATTGCCCCAAAAAACTTATCATGTAATGCCGGGTAAAATAATTTAGACCTGACCCTTGATGTCGATCCTTCTGTACTCGCCTTGCTCTAGTATGCTTAATATACGAGGCTTGGCTTGCGCAATATCAATGTCATTTCCGTTGACACAGCTAGTCAAGTTATGTGCCTTGAGGAATTCGTTAATGTCGATGCCGTCCACATCCAATGCTAATTGCACCCTCAAGTATTCTAGCGAGAGTTTTTTGAATGCTTTGCTTATAGTCGCGAGGGCCATAAACCTCTGTTTGGGCATGATGTTCCGCTTTAATAGCAACAAAGCCAGCGGAACTTCTTTGTATGAAAATTGACGATAGATTCTGAATATGTTGAAGTAGTCTCCACTTATAATGGCAGAAGACAAATCCAATGCAGGCCTGATCCACTTAGCATGGTAGGATTTATATTGCGTAGAAGGGTCGGTCCCAAGAAATCGAAGCCGTAGTTTATTGATCTCTGGGTTGTTACCTGTGATAATCATGTACAATATCTTGTACACGACGAACTCTGGTCTCTCGTACTTGGCTGTATCCATCTCATACAATGTGAATAGCTGGGATAAGCACTGGTTGAACTCACCAAGATCGTTGTTTTCAATGGCTATTCTTGCATGCGCTTGATAAACGTGGATGGTGAATTGGTTTTTCTTGTGTTGGATGGTCAAATCTTGACGGATGGCCTTAAGCTGATCGTTGATGTAAACGTACAGTAGGTTCTCTGAGTAGTAACGGTTCAACACAAAAGGCAAACATCTTTGAAGCACCACTTGGGGTCTGACATTGGCAGGATTAGGTTCAGAGGTGAGTCTGAGAAAAGACTTCTCTAGCGCCTTGGAGGTGCCAACAAAGGCTGCTCCAGCTGGAAGAGATACTGAAACTGGAGGAGGGCTTGAATAGGATCCGTTATCAGATGCAAATCTCTCCATACGCTGGCGCTTTCTTTGAGAAGAGTCGAATTGGCCTGCCACTCGTTTGTTGAGGCCGTTTTCTGGTGTAGGAGATGCATTTCGTGGCAGCGAGGGTCTCTCGATATCACTATCTGAGATATCGAAATCGACGATATGTGGAGGGATTACGCTTTTAGAGCCCACGACAGGAGCTGGGCTGACAAGCTTAGGTTTCGAGTCTGACTGAGTTGGTTTAGGGTCTGACTCAGTTTTCAGTTCTTGTGGAGCTGGAGCTTGGGACTGTGCTTCCAGAGACGAGTTGGAGGGAGAGGGGTCTGGCTCAGCAACTGGCTCCGTGAAAGGCACACCCGAGGTCTCGATCTCGAAATCGTACACCTCGGTATCTCCTTCAGCCGTCTCGCTGGTCTCTTCGTTAGTATCATCCTTGACAATCTTAACGTCCTCCATAGCGTCATCTACCTGAACGTCCGCGTCATCTTCCTGACCGTCTGGTTCTAGGTCAGAGCCTGTCATAGACACTTCTTCGTTGTTTTCGTCACTGGGGTCTTCGACAACTTCAACACTGTCTTCAGAGTATGCATCAGAGTTTGCGTCAACATCGATGATCGACTCAGCATCGCCCATGTCGTCGTCGTCGTCGTCGTCATCCTCACTCAGCGAGTATCCGGTGACAATGGGGCTGTTGCTTTCGAGGGTGACTCGTTCACCCGTGGTGAACTTTTCATGGGGGTAGTATATCTTACCGTTGATATGGACCTCCTTGCCCTGGGCCAATTGAGAAAGGTGGTGTGGCATGAGGTCGAGTCCTTTGCCCTTGACCTTTTTCACCACCTTGACATGGCTGACGTACTGCTTGATCGGTAGCATTCCTGGAGGCTTTGCCGCCTTGGGCTTCTTGTTTGGTTTTGAATTTGGAGGTACGTTTTTAGGAGGCACGTTTTTTGGGGCCTTCTTCTTGACGCCCTTTGGAACGCCCTTTGGAACCTTCTTGGGTTTGGGGGTTGGCTTGAAAACACCGTTTTCCTTCTGCTTGGGGTTCCCCGATTTCGGAGCATTGTTCTTTTTCGGTATAGCTGGGTTGGGCTTCCCATTCTGTGGAGGCCCCTTTTTCACAGGCTTGGGGTTTGGGGCTTTCTTCTTTGCTTTCGAAGCTGGAGGCTTCGCCATCTTACTATTGGCAGGTTTGGGGCCTTTCTTGTTGGGACCAACTTTTGGTTTTGTTTCTTTGGCAGACGACGGCCTTGAATTCGGCCCGGAGGACGATTCTTGTTTTATACGTACGGGTTTAGCTTCTTGTTTCACCAGAACCCCACCGGGTTCCTGTTTGATCATGGGATGTGGGTTTGAAAAAAGTAGGAGTATGTGCTCGATGATCCCCTACAGTGAAGCTTCAGGTGCAGTGCTGGGGTGGCTGCAAAATACGTAGACAAGGTGGTGCAAAGGGCGGTGTGAATTATTTCTTGAAAGAGGTTTTGGTTTGATTTAGGTAGATATATAGGGTTTGCTGGGAGTGGGTTGCAATTTCCAAGGGCGGGTTGCAGTTTCCTTGTTTGAGAGGTAAAGCTGAGAATGGCTTGACGAGAAAGGGTGATACTCATACTTCTGTGACGGGGCCAATTGACCAGGAAAAGACTTAGAAGTACAGAATGAAGAGACTTTTATGGTATAATTTGCTTTGTTGGTGTGATGGGTAGTTCATGATCTTGTGCACTGGCTTGTATGTCTAGTGTTACAGGCTCAATTGGGTATGTATTGCCATATACTATAAGCTTCATAGGACGCAATGAATGCTCAATTGACCATTTCTGACCAAGTTAGCTAATGTGGTGGGATGATCATCTTGTGTTGCTGTGGTTCTCCATTAGTTACACCTGAGAGTATCAAGGTGACCTTGAGACACAGAAGACCCCTAGAATCGCCAGTTGCCCACTTAAAGATATATTTCAACACAGAGATGTTCAATTACTGGCACCAATCCCAACGTCCTCAAGACTCAATGGGTGCACCACCACCTTGTGTTTGTGAAAAGCGTATATATTCAGCGTCGCTCTGTCTTGTACCTCTACCACCTCTACTACTTCCTTAGCAACAGTGAAAGGACTCAAGCCCACTTCTCGCTTAGTTATCTTTCACATTCCCAATAACTCAAAAACCTAACTCTATCGACGACTTCCCTAAAGACCTCTGATATCGATCATACAATGAGCTCACCAAATTCATTCTACTGGCACCTAGAGGGCTGCTATATTGAACAAGATGTACTTCAGTCTGTTTGGCTCAGCACTGGTGAACTCGTTACCGCTGATTTCCAAAAAATCCCAATATCCTGGGCCCCTGGTGAGTTTAGCTTTTTTGTGACCCAGCACTATTACGGGCATCAGTACTGGAACTCCAGAGTAATCGCTCAGACTATCTACCAGCATAAACTCCTCCTGAACCTCGAGAACAACATGAAGTGGAGAGCTTTTGTGGAAAATAGAAAAGCCAGTAGGTTGTCCAATGGCATCAGCATTCTCGAGACTTCGGATTACCAAAAGGATGTTCTGGATGGTCAAGAAAGCAGTCAAAAGCTGCTGCCCACCACCGACGAAACCAGTCCAGACGGTTCTCCAAAACAGAAGCTGCTCCAGCAAGTCAGTTTTTATCCATCTTTGCATGACGAAGCTGTGGACAAAAAGCAGAATAAGGAGAAAATGAAGAGAAGAGGTTTCAGAAATGCACCAAGGCGTTCTCTTCGTTTGAAGAACAAGGCCAAGGCAGCCAAGTTGGCCGCTCAATTGTTTAGATAACGTGTGACAGGAGCTTTTAATTAATTTTTGTAGTATCATTGGGGTTTCATTCATTAAAGCGGTTTAGTTAACTTTGTGTTAGTTCATGTACCTCGATAATATCACCAACTCTAGCGTACCCTAGGGCAGAATGTGAGACAAAATACATGCAATTTGTCCCAATCCGGGCGGAAATCTCCTGAACCCCCAAATCGAGAGAAAATGCTATAAAATATTATCTTGAGCCCGACTTTATTATCTAGCCTTAACTATGGGATTTCAAGTATTGGACTTTCCTTCGACAGAAGTGCATGAGTGACTACTGGACCTACTCTAGATGGACGAAAACCCACCCAAAAGCCAGACCAAATCCCTCTCTGAAGCTGTAACTACCGCTTTCGAACCCCATGAGATGACCATTTTGCTACGACCTTCCGCTCTCGAATTACCACAGATGACCAAACCCATATTTGTGACCATCCAGACAGCAGAATATTATTTCGTAGAAGGGCCCTTTGGACTATAAATCAACGTCCTTTCTCCCTAAATTCTTTTTCCTTATCCACCACTTATCAATCAAAAATGCCCGCCGTTTCTACCGCCAGCACTATCACCAAAGCATCTAAGAAGAAGAGTTTCCCTAAGAAGTCGTCCACTGACAGAGGCTGCCTCAAGGAAAGTGACGCCCACATTAGGGAGAAAAAATTGAAGGACAAGAAGAGAAAGCGTTCTCAGAGAAAGCGTTCTACTAAGAACCCCAAGGAGGACAAGAAGGAGCCTTCTAAGGAAGACGTCTCCAAGTCCACCCCAGCTCAGGCTTCCAAGCCTGTTGAGCCCACCAAGGAAACGAAGAAGTCCAAGAAGTTCCTCTCCAACGAGGGCGACTGCTACTACCCTTCCCACTTCTTCACTTTCCAGCTCATTTTTGAGGACTTTGTGCCTCTCAACCCAGGTCAGACTTCTTACCTTGAGCTCTACTTGGCCCAAAAGAAGGAAGAGTGTCCAGAGGTTCAGGAAACTTCCGAGCCCGAGGTCATTCCTGTTCAGCACTTGCCTGAACCAGTCAACCCAATTCAGGAAACTCCAGAACAGGTCATCAACCCAGTTCCAGTTCAGGAAACTCCAGAAGCCGAGGTTACCATAACTCCAGCAATTTCCCCTAAGCTCGAGGTTTCTAACAATGTCCAGGCCGCACCTTTGCCCTTGGACTTTCCCGTTTTCAAGACTTGGTCGTCTTTGTCTCAGACTGAAAAGACCTACTACCCAGGCGACTTTCTCCACTTCAGAAAGTCCCTCAAGGAAGAGGAAATTTCCTACCTTCCCAAGGATTTCTACTTCTGGCAGGACGCTGTGTCCGAGAAGCCTGAAGAGTCCTTCACCATCGAAGACTTTTTCGAATTCCGTCTCGTTCTTGACGAGCTTGTGCCTCTCAATGCAATGAAGAAGAGAACCCCAAAGACAAAGAGGGTCATCCTCGTTGATGACGGACACCTTTTTGTCACCGACTTTTTCAGCTTTCAGCACATTGTTGATGGGCTCGAGTCGCTCGAGGGGCAGTTGTCTGACTACGATTTCTGCTTGCGTGAAGAGCACTTTGAGTTGTACTCCAGAGGAGAACCAGAACCACAACCACAGCCAGAACCACAACCAGAGCCACAGCCCGTGAAGACTCAGGAGGTCTACTTCCCCGAAGACTTCTGCAACTTCTTCCAGCTCTGGACTTCCACTCCCAAGTACAACAAGGTTTTCCTTCCAAATGACTTTTTCTTTTGGAAGGACGCCACAAACGATGAAGATACTCCTTCATTCTTGCCACGGGACTTTTTCCACTGGCAGAGTATCACCAACGAAAAGAGCAGCGAGTCCTTCCTTCCCCTGGACTTCTGCTTCTTTCAAGACATTATCAAGTCTATCGAGCCAGTACCTGAGGTACACCCTAAGGCTCCAGACAATAATGTGAAGAGGAAAGAGACCAACTCCAAGCTTCCCCTGGAGTCCACCTCATCCTCCAAGCCCTGCTTCGTGCAGCCCAGCAAGCAGTCCAAAAAGAAGGCACGTTCTTCAAAGGGAAAGAACCGCAATAAGAAGACGCAGGTTCCCTTTGAACTTGTTTTCGAACCAGCACCTCCGGTTCCCGCTGCTTACGAGCCGATGCATGAGCTGGATAGCTCTGCACGTTCCTCGTTGCTTGATTTGTTTGAGTACGAGGACGAGTTTTATGAACCAGACTTCACCCTAGCCAAGGGAGCTAAGTGGAAGTACTGAGGTGTGCCACCTTCAGTTCAGGAAACTATAAAGAAAATATATATATAAAAAAAAGAAAAAAAAAAAAAAGCTTTGTAGAAGGACTAGAGGTGGCAGTCTGGGATGTTCCTCATGTACTATGCTCATGGTTTATTGTTCGTACAACGAGAGTCCGTATAACCTCCGTTTAGAAAATGACTTTAAAGAGGCAATTTAATGCTGAGCAAGGGAGATGATGAACAAGAGAGAGATGTCATTTGAGCAATTTCTTAATAGTATTAAGGGTCCCCGGACCACGCATGCGGATTCATATACCGAGAGATTAGACGAAAGTAGTTTCTCAACCATTAGCCAGAATCAGCAAAAACCAAATTTTTGTCTTAAGCACATTCATGCAAATGTTCATGACTTTGCTGAATCGGTCCCGTAGAAGAAAATACTATTGAGTTTCGGATCACAAAGGTGGATCGATACAATCTGGCTGCATATTTACGAGGAACAGCGAGCTATATGCACACCCTACATGAAACGTAAACAGAACCCTTTGCAACCGAACACCCGAGGTGGTTCCCCAATACGGTTGGGGGAACATACAACTTTGAGGTAAGCTAAATTCGATAGATTACTTTTGAAGGTTTTCATGCACTGCCCGCTTGGAATTGCCCTTTTGGGCTGCACAACAAGAAGGAGCGGACCAAACCATTCCCAAGAAAACAAGAACAGCCACCACTCCAACCAGAAATTTGCAACTAAACTCATATTTTCATCGCTTTCACCATTTACGTTGATTGGCCACCAAAAATTCCACAAAACCAACCATATCGGTCTCCAGAACATCCATATTCTACACCACAATTCCAATCAATTCCCCCAAATGGTCACCCAAAACCAGTGCTTGAAAAATGGAATCTTACCCTCTGCTCAATTGACCACAATATCCACCAACATCCTCCTGGACCACCCGGTCCCCTTGCCCAAAATGCCCCACAAACGCAAAACCACAACAATTGAATCCAAAAATATTAAAAATCCAAATCCACCCAAAATATCCCACCCAGCGAATGGCGCACCTTTATCCTCAATCGCTCTCGGCTAGCACCCTGGATGCTTCCGGATTGGTCCCGAGACGCACTCCGAAAGTGCCACCCCTCTGGGAATTTCGGCCCCTTTCCCAAATTCTATATAAGTTCTTCCATTTCTCAAAATCAAATTCCAAAAACATCCTCCCATTTGCTTCCCCTGAAAGTCCACACTGAACCCTCCTGTCTGAGACTCCCCCACATGCAGAGCACCAGGTGAGGTATCTGATCTGCTCCTACTACTCTTCCAGAACCACATCACGAAACACCCTAACGCCGATGAAATCCGCCATATTTCTGGAGCAGGAGCGGCCTTCTAAACCCCGAGGGTTTCGCCGTTCGCTTTCGCTGAAAAAGGCAAAGTCTCTGCTGCCCTTTTCGCCGTCTACAGCACCTTCCAACTCGCCAGCACCTACCACGCCCGTTCTGGCTCCCAAGACGTTGCCGTGGAACGTCGACGATATGGTATCGCTGTACGTCACGCTGGGACAGCTACCGCAACTTCTCTCGCCGACATTGCCACCCCAATTCGCCAAACCAGACTTTATGGGGTCCTACGAAAACGACGAAAACGACCCGTCTGATAACGACGACGAGCCGTCCAGACTGAGCAATGGCTCGGATATCGACAACTTGCCCATTCTGCTTCTTTCGCCCACGCTACCGACGATGTTCGAGCCCAAGGCGGAAAACACGCCTGAGGTTCAGGGGAAACTGCCCAAGAAGGCTTCACCCAGGGGCAGGGTGCGTTTCATCAACAAACTCAGCGACCCGAAGAAGCCACGTTTCCTCGTTAGAATGTCGCTACCGCTGGCGGCGCTCAGAAACGTTCACCCTAAACCGCTCAAGGGGTTGGGCATCATAGAGGCTGGCTCGAAACCCAGCAGCCCTGGCCAGAAGAAGGAGCCGGTGCTTTTCTGGCAAAAACAGGCCAAATCCGCCAGCGCCCATGCTGACCGCGTCAGGGCCAAAGACCCGCTTTTCTCCGTCGTGATCCAGTTCGACTGGATGCTCTGCCTAGCGATTGCTAGTGACTACGAGGAAAAGGCCACAAGCAGCAGCGCCGAGCGCATCTGGGGCGTCTACGTTGACGGCATCCCGCCGTTTGTTTCTCGTATCGAGAAGTACATCAAGACACACAACGTCCAGGACAAGAAAAAGGCGTATTTGACGTTTCTTGTGGGCGTTCTCACCAACCTCAAAGCGCTTGCAATCAAGCGTATAACCAAGAGTCTCCGGAACGCTGCCGAGACTCTGGACTCCAGAAACAAGACCGTCGAGCTTCAAGCTCAAATCATCGACCACCATCAAACAATTTCAGAAACACTCGCTGAAGCACAATCGTTTTTCACACTTTGCCCTTCTCCATCCACAGTTTTCCCCAAAAGCTGGCACAATAGAGCCACGCCGGTTCAAAAAGCCAACACCGATCTACCGCTTCATCCAGCTCTGGACAAGTACTACGCTCCTCTAGGGTGCTACTCAGACCTACGGGATGCCTGTGGATATCTATATTGCTGTCTCCGGGAGTTCATGGAGGTATACGGTTCGGAAGTGAATGAGGGTAATAAGTACACCTTCCAGTCGGGAAAGAAATATAGCTAATCTATTTTTTGGGTCTGGCCATGTACTTTGACTTGTAGATCCAGCTATTGCCAATATCCTTTTTGCCAAAAAGCTCTGCGAGACGTAGCCAGGCAGCGGATTTGTGGAAATCTTTTTTATAATGTTTTGATTTTGTGCCCCAGATCTCGCCTAGTTTCACCATCGAGTGTGAAAAGCCCAACGATGCAGCTTTGCTGAGAAGTTGAATGGCGGATATGGTGTCCTTAGCTGGCAAGCCTGAACCGACAAGAACAGCCTCGCCAAGTAAATGGTAGGCAGCAGCGAGCGTATTGTTATCTTTATTGTTGAGGGTGATGATTTTGGAAATGACGGAGGAGCTCATTCCCAGGAATTCGTCGTACAAGTCGAATGGGTCCACAGCAGCTGATGTCTGTTTGCACACCATTCTGACCAAGTCCTGTGGTTGGAGCTCATGGAGCCTTTTGACGTAGTTGTTAAGCGAAGGTGGGTCCACAGGGTTGGTTTCGACAATCTGCGATACGAGAACGCACCGACATAGCCACTTGATGTAGGAAGTTTCATTTTTTTTGACACCGAGGCCGAACCGGAGGGCCATGGCGTATAGATACATTGCTTTTGGGTAGTTGTTGGGCGCATTGCCGATGATTTGTAGCTGGTACAGCGCTTCTCTGTCGTTGTGGTTTCTTAGCAGAAGCGCCTGTTTGACCATGGATTCGTATGCGGGGTTGAATTTTGCGTTGGGGTTGAAAATGGGCACTTCCACGGAAGACGTGGACGTCTGTGACGAGCCCGAGGCCAGCCTTTTGCCGTAATCTGGCTTCAATGGAGCGTGCACGGGTATTTTGGGCAGTTGAGAAGGTGAAATGGTATCCAGAGAGCCGTCAGTATCGAGCGACTTCCGCTCAGACTCGGACTCAAAGCTTCCGGGCATTTTTAAGGATCCAGCAGAGTCAGCCGAGGCCAGCGATTGTGACCTTTGCGCCGTATTGAGCCGAGTGAACAGACTATTGGGAGAATTCACATCGGCATGGAACGAGTCCACAGAAGCACCAGGCCTCTCGAAAGGCTGCCTGAACGGCGCAGTTCCGACGTTTTGCACGGGCACACGGCTGCTTGAAGACGTGCTTTGGGAGCTCAAGGTCCTCATGGGTGGTCTGTGAGCTGCGCTTTTCATTCTGTTCAAGCTGATCGCCGACGAGGCCCGGACCGGTTTAAAGCGGGGATCGCCACCACCAACATTGGGCAAACCTCCCAGCTGAAGCAGCAGCGGCAGCAGGGCCTCCTCTCCATCATCATCAAGACCCAAACGGTCCAATAGGCGTCCAGTAGACTGGATCAGGGCGTAGGATTCTCGTCTTCGAAGGAAATCCTCATCGTAGTCTTCGCTGTCCAAATCTAGACGATCAAGCAAGCGGCCTGAAGTGGACACGGAGTCGAAGGAGTAGATGGAGGCTGTATCTGACGGTCTCTTGTTCAGTTTGTCCGATCTGAGGTCTTTGGCAATTTCCTGTTCGAGCCTGTGCAATGGCAGCTCCATGGAGTTGGCAAGGCCCTTATTTCCGTACGGGACGTTTTCGGGCGGCATTGCCAGCGAGTGGATGTGGAAAAAGGGAAGAACCAGGTGGTGGAGTGGTTGAGTTTCAAGCTGTGTGGAGTACGGGCCCGAGTCACGTGATCCCAACCAAAACAATCCCAAAATTCCACCATTCCCACAGGATTTAGTGAATTTGGGGAGAGGATTCGAATTGGGAGGGTCGAATAATGTTGAGTGGATTATCATTATTGAAAATTCGAACGTTGGGCGTGATATCAAACAGGTGATCCTGGTGAGGGTACCACGACGTGGATGCATACACCCAAACAATGGAAGATTTGGTTTTTTTGTAAAATTGCAAAATCCACGATTCTTGCATTATTGTGAATCAAAGTTTGCCCCCCTTTTGTGTATAAACATCCCTTTTGTGTGGACTTTTTCTGGTCTGGTCGGCTCGGCTTCTTGACGTCAGTGAGGATCGACAACAATGCTATCGGAGCCAAGACGGAACTGATTTGGAAAACAAGGAAGTGCAAAGCAAAAGTTGAAAAAATGGTAAGCTTTTTGGAATTTTTCTCATTGAAGGGTTTTCAGAGCTCAGACAATGTGGTGCATGGAATTGGCTGGTTTACCAGATATGGAGCGGACCCTTGTAATGACGTCAGTGTTGATATGGCTGCAAGATCCGGCTGGAGCACCTGTTTAGACGGCCAATTAATACACTCTATCGATTGATCCCATCATCGCCATTTGGCCAATCACACAAAGCAAAAAGGAATGGCTTATAAAAATAAAAAATCTCCCAGATTCACCCAAAACCCGCTACGACCGTTATCTGCTGCAAAATGTGTAAAAGCAGCCGCTAGGCCCCTGAGCTCCAATAGGCTTTGTGAGGTGCCGAAATTAGCCCCTACGGAATGCCAATGTTGCAATATTGGCGGCGCCACAGAAACGACGAGAAGCGATATGGTCTTTTGATGGAGATGGTTTGATGAAGTCTCCGAAAAAGGCCCCGTCGCTGTCAAAACGCAAACGCTACTAATTTCGGCGTTTCGGCGCAAATCGCCGTAAAAACCACCCGTTTTATCGGAGCTTCTCGTCAATGTGGATTCTCGATATTGGCGCACAGCGTCAGCGCAAATGGTCTCTGACCGTTGCGTTTCAGATTCCGTTTTGGCCCGAAACAAGCGAAGCTATTTGCTCAAGCTATCTAAAAAAACAATCCCTCGAATCAACGGCGTTTTTTTCTTTTTCGTTTTTGTGAACCCCCCCAGAATCATCAACTAGTGCCGCTCCACTGTATGGCGCGCAGATTCCATACTTTAGATTACACCTTCTTCAGAAACACCATCTCCAATTTCCCACAATGGACGTCATCGCCCCTCACCGCCCGCAGTCCCTGCCTGAGCGGGACCCCTCCACGTTGCTGAACTATTTTCAGTTCAAAGTTCACCACACAAAGTTGGATTTCACGGTCGACTGGGAAAAGAAGATTCTCCACGGAAAGGCCAACATCGCGTTGGAGACGCTTGAAGACGTGGAAAGTGTGATTTTGGACTCGTCGTACTTGGACGTGAAGAGCGCCGCTGTTGACGGCAAGAACGCTGCTTTCAGTTTCGGCGAAAGAGGCATTTTGGGCTCGGAATTTAAGATCGAAGCCAAGATCCCCAAGAACACCAAATTCAACGTGGATCTCGTGTGGAACACGACAGACCAGTGCACGGCGTTGCAGTTCCTCGAGAAGGACGCCACCGACGGCAAGAAAGAGCCATACTTCTTCTCCCAGTGTCAGGCGATCCACGCCAGAAGTCTCTTCCCATTCTTCGATACGCCTGCGGTCAAATCGTCCTACTCCTTCTCCGTGGAGCTGAAACTCCCCGCTTTGATGAGCGGAAGACCCGCCTCCGTGGACGGCAACATCTACAAGTTCGAACAGCCCATCCCCATTCCATCGTACTTGGTTGCAATTGCCTCTGGTGACATCACCAAATTGCCCATTGGCCCCCGTTCCCACGTCTACAGTGAGCCCAGCAGGGTCCAGGCGTGCCAGCACGAGTTTGAGCACGACATGGAGAACTTCTTGCAGGCTGCAGAGAAGTTGGTGTTTCCATACGAATGGGACCAGTACGATGCGCTTGTGTTGCCGCTGAGTTTTCCTTACGGCGGTATGGAGAACCCCAATGCCACTTTTGTGACCCCTACGTTGATCAGTGGCGACAGAGAGAACGTGGACGTTGTGGCCCACGAGCTTGCCCATTCGTGGTCTGGAAACCTTGTCACCAACTGTTCGTGGGAGCACTTTTGGCTTAACGAGGGCTGGACCGTCTACTTGGAGAGACGTATTCAAGGAGCTATCCACGGCGAGGCCACGAGACACTTTTCGGCCATTATCGGATGGTCCGATTTGGAAAACAGCATCAAAGCCATGGGCGACTCAGCAGAAAGATACTCCACGTTGGTGCAAGACTTGAAGGACCGCAGCGACCCTGACGATGCATTCTCCACCGTTCCATACGAAAAGGGATCCAACTTGCTTTTCCTCATTGAACGCACCGTCGGTGGTAAAGAAGTGTTTGACCCATTCATTCCTCACTACTTCAACAAGTTCAAGTACTCGTCGCTCGACACCTACCAGTTCATGGATACACTTTATGCATTCTTCAAGGACCACAAGGAAAAGCTCGATCTGATCGACTGGGAGCTGTGGCTCTATAAGCCTGGCATGCCACCTGTGAAGCCTGATTTCGACACCACCTTGGTTGACCAAGTCTACAACTTGGCGGACCGCTGGATCTACGCCACGCGTAACAACGACGACTTGACCAAGCTCTTCAAGCCTTCTGACATCGAGGGCTTCACCGCCAACCAGTCTGTCGTTTTCTTGGAAACCATGTCTTCCTTCAACAAGCTTGACAATTTCAAGTGGAAGGACTTCAGAGGCGCCTTGCATGTTCTTGACCAGGTGTACCACGCGTATGCCACATCGTCCAACGCTGAAGTTCTTTTCCGTTGGTTCGCTTTGCAAGTTGGTGGAGAGAACAGAAGATTCTACGACCAGCTTGGTGAGTGGCTCGGCACGGTTGGCAGAATGAAGTTTGCTAGACCTGGATACAGGCTTTTGGCCAGCGTCGACTACGACCTTGCAGTGAGCTATTTCAAAAAATTTGAGTCTCGTTACCACCCCATTTGCAGAGCCATGGTGAAGAAGGACCTCAACTTGTAACGGCTGCAAATTTTGGTGCACGGGTGTCCTGTCATGGCGCGGTTCTCGATAGCCTCATTCAAAGAAAAACACATAGACCTCCTCATTAAATATGTCTGGCCTCACGATTCCCTACGTTCCAGTATGTTGATATCTGATTCGAACTCTTTCCCATTTTGCTTTGTATACTAACCTCAGCTTTCCAATCTCTCTGAGAGATTCACGATGGAGAGACTCAGAAGCGACGTGTCCTATCTTCAAGGAACCGTCTCCAAACTCAAGCCTCCACAGGAGTTCTTTGATTTCAGAAGACTCTCGAAGCCTGCTGACTTTGGTGAGATCCAGTCTCGTGTCGGCTACAACTTGGGCTACTTCCAGGCCAACTACATTTTGATCGTTTCAGCCTTGAGCATCTACGCCCTTATCACGAATTTGTTGTTGCTTTTCGTGATCGCTTTCGTCGGTGTGGGTGTCTTTGGTATCATGAAGTTGAACGGCGAGGACTTGGTTTTGCCCGTTGGACGTTTCAACAGCTCTCAGTTGAAGTTGGGTTTGATCTGCGTGGCTGTTCCCTTGGGTTTCTTGGCCAGTCCCATCTCCACGATGATGTGGTTGATTGGTTCGCTGGCTGTGTGTGTTTTGTCCCACGCCTCTTTCATGGAGAAGCCGATCGAGACTGTGTTCGAGGAGGAGGTGTAGGAAGCGGGATTCTTATAAATACGGATTGGAATAATATTTAACAGCAGGCTAGGATGTAGAGAGAGGGTTTTGCAAGCGTGAAGTTGATTGAACGCGTTATATCTCGAAGCTTGGTTTGACAGGTAATTTTTCACCATGTCCGAGAGCACAATGAACTTTAAGGCTTACAAGTAACTGGTGATGATGAACCGTATGAGTAGTCTCCAAAGATAATTAATACACTTTTCAGGGTCTAAGCATCTCCAAATTAATATAGTTCATGAATACTTCTACTTATAGTCCATGAATACTTCTACAAATAGTCACTATCCGAATGTGGAGTATAAAACGACGATCTCCATAGATAATGACCTACTCCTCTTCTATCCATCCAACTTAATATTCAATCATTCAGGGCAGTTGCCCATGTACTACAGCTGCGGTTCTATTGCATGAGTGTATTAGATATACCTAACAAAGTTGACCAGAACGCTTAGAAGTTCAACTTAGATCTTCTCCAGTGTCTTCTCTTGGCGTTGTATCTGATGGTGTTGTTGGTCTTCAATCTGAGCCACTGAGGCAAAGGTCTGTTCTGCTTAGAAGCCTTGCCCAATTTCTGCTTGATCTGGAAGCTCTTGTTAGCCTGGAAGTTAGTATACGCTTTATTGGAGGATGTGTGACGGTTGCAGATGGTTGGAGAATGAATAGCTTTCGATGGACTGAACCATACGGGTTTATGGTAGTTTGCTTGGGTCTTGCTTTGGGATTTTGGATGTCATCTTCAATAGTGGAGACTGGACAGTCTATCCGTGTGTTTCTGGAACGCTTCTAGTCATGAATTAAAATAACCAGAGCTTTTTTCTGACCTCATCAATACAAATCTGCTATCGTTTCACGTAGTGGGATCTGTACATACTGGCATTTTAGTTGGTGAAGAGATTAGAAACTGAAGATTTTTTCTGGTGAGAAGGAGGTTACGAGGGCCTGCAGACAGCCCCACCATTGAACAGTGTGAGGTGCACGGGTGTGCTGGGTGCCCCAGTACTGCAAGCGCTGTGACTGCTAAAAGGGCCTCCCTCCCACCATAATGGGCCCACCTGCAGTACCTACCACAGAGTGCCAATCGCGACCTAAATTTTTCACTCGTTTTTCCACCTTCATCTACAAACCCTAATAATGACTAGAACCTCCGTTTTGGCTGACGCCTTGAACGCTATCAACAACGCCGAGAAGACCGGTAAGCGTCAGGTCTTGATCAGACCTTCCTCCAAGGTTATCATCAAGTTCTTGCAGGTTATGCAGAAGCACGGTTACATTGGTGAGTTCGAGTACATCGACGACCACAGATCCGGTAAGATCGTTGTCCAGTTGACCGGTAGATTGAACAAGTGTGGTGTCATCTCCCCAAGATTCAACGTCAAGATTGGTGACATTGAGAGATGGACTGACAACTTGTTGCCAGCCAGACAGTTCGGTTACGTCATCTTGACCACCTCTGCTGGTATCATGGACCACGAGGAGGCCAGAAGAAAGCACGTTTCCGGTAAGATCTTGGGTTTCGTGTACTAAGCGTGCCGGGGGTATTTTGTACATTTATTAATAGAGGCTACTCTGGAGAGAGTGTAGGTGAGTTTGGCGGGGTGATACTACCACCAAAGTGATCAGACAAGCTTGTAGATTGCAATGAAGCCGTTGGAATTTGATTTGATGGGATATTCGTTGAAATTGATGGAGGTGTAGCCGTCCTGGGGTAAGCTGGTGTACGGGTGCGGCTTAACTATGGGCCCCACAGAGTTGTCACTACTGAACGAACTGTGAGGTGTGGGGTCAACCAGATGCGGTATTCAACTTCTTATAGTCTAGAGAAAAGTATTAGGAGCCACCTTGGCCGGATTGGAGAGGTCTGACGTGCGCTGGTGGCAAGGTCCAGGGCTCGAGCCCTAACAAATCGCACCCACACGTGACCAGCGCACCGAGGCCGACCTGCACGCGCAGAACAAAAAATTCTACCCATCAGATTCCAAAAATCTCAATTCCAACTAACCAGAAACATCAACATGTCTGCCGACCGTTCCCAAGTTTTCGGTGTTGCCCGTATCTACGCTTCGTTCAACGATACCTTCGTTCACGTCACCGATCTCTCCGGTAAGGAGACCATCTCCAGAGTCACTGGTGGTATGAAGGTCAAGGCCGACAGAGACGAGTCCTCTCCATACGCCGCCATGTTGGCTGCCCAGGACGTCGCCGCCAAGTGTAAGGAGGTTGGCATCACCGCTGTCCACGTGAAGATCAGAGCCACCGGTGGTACCAAGACCAAGACCCCAGGTCCTGGTGGTCAGTCTGCCTTGAGAGCTCTTGCCAGATCTGGTTTGAGAATTGGCAGAATCGAGGACGTCACTCCAGTGCCTTCCGACTCCACCAGAAGAAAGGGTGGTAGAAGAGGTAGAAGATTGTAAGAGTGCTGCTGCTGCTGCTGCTTGCTACGGGTGCTCTGTGGAGGTTAATGTAGATAGTGCCTGTCCCGCGGGGCGAGCCTATTCGTCATAAATGTACATTTAAAGAGAGAATGATGTAGAGGGAGAAGGGAGGAAGAGAAGGAGTGGATTGTAGGTTGGAGGTTCAGATGGGGAGGTGGTTCAGATGAGGAGGGTCAGTGGAGCCACATAGCTCAATTGGCCAAATGGGAGACTAAGGCGAAGGAGACGATCTCCTTTTGATTCGTTTTTGTTAGAATGCACTAGTGGAGTGGTATTTCGATTTTGGCGTTGTCGGTTACTGGATGGCCTCCCTGGCTATTGAGTTAGCATTACTGGGAGGACTGAAAATTCAGATCCGGTCTTATTGAAATCGAAAGGAAAGGCAAGCAAAGGACGAAATAATGTTAGGAGAATACTGATCGTCGTCAGAATCGGTTACTAGAGATTTGGAAATTGGGGTATCCTTTAATCTTTGTCGTAGAGACAGGTACCCAGGAGATGCAACACTTTAAAAGTTGAAGCCCGGTATAACGAATTGAATGAAATACGAGAAACGAGCTTTGACCAAATTCATCGTAAATCTCTCTAGGTTATTGGTTGTGTGGTTTCCATGACCTCAAGATGACAGGCACATGCATTGGCAAATCAGGCACACCATCAGAGCACCAAATGGCCAGTGAACGAAGATGATTAGGAATTTGCAGAGAAATCGAGAAATAAAGGTGAATTGAGAAGAAATAGAATTATCAAATGAGCGTAGAGCTTACTCGTATTGTGGAACATGGTACCCTGTTGCGTAGTCTGAGTAGTAGCTACTTGATACTCTGAAGCAACAAACGCCAATTCCACCACTTTGCTGCTTAAACCAACTTCCAACTCAATAAACCATTGCAGTTAATCAACCTCCCTCTATCGTACCTAGATCCCAACTACCAAGCACTGCTCCATCAGATATTCACCCTGATGCTTCCCCTCCGGAATTCCCAAACTTCAACCCTTGTCACCTCTTGACATAATCAAAACAAAGGGGCCAGAAAACGCAAAGCCCAAAATCACACATCACCCAAATACGAATCTCCATTCCTTCGTTGCTGCGTTCTTCTGGAATCTGGACTCCTGACCCCACATATGTGTGTCAGTCCAGGACAATGGGGTTGCAACGGCAACATCCAAGTGCCCCACAAGTGCCCCTTTTTCATGAATTTAGATTATTTAATTGGCTGGTCAAACTAGGTGATACCTTCTGCTAAAGTGGAGATTCCATCTGTCATTGATATGTGTGATCGGGAACCAGATCGCCATTCTGCAGAGGCGATCAAAACCACAGTTTCTGGAAAAACAAGCCAAAAGGAGCCAAAACAAGCCATAAAAAAATGCAAATCCGATCTCCGATTCTTTCAACCCCATCGGTATTATCTATCCCATCTCACTCTCATATCATTTCCGCATTCAGCAAAGAAACCCGCTGGTCAAAAGTGCCAGTGCACCGAAACCAAGTGTATTTTAAAAATGGCACCACCGGAACCGATTTCTCCATCTTCCAAAGCTTCCCTCGCAGCTGGGTCTCCACATGCCCGTTTGGGTAAAAGTTTCCTTCATCTGCTCACTATAGATAAGGGTTTTCGCAGCCATTATCAGCAGCAACGGTTTATAAGAAACACACACACCTGGGCTCAGGCAGGCCAGCAGCATGTGGCAATTTATTCTTTTGGCCTTGGTGGTGCTTTTGGCTTCCAAGGAGGTCCGCACCAAGTTGGCCTTGTATTCAACAAAGTACTACCGCAAATACATCAGTGTTTCGAATCCAGGAACACCAGCTCTGAGCAGAAAGGGCTCCTATGCTTCGGAGAAGGAGCTTCCCAAACCAACTCCGTTGATGATCACTCCGGAACAGGTGGAAAATTACGACGACAGACCCTGGAGACCGTTCAGATGGCCTTATCACCAGACCATGTCGATATTCAAGCTAGACATCAACCACTGGTTGGATATGGACAAGTACTACTGGCACTACAACGAGGAGAAAAAACGGGTTTTCATGAAGTACGGAAAGCAGAACATCGACTGGTTGCCCGAGTCCGAGGACGCTTGCATTGAGCTCATGGAGACTGTAACCCAGCACATGCTCGACAGATACCCATTGCTTTTCACCGTGTTGATAGATAAGAAGAGCAAAGGCCGTGTGGTGAAAAACCAGCTCACCCACGAGATTTTGGACATGACGCTTCCTTTGAAGGACCACCCGTTGGTGTATGTTCTGAAAATGGCCAAAGAGGACTTTTATGTGGTGAAGTATTATCCGGAAGAGGACCAGCACCGTCTTGTAGCTGCAGCCGTGCCGTTCCCAGGCGGATCTTTTGACATTTCAACCAAAATAGGCAAGCATCTTGACGCCATTCACGAGGATGTGCCGTACTACAAAGAAAAGCTCAAGAACTCGATGGAAAAATGGTTTAAGCGTCTTTCGCCCAACGACCCCGTGGAAAGAGCGTCCTGGTACATGAGCTGGGACCACAAGCTTAAAATGAGCAATGTGTACCAGCTTCCCGAATTTGCGCCCGATTTGGAAGAAAGCATGAAACTGACCGAACCAGGCTCCTTCAATGTCCGGGTGGAAAGACAGACTTTGAGAAGATTACCAAAATCGCAGGCGATCATCTTCACCAATCACCCTGTCTACTACTCGCTCGACGAGATGAAGGACGAACCCATGGTACCTTCACTTATCCGGAAGATTTTGTATGAGGGTCCTGGCGATATTGTCAAGTACAAGAACTTTGGGCTTTTCCGAGACCACATTTCGCCGTATTTGGATGAGCTTATTGAGAGGCAGATTGAAAAGGGCCTAATTGATGCCGATCAGCCCGTGAAAACGCTTCCAACGTATCCTTTTGCAGCCTGGGCGAAAACCGATTTTGACCATGTCAACGGCTGGAACAACCCCAAGTTTGACGGACAAAAACCCAACTACAGTGCCGAGGCGAAAAAGGAGATTGTGTATAACAACGACTAGGCGGTGCCCGGAGGTCGAAAGAACGCCTTTTCAAATCACATGGTGTAGAGCAATTGACCCGGAGGATGTGCATCGAAGGGCTCCATTGTAGAGTAGTTGGGGATTTCGATTTTTTGCAATTGGTTTCTTTTTTATTAATATTGATAAGAATAGCTGCAATTGCAACGTTGCATGAATCAACAGTATGATAATTTATGGATCACTGTGGACCCCTCTGTAACTCGGCAGCCTTACATATCGATAAGGCATGTCTAGGCGTAGTGCAACGGAAAGACTGCACGGACGGAATTGCCTAAAACGGTGGCTGCAAAACCAGAACGCCTTTGGATTGACAAGGGCGTTTGATAGGTTTCGGAAGAAGGCTCGGAAGAACTTCATTCACATGGCGGGGGGCCTTTTGGTTGATTTTGCATTTTGTGTTTTTTGGTGTCTTGCCGAAATTAGATTTGCACCATTCAAACCGCTGTCTCCAGGGCCACCAATCTCTAACCCGAGAAACCACTCAAAACCTCAAAAATGAAAACCTCAAAATTCAAATATCCTGCCAAAAACACCCTCGGGCCTCGGCAGCCTCCTTCTCGGACAAACGCTGTCATCTTCTGGCGCCCATTGTACGGCATGTCCGATGCTTGGCCTACCTTAACAAGTCGATGACAGAAGATCCGAAAGCCCCGAAAAGACATCGTCAAAGCAAAAAGAAAATCAAAATCACCGTAGAAAAATCAACTTCTTTCTGCCAAAATACCTAACATCCAATCTACGTCACCCACGGTGGCCTGCACGGCTGCAAACCCCAGGCTGTCAAACCAACGGCCGTTTAGACCATGCATATCCCGTCTATCCACAAACACCAAAATACCTAAAACACACAACCTCCCACCTCTCTTCCACTATTCGTCGATTCCAACGGAATCTCTCGCGGCCGTTTTTCCGATTTGCGCAGTACCACCATATATAACCCTGAGAAGCCGCATCTTTATTCCTCACCAATGTCCACTGAACTCCAAATCCTCTCTAAACCAGAGGCTCCAGTTAGCGTTGTCACGGTCGACAGAACCCAAGCACAAGCTCTGGGCCAGACCCTGCAGGCTAGGGAAGAAACGATTGAACCGGTTACGTCGTTTTCTCCCACAGATACTCCACTCCAGATCGATGAGCAGGAAAATGTGTTTGCCAACTTGAAGCCACAACCGAACGACCTTTTTCCCGATGGCGGTTTGAAAGCGTGGCTTGTTGTTTTCGGCAGCTTCATAGGGTTGGTGATCAATTTCGGTTTTTTGAACGCCGTGGGTGCCATCCAGGCGTACGTGCTGAACCACCAGTTGGCAGGTGAAAAAGTCAGTTCAGTCTCGTGGGTGTTCTCCATCTACATGTGCTTGCCCTTCTTTTTGGGTGCTTTTGTCGGGCCCGTGTTCGATTCTCGAGGCGCCACGCCGCTTCTTATTGCTGCCACCGTTTTGCTTTTTGGCGGTTTCATGGCGGTGAGTTTTTCAAAGCTGATTGTGGCTTTTATTTTCTCTCTTGCCATTTGTATGGGTACCGCCCAGGCGCTTGCCATTACTCCGTTGGTCTCGTCCATTTCCCATTGGTTTATGCTCAACAGAGGGAAAGCCATGGGTATGGCTACTTTGGGAGGCTCCATTGGCGGCATTATCTGGCCTATTATTCTCAACAGCTTGTACACATCTGTCGGTTTTGGCTGGGGTATCCGTATTTGTGGTTTTATTTGCCTTGCCGGGTCCATAACCTCGGTGGTTTTGGTGAAATCTCGCTTTAGAAGAGCTCTTTCTGAAGGCGACCTGGACCACCTAGGCAGAGGCAGACACAAGAGAATTTTGACAACTACCAAATCGTTTTTCGACCTTTCCGCCTTCAAAGACTTGCAATTCTCCTACCTTGTGTTTGGCGTTTTCAGCACAGAAATCGCCTTGATGTCGATTCTCACCTACTTGGCTACATACGCCATTTCGTACGGTCTTTCCGAGGCAGCCTCCTTGTACCTTTTGACGTTTTTCAACCTTGCAGGCGCATTTGGCCGTTATATCCCAAACCATCTTGCCGACAAGGTGGGAACCTTCAATGTCATGATCCTCATGCTTATTGGCTTTGTCATTTCAATTCTTTGCATCTGGCTTCCAGCAGGCCACACTAAGGCCGGCCTTTACACTTTTACCGTTTTCTGTGGTTTCTTCAGTTCCTCGATTTTGGGCTTGACGCCACTCTGCTTGGGTTCCATTTCTCAGGTTGACAAATTCGGTCAGAGATATGGGCTCATGTACACTTTTTCTAGTACTGGCATTTTGTTTGGTGTTCCTGTGGGTGCAGCCCTTATTGGTGATGGTACAGATACAGAGTACCGTAATTTCATTATTTTCTGTGGTGTGTTTTCCGTTGTGGGTACGCTTCTGTGGATTGTTAGCCGGTGGTATATTGTCGGCTTCAAGATTAATGTTAAGGTATAGAGTTTCGCTTATAAATGTATATATTTTACGAATTACGACCCAGAGCAGCGTAGCAGTCGAAAGCGGTGGGAAGCGAAGGTAGCATAGCAGCTTAGGCAGTGGGAAGAGAAGGCAGTGGTAGTATTTAAGCTGCACTGTGATGTGAGTATTAGGGCCCCGGGCCTGATGAGTCATGACGGTAAATCCCAATTTTTATCAATAATCCTGCGACGTGATCCTCTATTTTTTTGGCCCGAATGCCGTTGGAACTGTACTTTGTCAATGCAGATGCAAAATGGACAATCTGCAAATCTCAAAACTCCCCATCTACGCCCGCCTCTTCGACTTGGAGGGCTTCACGGGCGCCGCAGCCTGCTGCTTCTCGGCCTCTGCCCTCTCGGCCCGCTTCTCGTACGCTTCCTTTTGCATATCAGCAAACTGGTCCGCCAATTCAGGGAAGAACCACAGAATGGCCGTGGGGAGAATCATAAGACCCATGCAAACCACAAACATAATCGTGTACAATCTGTTTCTGAAGATGAAGCCAAACGGACTTTGCATCAACATCTCCACGAGCTTGTTTTGCGGCGATTCATCGTACACCTTGATTTTGCTAGCTTCAATTTGAAGCGGGCTTTCGGCACTCACAACACGTGCAGATGTAGCATTGACCTCTTCAATGCCGTAGAAATCGTCTAGAACCGAAATCTCGTTCTCTCCAACAGAAACACGGTATCTGTTCTTGCGGATATGGAAGTCATGAGAATGCACCAATAACTCGTACTCTCCGACGGCCAAATCTTCCACGTCAAATTCGTACAGTTTTTTCACGAGATACTTGTGAGACTCGCCGTATTTGGATCCCAATCCGACAATCTGAGCGTCGATTCTGGATGGGTAGTTTCTGTGGATAGGCAAGGTCTTGCCTACTCTTTTATTTTCCAATTCGAGCTTTTCTTCCGGGACATTGACAAATTGGGCCTTAAACCCGAGTCCAACTATACCCTGAACGACACAAGCAGCGCCGAAAATGCTAGAAAGTTTCATCAGGTTGGTATATCTAAATTGGATCTGATATCTACAGATTATATGTCAGGGTTACCCGGCGCGCGCGACTGCCAGTATATATAGAGATGCAGTGATACCCGATTTTTTTTTTCTTCTCTATTGTACCACGTATGTGTATTATTGTAGAGCTACAGTTCCGAAAGCAATTTCGAATCCCAGAATTGTGACTCTCTACAACACATACCAGAGTATACTAGTCACGGCAGCAATGCCGGGGGTAGTCACGGGATTTGCGGGTTTAGCAGGCTAAGAGGAGCTACTGAAGCAGGCTTCGTGTCTGGGGAGGTGGCTCTGTCTCATTTCAGCTGAACATTCTAGCCTTTCCAAACATTATTTCGCCCTTGTAGTACGTTGGGTATCTTTATTATGCTGTGGTCGTGATTAGACCCGGTTTTCTTTGAGGCTTCGAGAGCCCCAGCGGTCGTAGAAGTAGAGCCCAAGCCCAATTAACAAAAGACCTTGGATTTGAATGCCCGTCAAGGCACCAAACCAGAGATTCTCCGTGCCCGCCAGGAGCCTCGAGGCAAAGATTATACTGACAACAATGATCACAATACGCTTCATCATCGATGCAATGGAGTAGGATAATGCCGGCACCGATCCTAGTAATACAAATGCCAATACCGTTTGGCAGAAATGCGACAAGCTGCTCATGAGTATCAACACGAACATGCGGCCCAAGTCGTGGTGTTCATCGGGCGCTCCTTCGAAATGCATGGGTTCCGACAAGTCCTTGTATAAGCTGACGGCCTCGCGGGCACAAAAGCCGCTAAAGGAGAAGGAAAAGCCAATGAGGGAGATGTAAAAGATGACGGTGAACTTGTCGGGCTTGCCGACACCCTTGACAGCAGATGCAAGCGCTGAGAATGGATTAGTAGCGCTGTTTCCTTCCTGGACCTCCATGTCGTAATGTTGGGCTCTGTTCTGGAGACACTCGTTTTTCTCATCAAGCGACAAGTCTGACACAGAGTACGGGAGTCTGAGGGTATCTTTTCTTTTGTTGAAGATGGACAGGGGCAGGAGGAAGTCGTTGGAGGTGCTTTCGTGCTTTGGTGAAGGGTATGGGCCGAATTCCGGCGTCACCGCACGGGATCTGTCGGTGTTCAAGACCAAGGATGCGGGATTGGCGATCACGCCGGTATCCCAGGTAATGAGTTCTTTGCCGTAGATTTGCTGGGTAGCCATGATCACGGTGCTAAAGACGCAAAAGAGCAATCCTTTGACGTGAGCCTCGTTCAAAACTGGACCAAACGACGCCAGAGCAGAGAAGCCAGCATCTGCCATGATGATCATGATGACGCCGATAAGAAGCGGCACCAACAGGAGGTATGTGAGAACGGGGAAGTGGACCTTGTAGAAACAGCGGTAACCAGCAACAATGAGCAAAGGCGAGAGGGCCTTGACGCTGGCCACGGTGGCCACGGGGATCAACAGCGTGGCACAGAGCGAAAAGTACTTTGCCGTGAACTGGAACACGCCCAATGGGAGCACCTTGATGAATATGCGTTTGTCAAACACGGCACTTGATCCGTCCAGGGGCACCGTGCCTGTGGGGAAGATGAGGTGGAAACGGGAGAACTTTCGAGATATCTGGATCATCAGCACCGATAGAAGCGCCCCGAGGAAGAACTGGAACTGTGAAAGGAATAGCGGGTACGGCAACTCCACCATGATAACCTTCGTCACCTGAGAAGTGAAGGACAGCACCAGGTACCAAAGCACGCAAATGAGCAACGTTTGCATGGAAAAGGGAGGAAGCCAGTGTGAAATGGCCATCATGTTCGGGAAGGCAAAAAAAACCAAGTGGTTGTTGCACAAAGATATTTTTGGACTGTTTTCTTGATGGTTTACCCCGATGAGGCTTAGAGTAAAGGATTGGCTGGTACCTGAATTGAAGAGATTGACCTGCAGGCAAGCCGCGCAACAACACTGCGCCATCCAGGTGCCGATCTGCGGCACCACACTGTACCGCGCTGGGGGTTGCCGTTTTAGGCCGAAAGCAGGCCCATTTTGCAGCCGACAGCAAGGAGCAACTTTTTTTTTTATTTTTCTTCAAAGTGATCCCGTAGATCAGATAATGAACTCTGCCGGCACGATGAGCAAGGGCTTAGGAGGCAATTCACGGGAACCGAAGCCCACTGCTTAGCCATTTGTTATTTTTGTTTGTGGCTTGAGGGGACCGCCCCGTAAAAACCCTGTTGATGTTTTGGGACATTCTGGGGCTTTATTCGGTCCAAGGGTCCCAACGTATACAACACGGGAATTAAGCTTCTGGAGTGTTTTTTTGTCTTTTGGCGAGTTGGTCTAGCACTTCGGTTAGATCGTGGATTTTGCAGGCTCTGCGGGTGTTTCGGAAACATGTCCTTCGGAAACATGCCCACCGAAGAAAAATACAGCCACCGTGCTTCTTCCCTGTACCTGTTCCAGTGCCACCGTCATTGATCCCAAAAAAAAGGGGACAATGGTTCTGCTTCATTGGCAGATTTGCTGTGGTATAGCAACCAGGCTATTGTTAGATTGCCCGCGGACCCTGGCCCCACACACGGCCGTATTCACCTCCAACTCTCTAAAAAAAGCTGGCATAAAAAAAAAGCCGTATTTCCATTTAATTCTCCGCAATGACGTAAACTTTTCCCTGAGAATCTCCAAGCACAGCGGCAAGCAGGCCTCTGCAGAGCTTATCCTGCTTATCAGCTTCGGCACGCTTGAAAACCTCCAACGAGGTGACACATCCACCGACATGATTGTCCAAAGCAACGCTCTGGAGCATCAGCAATTGCCATCCTTTGCTGCTGCATTCGAGCTCGTAAAACTGAAGAACTTTTCTGGGAGTTTCGTAAGCAACGGCAACGATCTCGTGGTTCCAGTAGACATGACGAATATCGTTGGGTGAACCGACCAAGGTTCCATTGAGTCCGGCGAAATTCACAGCACTCACTTTTCCGGGCGCCAACTGCTTTTCGATGATTTTCTGTCCGTTGATAGTGAAAACCTCGATGGTGTTGGCGTAGCGAGTGCTGCTCAAGATCGTAATGTTGCCAGTGTCGTTGGAGGCGGAAACATGTAGCGGAGCAATGCTTCTCTTGGAGTTTCCAGCACGGAGTTTCCTCACAAACATGAACCTGGAGAAATCCCACACAATGACATTCTCGTCGCTGTCAAGACTGACTCCGATCTTAAACGTCTTGCTGTATTTGACCGCCTTGATTTCGCTCTCATGGCCTCTGAGAATGTGCTGAAAACGGACGGTAGGATGTGGTTTGGCAAAGTATTTCCAGACCTGGATTACGCCATCCAGGGCACCCGTCACAAACGTTTTGTCGCCAAGTTGAACAATGGCGGTGATATTGCTCAGGTGTAGATTCATGAACGATGAAGTGTTGATGATGAGCGAGCCGCTTCCAACCAACAGTCTTTGCAGCAGCGGCTTTCTTATCAACAAATCGTCCTCAGACGAGACACAGGAAGGCCTGCCAATCCACTTCTTTGTTTTGGCGCTGACCTCCAATTTCTCGATAGGCATGTTGAGCTTCGATTCAAAAGTTCTGGATGGAGGGTGTTTCTGCGTGTCAAGCATCTGAAGATACAAATCTGGACCGTTCAACACCTCCCTTGCAGCATGAGGCTTGTTGAATATGCGCATTGGGGTTTGGCCAAAATTGTTGATCATACCGATAACAGCTCGGCGCTCAACATCGTCAACAACATCATCCAAATTGACTGCACCCTCGTAAGACAGATGGTGAAACACATTCAAAGCTTTAACTGCTTCTTCACCCGTCTGTTTATAGCCGAAGACCAAGTCAATCCATTTGTGAAGGTTTGCAGAAACGTGGGGACTTTCCAACGCTTCTCTGTTTCTTGCAACAAAGATTTTAGGATCTCCTTTGCTCCACTTGGGAAGCTCCACATCATGGATCACCTTGCCTGTCTGCAACGCTCCAAACTCAAAGTTGTTCTGGTTCTCCAAAAATTCAGGAAGGTAGAAAAACTCCGGAGTGAGTTCCCTCACATCTGTGGTGTTGTCCTTTGATGCTGACGACCAGGCCTTCTCAATGGAATAGAAAAGACGATCGGCATGGTCAAACTTGCCTCCTTGAAGCAAGAGGTATGATTGAACATAAGGCTTCAAGCGTATCATGTAGGAAGAAACAATCATGGCCGAGGAATAGTGAGTTCCATAATGGAACGGAGGCGAGGAGGAGTCGTCCAATGTGCTCAATGCCTCGTATCGTTCTGCAAATTGCAGTGCTCTTGCGGCATTTTGGGCTCCCATGGGTTTGGAAAGATCACGAAAAACCTTGGGGTCGGATAAGTCGAGCTCCTCGCTTTCATAGTCCGCAAGTACCCACGGGAAGACAGGATACTGCGTCAAATCGTTGAAAGTTCGACCAGCCATGGTGTTAATCAACATGAGGTAGTAAAAGTTGGACATTTCTCCTTGCTGCCACTTCTTTGTCACACTGGCTATTCCCGAATTGGCATTGAAGTTATTGGTGAAGGCCGAAGTGAGTCTCGATGTCAAAGAACTGTTATTGGACTGAGAGTTGCTGTGTGACATTTGGGATGAGTTTTCGAGCGTCATCGCCAAATCTTTATCCAAACCTTTCCCAGAAGCGTAAGGCAGAAGCTTGTTGTTCACGACATTTCTCTGTTTGTTCGAAAGACAGGTGATCAAAATGCTGGCACCATCACTGAAAAACATTTCAAGTGCAATGTCTCTCAACAAGAACTTTCTCTTCGTGATGGAGCTCAACTTTTCAAGTGACCAGCTCTTGGTTCTGTGGGTTTTCGTATTGCCACTAGTGCCATTTGACTGGCTGTTAATGAGGTGAAGATAAGGATCCCTCAACTCCAGAGGAGCATCACAAGCGTCAATGACATTTCCATCAGAGCAGTGGAAGTAGTTCTCAATGAGATATAGATGCGTCACTCCCAAGATCATCAAGCTTTCCACAATCTCAAGTCCGTTAATCCGAGAGATATTCCAGACATGCTGGATCTGATCGCCCATGTAAAGACTTCTCAAAACACGACGATTCTTATCTTCAAAGTCTGTGCCTTCAGGGCCGCCAGCTTCAGATGGAATCTCAATCTCTTCGAAATCGTCCTCTGGATTATCCACAAGAGACAACTCGCCCACATTTGCTTGGGAAATTGCATACTCGTAACTCTGGAAATCACTCATATCCATCTCAACCGCCTTGATTTTCTTGACAGGAATGTCAATGGAGTAGGTGAGCTTATCACTCTCTGCCAAATGGTCCTCAATTACCAAAAGCTTCCTCATTCTGTCTGTTCCTTCAATGTAGTCCAACATGTAACTAGGTGGAGCAAGATCATGTTGGTAAAACAATCTCGTGATCTCTGACTTGAGGTTTGCAAAGGATGTGGAGAAGAAGTTGTTGTTGTCGTCGATATCCTGCAACTCACGATTATGGTTTGTGAGCTCTTCGTTGATAATCTTCACTCTAAGCTTCTCGCAATCCTTTTCAAAGCTCTTGATGTAGATGGTGTCCATGTAGCCTAGACGACCACCATTGTTAAGCATGACTCGAGTCATCTCGAGAACGTTGATCTTGCCAACATCCTTCAACTTGCTCAACCTAAAATGGAGATTCTTGGAGAAGATGTGCTTGATCGCTGGATATCTGTGAAGGTGTCTGATGATGTCTTCATCATTGCGACTGACAAGAATGTTGAGGAAGTCTCGAATGAGATTGTCTGAATTTGAGTAGTCTGAAGCGCTGGTGAGCTGCTCAATAACGCTATCGAAAGTGCTTTCACGCATCATGTAAGCTGCCCTCAAAAAGTTGATGAAATGCTCCGCTATCTCAAACTGCTTCTCGATCTTGAGCTTCGAGAATTGAACAATCAAAACCTCAAAGACCTGAGCCAAAAGTGTTTCGTTCAACACCTCAGGGTCAAGGAAAACGATTTGCTTGTAAAGCAAAAATTTCACAACCTCGTCGAGATGCTGTTTGAGTTGTTCCTCTCCCTCTGTCTCGCTTTCGGGATCAGTACCTATTGATGGAAATTTGGATAATTTGAGCACCAAAGCACGGCCAGTCACCGATTTGAGTTTCTGTTGGCCATGCTGGCGGCGCTTGGATTGGTTGTTGGCCTCAAGAACATTCAATGCAGCATTAACGAACGTGTCCATATCCTCATTGCTCACGTAGTAGTTTGCGTCAATGAAATGCTCAAAGTAAAACAAGAGAAGATCCGATGTTCCGTCCAATAAATCAGCCTCGTTTCCCATTGAACTAGAATCAGTGAAGAAATGGTTCACATGGCTGAATATTCTCGGGAACGTAGAATCCAATATCATCTTTAGGGTGCTCTCATTGAGAGGCTCCAAGATTCTGAAAAGTATCTTGACGTCGTGCATCTTTGATATAAAAATGTCACTTAAAGCAGCACTGAGCTTCTCCGAGGCCTTCCGGAAGCTCTTCTTGAAAGTTGGTTCAGACCAATCAACGGAAAGCTTGAGATGGCCCTGTAATTCGTAAATTCCCTCAAGCCATTCTCTGCTCGTGAAAAACGAGGTCAAAGCAGGTGATACGTTGAATCCGGCCTTTATCGTATCAATATACTGGTTGATGAGGTGGATAGCATTGAATGTGATGGCAAAATTCTCCTCCTCTTGCAGTTTTTTGTGTTGAGATCTTTGAGGGGAATTGGGAACACTGAGTACCCTGCCATGACGGACACTCAAATCGTACATGGAACTGAGTACCATGTTGTTCAATAGAAGAATGAATTCGGGTGCCACCAATGTCTTGATGCTCTTTACCTTATCGACTTCAAGAATCTGGGGAAGAGTCGAAATAGGAAGCTCCTCAACACGAGTATCTAACCCAAAACCTGCTAAAAAGAGCAAGCTGATGATCTCGTCATCGCTCCACCAAACCTTGAGAGAATGCGTCAAGACATCAAGGCCCCTGCTCAACTGAAAGAACTTTTTCAGGATACGGGGACCAAGAATTCTCAAAAGACGAATAAGGAGAGTAAGTCCACGACATACAATTTTTTTGTCAAACTGCTTGGCCTCCACATCGTCACCTCCAGAACGAAAGTTCAACAACAAAAGAAGCCAATGAATGGTGAGGGCACGAGAAAACTTCTTCAATTGTCTGACTGAAGCGGTGGAGTCACAGAGTTGACTTGTAAGGGAGTCCAAAGCAGCGTAGCCGATTTTTTGGGAAATCAAACCACTTTCTTCACTTCTGTAGATGGCAAAGATGATGAAGTGAGAGAAGGACCTGATAGTGTCGAGGGAGATATCAGTCCGAAGAATGGAGCCAAGAACATCACTGAACTCCTCGATTTCCTTGTCTGACGCCTTCTTACTAAGAAGCTTGAATTCCATAAAGTGGACAAGACGCTTGAGGAGCTTCAACCTCGAAAGCATTCGGAGATTGTGGTCTCTGGTCTCAACAGAGCTCACCATATCGACAATGGAGGTTTTGAGAAGCTCCTGGTCGACTGTGCCGTCGTAAAGATGGAAATCTAGCACAAGAAGCTTGAAGGCTAAAGCATTCTTGATGAAGCCTCTTTTGGTATTTGCGTCGTACCCTGCAAACGACTGGAAAAGTTCGAGAAGACTTCCGTCAAACTCTAGACGACCATTGTAGCGCTCCTTGTACTGCTTAAGCAAAAGCACCAAAATGCAAAAGCCGTCGTTTTTCTCAAATTCTTTGTAGATTCTCCAGCTGTTTCTCAAGCACTCTAGTAGCAATTCAAGCGACTTGAAGGTAAGCTGCTTTCTGTCTGCCCTTTCAAGCTGTGGATCGTTAGACATGGTATCCACCAAGGTAAGAAGGAAACTGGCTCCTCCGAGGCAGTACAACCCGCCATTAAGCGAATCAGGAACTAAAGCGATGTACTCTTTGCTCTTTGCTTTCCGAACATGGTCGAGAAAGCCGGACTCATTGCTGTCAAAAAGAATGCTAGACCTGCTAAACTTCAGTTTGTTGAGGCAATGAACAATGTCGGGTTTTTCGAGAACTTCTATCTGATCGTCCGACTTTGACTTTCCTGAGTGCTGTCTGCGTGCATCGCCGCTCAAGCCCAAGGTGCTGAACTGGGCACCCAAATCCGTGAGTTCGACCGGATTCAAGTGGTTGAACAAGTCTGGGATGGTCTCCTCTGTGAGGTCTTTCAGGCCCCAATTGAAGCCGACGCCCAAGGCGCAAGAAGTAAGGATCCACTCTTCGCTCAAGGCGGAATCTAGAATTATCAAGTCTTTGAGAAGGAGCTCGTCCCTTTTGCTTTTCAGGCAATCTTCGGACTCCGGATTGCCAATGTAGAGTTTATTCCAGGAGCCAATCTCCTTTGCAATGGAAGTGCACGGAATCGACTCGCTTTTCTGGCCATTGATGAAAAGATTGATATTCCTCAAGTAGTCGTATGTCAATGTGAAGAGCGTGAAGCCCTGGTTCGTCGGGCTCAGACGGTCAAGGTGCTGGTTGAAGGAATACTGCATTCTCGAGCCGGTTGATTTGTTCACCACCTCCACCATGAACTGGGTGTAGTTCAAAAGCTGGACTCGTATGGACGTTGAAGCACCGCTTGAAGCGTCTGCAAGCAGAAAAAGAGGAATGACGCTGAAACCGTCTTCCTCGAGGTTCTCAACTGGATCGTCAACTTTAAGCCACGCTTGCACGGTAAAGCACTTGGAATTGAACTCTTTGCTGAGCGGAAGAGGCAAGTTTTTGTTGCGGAAGTTGTTGAGTGTGAGAGCCGTGAAATGGGAAGGAAACTCTCTGACAATCGAGGTGAGATATTCAAGCAAGATGAGTTTTGACGAAGCAGGCACTTTAGCCGATCCTTCGAGGAGCGGGCTTAGAAGCTTCTTGAGCGTCTTGACCGGGCAGTTCAACTCTATCAATGCCGAAAGAAGCGCCGCTTTTTGAGGCAGATGGAGGTCCTCTAGATTGGCGAGGTAGTCGTCGGCAAAAACATCTATGAAATCGTATTCTAGCATCTGCAAGCGAGCGGTATTGGAGCGTATCGCCTGGAGGAGAAGCTCGTAGATAATCAGCTTGAAGTCCAGGTACACCTCGTTATCGAGGTCGTTCAACATAGATAAGCATTTGGACCAGGCGGACTCGTGGGAGTGGTTGAAAAAGGCATTTTCCAAAGGCAACAGCACCAAGATGCTGTTTTGTATCGCAGCGGCCAAAAGCTTGCTATCTCCAGCGACATCTGCAAGCTCCGTCAGCCAAGTTCTGAGGATCTCGTCGTCTATGGTGTAATTGGAAAGCACGGATTTGGTCACGAGGTCGACAATTGCCAAGTCGGGCGAGGAGTCGGGCTCCTGTGTGTTTTGTGACATGAAAAGTGGTGTTTTGGTGTGTTTCCAGCGTTCAATGGAGTCTGGGGTAGGAGGAGGACTCACCTGTCATGGGTATCATGGGGTTGATAGGTCACGTGTGGGGGTACGAATTTCTCTGGAATTGGCCATCTTTGGGGGGTTGAATTTGATGATAGGTTTCTTATGGGAAAAAAGGTTTGCTTCTTTTTTGGTTGGTGAATATTGTGGGTGCTGGGGTGGTGGTTGGGCTGTGGTGGGACTGACTATGGGAGGAGGCGGAGCCGAGGAGCCGAGGAATACCGGTATGGCCTACTTTTTTGATATTATGCAAAAATCGGCTTTATATGGGGAAAATTGGTCTTTGCTATGGATTTAATGGATTTTGGGGGTTGGTCGTTTGAGATCTGGTCTTGTAGGTGTATTTCGCAGCCATTTAAAGAGGGGAGAAGGAGCATGCCAGTAGTTATTAATTTGGACCCATTGCGTTTGGAGAAATATATCGATTTCAAGAATTCAGTCTAGAGCTGGGATCTAAATTCTTTTTAAACGCTAAATGCATCAGGTGTACCAGGCCAATGAGAGGGACCCTGGCTTCCTAATTCGCAGCCATAATTGCGTAACACCAGGGTGATTCGTTGACAGATCAGTGAAAGAGCCCCAATGGATTTGCTATATGAAATGCAACTTACTTTAACAGAAATTAAATCTCTCAAAAACCGATTGATATCACAGACACCTCGTCGTTTCACTGATCTGATACTCATTATCACCACCCATTTCGCAGCCATAGTAGACCATGAAGCACACCAAGATAGAATCAATTGACTCCGCTGAATTCGATAAAACTTCCATTTCCATAAGGTTCTCTTCAAAAATGTTCGTAGATGACACAAAATACTTGAGTCACCGCTTTTCGCCAAACCTTGATTGACTCCTCTGCTGACTCCCCCACACTCTCACCAACACTACAACCCCAAAACCCCCAACTCCACAAACTCAAAAACTCAAAAACTCAAAAACTCACAAACTTCCTCAAAACTCCAACTCTTAAACAAAAATTTGGCGCCTACCGATTTAAACCCCCCTCGCTCCACCTCACTCGGCTGCAAACGCACCACAAACCTCCTACACCACGCCAAACCTCCCCCAATTTCGCCAACCACCAAATCCCCCCAATCTCCCCCA